>NW_006921608.1:19476967-19487956 GCF_000298275.1 Orycteropus afer afer | reverse complement strand
ATCAATTAGAAAAAAGAGCAAAACAAAATGAAGAAAGCCTAAGGTTCATGTGGGATACCACCAAAAGAAATAACCTATGTGTAATCAGAATTCCAAAACAGGAAGACACAAATAAAACCACAGAGAAAATTGTCAAAGATTTGTTGGAAGAGAATTTTCCTGGTATGATGAAAGATGAGAATATATCCATTCAGGAAGTCCTACGAATCCCAAACAGGATAGACCCCAAAAGAAAATCACCAAGACATATCAACATCAAACTTACCAAAACCAAAGACAAAGAATCACAAGAGCAGCATGGGAGAAACGAAAAGTTACCTACAAAGGACAACCAATAAGACTGAGCTTGGATTTCTCGACAGAAACCATGCAGGTGAGAAGACAGTGGGATGGTATATATAAAACACCGAAGGAGAAAAATTTCCAACCAAGAATTATGTACCCAGCAAAATTGTCCCTCAAATATGATGGTGAAATTAGGACATTTCCAGATAAGCAGAAATTAAGGGAATTTGTTAAAACCAGGCCAACCTTACAAGAGATGTTAAAGGGAGCCCTTTGGACAGAGAAGCAACAACAGCCAACAATAACTGACCATTAACACCCATAATGGCATAACCCAGAAACCAACCCAGCTATGGAAATATCCAAAGTAAATAAGCCTACAATATTGTAAACAGGGAACCAGAGACATCACTTGACAAATGAGGACAACTACAAACCAAAAAGAGGAAAAAAACTGTGTCGTTACAGAACTTCTAGATGGTAGGCAAGTCAAGACAACTACAAGATAGAATGGACTGTTCTAAACTTGGGAAGAAATCTATAAATTGCAAGGTAACCTCAAAGAAAAATGATAAACCTTCACATCAAAATAAAAGAAGAGGACCAGCATAAATATTCAGCAAATACTAAAACAATAGCAATAAAGGAAGTGATAACACAACTCATAAACAAAACGAGTTCAGCACAGAAAATTATATGGAACAAAGAAATCAATACCACAAAACACATAACAAAAATGACAGAAACATATTCATATTTGCTGATAATTGCATATCTGGCAAGGGCCTTATGTCTAAGATTTATAGCAGAAGAGTGGATGACCAAACTATGGTACATACATATAATGGAATACTATGCAGTACTAAAGAATAATGTACAGTCTGCAAAGCACTGCATAATAAGGATGAACTTGGAGGACATTATGCTGAGTGAAATTAGTCAATCACAGAAGGACAAATATAGTATTAATTCGTTGTTGTGGAGAGTCAAGGAAAGGTTTATATACGGAGGGAAACTTTCTTTGTTAGTTGCCAGGGGTGGGAGGGGAGAGGAGGGAACACTGCAAAAAAAAAAAAAAAAAAATGCATTGACCCTTGTCACTTTCTTGTTGTTGTTGTTGTTATGTGCCATGGAGTTGGACCCGACTCATAGTGACCCCTCTTTGGGTTTCCGAGGCGGTATCACTATGGAAGTAGATTGCCCAACCTTCCTTCCGAGGAGTGGCTGGTGGGTTTGAACCACCAGCCTTCTGGTTAACAGTCAAGTGCCTTAGGCACTATGCTACCTATTTCACTGTACTTTAATTATATTTCAATAAAATGCATTTAAAAAAAAATGTGTATTGCACTGGGCAAATCTGCTGCAAAAGATCTCTTTAAAGTGCTGAAGAAGAGCAAAGATGTCTCCTTGAAGACTGAGGTGCACCTAACCCAAGCCATGGTATTTTCAGTAGCCTCATACGCATGTGAAAGCTGGACAGTGAATAAGAAAGACCAAAGAACTGATGCCTTTGAATTATGATGTTGGCAAAGAATACTGAAAGTACTATGGACTGACAGAAGAATTAACAGATCTGTTCTGGAAGAAGTGCAGCCAGAATGCTCATTGGAAGTGAGAATGGCCAGACTTTGTCTCACTTACTTTGGTCTTGTAGTCAGAAGTGACAGTTCTCTGGAGAAGGATATCATGGTTAGTAAAGTAGAAGGTCAGTGATGAAGGGAAGGCCCTTAGTGAGGTGGATTGACACAGTGGCTGCAACAGTGGGCTCAAGTATAGCAAGGCCTGTGAGGATAGCACATGACTGGGCTGTGTTTTGTTTTGTTGTACATAGGGTTGTTATCAGTCGGAGTTGACTGAGTGGCACCCAACAACAGCAACAACAACACTGCACAAGTGTGGAGGAGCCTTGGTGGCACAGTGGTTAAACACTTGGCTACTAACCTAAAGATTGGCAGTTGGAACCCATCAGCAGCTCTGCGGTGATCTGCTGCCATAAAGATTACAGCCTAGAAAACCCTGTGGAGCAGTTCTATCTGTCCTGTAGATTCACTATGAGTCAGACAGCACACAACCCAACAGCACAAAACAACTGCTCAGGTAGTTTGTAGACTTTGCCTCAATTTGAAGTTGTCTGTTGTTTTTTCATGATTTGTCTATTGTTATACATCATACCAATGCCAAACACTTCTAATGTTGACTTAACATCATTCCAAGCCTTAGCAGCTATGTTAATGGCATCCTGAAGAATGAACTTTTCCAGGAAGTCTTTGATTCCAAGGACCTTGTTAACTTCAGCAAGCATATACGTGTCTTTTGTTTTTTAGGTGCTTTTATGGAAGATGAAATTCCACATTGGAATGACAAGAAGCTCAGGAAGGGTTATGTGGAGTAGGTATCTTGGAAGGGTGATCTTCCCGATCGGCTTGCCTGCTGTAAACTCACGCTGCTGATCTGAAGTTATTGACCAGTTGGAAAGTATTTTTCTGGTCACCCATCTTTTGTTTGGATAGTAAAAAAAAACCCAAAAAAACCTAACACTGCTGTGGAGTCAGATCCGACTCATAGTGACCCCTCCTTGGGTTTCTGAGGTATACCTCCTTGGGTATCACTATGGAAGTAGATTGTGCAACCCTCCTTCCAAGGAGTGGGTGGTAGGTTTGAACTGCCAGCCTTCTGGTTAACAGTCAAATGCCTTAGGCACTATGTCACCAGAGATCCTTTTTATAGTAAAAAACAAAAAAAAACAAAAAAAAAAAACTCACTACCGTCGAGTCAGATGCAACTCATAGCGAACCCCTCCTTGGGTTTCTGAGGCAGTATCACTATGGAAATAGATTGCCCAACCTTCCTTCTGAGGAGTGGCTGGTGGGTATGAACTGCCAGCCTTTGGTTAGCAGTCAGATGCCTTAGGCACTGCACCACCAGAGCTTCCTTGTATAGTGAAGCACAGGTAAATTATGTATACTCTTATCTTGGATTGTTTTTTTTTTCCTGCCAGTTTTATCTAATGTGGCCTGTGACAGTGGCACACCCAAGAACAGTCAGCCTCAAAATTTTATCTGCATTGGAAATGTTTTTCCAGGAGTGGAGCACCGTATAGAGCGGTTTCATCAACATTATCCATTTGTTTAAGACCAAGGTTTCGTCAGATAATGTCTTAGCAAACTCATCAATAAAATTTTCAGATGCTTCCTGATCAGTAGAAGCTTTTTCCACTTGATTTTTGGATTGCTTTATACAGTGACACCTTTCAAATTTCTGTAGCCAACATTATGACTGTTGACACACACCTTCAAAGTTCAGTTCTTCATGGCATATTCTGGGTATATTCTAGTTACTGTCCCTTTATTTTCAACCCACTCCACCAGCACAGTAGTCAGGGTCTTCAGTTTTTGTCCTATGCACCGTTTCTTATTTTCATTAATTCTTGCTGGTCATTACTGTAAAACTTCAACAACTTTTGCTTGTTTAAGTCACATATGATATTGATTCCACTCCATTATCTTCTGTAAAACGCCTTATTGGCACACCAGGATCAAGCTTCTGTAATCAGTTTACTGCTGTCATTGCCATTGTTAATGACAGATGTTGCTTTTCTTATTTTTAGCTTCTCACTATTATCAGTGAAGGTATCTTTGACTGTTTTTGATGTTTTCACACAAGCTGAAAATTCCTCATTCTTCCTTTCCCTCCTTCTGTCACTGTCTCTACTCCCATCCCTACCTCCATCCCACATTCTGTCTCCACAGTGTCTCCAGCATCTTGCCCTTTTGAACCCATTCCCTGTGTTCTATCCTTGGGAAGTGTTCAATTAATGCTGACTGACTAAAAGCAAAAAACAAAACCAAACCAAAAAGCTTCAAAAACTTAAGTTTTATTCATCTTGAAGAGGAAATAACTTCCTTGCTTATTTTAGGACTGTCCCCTCAAATACCTGTTTCCAGCTCAAGACACTTGAAAATACTGTATCACAACATTAGATGTGCCAATGTAATTATTTGAATAAAGTAATTTCAAATGGCTGTTACTTCTTAATTGACTGTTGTTGTTATATGCCATCGAGTTGGACCCGACTCCTAGTGATCCTTGGGTTTCCAAGGCAGTATCGCTACGGAAGTAGATTGCCCAAACTTCCTTCCGAGGAGTGGCTGGTGGGTTTGAACTGCCAGCCTTCTGGTTAGCAGTCAAGTACCTCAGGCACTACACTACCAGAGCTTCTTCTTAATTGACTATATACCCTGTAATTGGGAGCTCTGGTAGCATAGTGCTAAAGGCACTTGACTGCTAACCAGAAGGCTGGCGGTTCAAACCCACCAGCCACTCCTCACAAGGAAGATGGGGCAATCTACTTCTGTAGTGATACTGCCTTGGAAACCCAAGGAGAGGTCACTATGAGTCAGGTCTGACTCGACGGCACATAATAACAACAACAACCCTGTAATTACTGATTGTCACTTACTGTAAGAAGTCAAACACTTTAGGATGTCATTCAGTTTGTGCAGTTACCATGATTTGCCCTGTCATCAGAGAGGCCAGGATTCATATCTTTGAGTCTGTCCATCTGCTTTTGGCTACACTTAGTTCATCCCAGGGACAGAGAAGATGTAAGCCCTCCAGAGAATGATGTCCTTGCCTTCCCAGTTCACACTGGCACCCCCTAGTGACACTGAACAGTAATAGCTATCTCCCACAGGCCAGTGCTCTGATCTGTAGCTGCCCTGAGTAACCCCAGGAGCTCTGGTGGCATAGTGCCTAAGGCATTCGACTGCTAACTAGAAGGCTGGTGGTTCAAACCCACCACCCACTCTTTGGAAGGAAGGTCGGGCAATCTACTTCTGTAGTGATACTGCCTCGGAAACCCAAGGTGGGCTCACTATGAGTTGGATCTGACTTGATGGCAGTGCCTTTGAGTGACCCAGTAGGTGAGCCTGGATGTCCTTAATATCAGCCTGAAAAACTAAGGACTTAAGTGCTCTGAGCCACAGGTGTCATCAGAACACATTAACCACAATCAACATTATAAATCAATCAATTTAAAAATGAAATCTGAAACACAGCAGGGAAAAATTGAGAAATTAATCTTGGGCCAAACTACTAGGACCACAGATTTTCTAAATAAAGTGGGGTTGACTCAGCAAGGATCACTGGGCATGTCTTTTTTTTTTTTAAAAAAAACATAGAATTTCCTGTAACTTTATTCATTTTGTAGGTCACAACTCATTATTAAAATATTGTTCTCGGAGGATGTGGTCTCTAAATGAAAACTTAAAAGGAAGATGAGAGAGGTTGGTGTGGGTGACAGTTTGATAGGTTATAACATTAACAGAAGAGCCATCTAGTTAGAACTCAAAGTGGAGTCTGATCACAGATTACAAAATGCTAACCAGTCCCTCATCGGGGCTGTCTTATAAAGAGGAAGCATCATGTAGCAAATCTCAAATCTGAGGTTCTAGTCCAGTTTCAGACACTAATTAGCTGTGTGACCAGGCCTTAGACATGCCTCAACCCTTCTGATTAAAATCCTGCATTGTAAGGATCATGGTCATACTCCCCACCTCCCAGGGTTGTCTTGAGAAATGAGAAATAATTCGGGTTAACTGGTTAACTCAAATGTTGCACACCTCAGAGTGCTAACAGGCATTGTAATGGAGGGAATCCCTCAGCTGAGGGACACCAGTGCCCCCATTTACCAGGGCCACTTCTAACAGTACAGCTGCCTTGGTGACAGTCTGATGCAGAGCCTTTATCAGGCAAAAACAAAGGAATGTGCCTTCCCCTTCCCCTAAAAAGGTGTTGAAGTTTAGAGAAGGCATCCAGTCAAACAGGAAGCATCTTAATTGTCCTAGTTTCAAACTGAAGTAAGTTCAAACATTGAAAATCTGGTAATGTGCAAGGCACTGGGGATGCTAAATGAGAGTGATATCCAAGAGTCCTAAAGTTCAGTAGGGGCTGGACATGCTTTATCTGAACTCCATAAGGTACACTGGGGGCCTAGAGAAGGGAAGGGTTCTTTCTTTCTTTTTTTTTTTAACTGTAATTCATTGCATCTAAATTGTCATGAACTGTAAGAAACCCCATTTTATATATCACTAAGAAAGAATAACAAATTATGGATAACATTACAAAGAATGGGAATTCCAGAATACTTAATTGTTCTCATGAGGAACCTGCACATAGACCAAGAGGCTGTTGTTCAGAGAGAACAAGGGGATACTCCATGGTTTACAGTCAGCAAGAGTGTGTGTCAGGGTTGTATCCTTTCACCATACTTAGTCAATCCACATGCTGAGCAAATAATCCATGAAGCTAGACTATATGATGAAGAATGTGGCATTGGGATTGGAGGAAGACTCATTAACAACCTGTGATATGCAGATGACACAACCGTGCTTGCGGAAAATAAAGATGACTTGAAGCACTTAATGATGAAGATCAATGACTTCGGTCTTCAGTATGGATTACACCTGTTTGTTATGATGTTGCTTATTGGTCTGGTTGTGAGGACTTGTTTTCTTTATGTTGAGGCGTAATCCATACT
The DNA here is from genome assembly GCF_000298275.1 of Orycteropus afer afer. Taxonomy (NCBI): domain Eukaryota; kingdom Metazoa; phylum Chordata; class Mammalia; order Tubulidentata; family Orycteropodidae; genus Orycteropus; species Orycteropus afer. Next base: position 19,481,133 of record NW_006921608.1, on the reverse strand, counting down.
GAAGGCCATAGTCTTAAATATTCATCAGTAAGTGTTTCAAGTCTTCTTCACCTTCAGTAAACAAGCTTGTGTCATCTGCATATAACAGGTTGTCAACGAGTCTTCATCCTGTCCTGATGCCTCGTTGTTCTATATACAGTCTGGGCTTCTCAGTTTATATGCTCAGCATACGGATTGAGTTGTTGTTGTTGTTGTTGTTATGTGCCATCGAGTTGGCCCCGACTCATAGTGACCCCGACTCATAGCGACCCCTCCTTGGGTTGCTGAGGCAGTATCACTACGAAAGTAGGTTGCCCAACCTTCCTTCCAAGCGGATGGAGTAAGTATGGTGAAAAGATGCAACCATGACACACGCCTTTCCTGGTTTTAATCCATGTCATATCCCCTCGTTCTGTTCAAACAATTGCCTCTTTGTCTGTGTACGGTTCTGCATGAGCACAATTAACTGTTCTGGAATTCCCACTCTTTACAATGTTGCCCATAATTTGTTGTGATCTCCACAGTGAAATGCCTTTGCATAGTCAATAAAACACAGGTAAACATCTTTCTGGTAATCTCTGCTTTCAGCCAAGATGCATCTGACAGCAGCAATGTTATCCCCTCATTCGATACCCTCTTCTGCATCCAGCAGGATTTCCTGGCAGTTTCCTGTCAATGTACTTCTGCAACTGTTTTTTGAATTATCTTCAGCAAAATTTTATTTGTGTATGATATTAGATATTTTCTACATTCTATTGAATCACCTTTCATTGGAATGGGCATAAATATGGATCTCTTCTAATCGGTTGGCCAGATAGCTGTCTTCCATATTTCTTGGCATAGATGAGTGTTGCCAGAACTGCATGTGTTTGTTGAAACATCTCACTTGGTGTTCCATCAATTCCTGGAACCTTGTGTTTCGCTAATGCCTCCAGTGCAGCTTGGACATCTTCCTTCAGTGCCATTGCTTCTCGATCATATGCTACCTCCTGAAATAATTGAATGTCGACCAATTGTTTTTGGTTAAGTGACTGTGCAGTGAATTGTTTGATGTGGCCCTTCTAGCCATTGTCCTCCATTTTGTGATGTTTTGTAAATCCCATTATCCATGCCTATTTGGGGTGGTGTGGTAGTTAAGGTCAGGTATCAACTTGGCTGGGCAGCTGGTAGTAGTCATTCCCTATAATGACTGGCAATCGACTCTGTGATGGGATTTAGGTTAATTCTCTTGGGGCAACACAGGTGGAATGTATCTTGAGGCCTGCCTTGCTGGAGGGTATAATTCAAATCACCACCCTTAGCTTCCCTGAGGGTATACCTACGAATCTCCTGGGAAGATTCGCTCTCCTCTTGCTCCGGTTTTGTGTCTTGGATCATCTTCATCTCACCCCTGGATTTGGGATAGCAGCTGTCATCTGATCTGCTGATCGAGGTTCATCAAACCCGAGAGTTGGGAGGATCCGCCAGACCTACTCACGGACCTGGGACTCACCAGCCTGCCAGCCTCCACCACTACTACATGAGACAAACCCTTGGGTGTCTGTGAGTTCTGTGAGGCGTTACAGTAAAATACAGAACCCTAAGACTGGGGAAGTTACTGGGAGGAGGAGGAGGAGGAGTTAATATCTGAAATGATGGAGTGGCATGGTAGTTTGGACATTTGGGACATCTTTAACCTCCGCCTCATGGGGACCGGCCTCGTGCTGATCTTTCTAAGAGAAATTATTCAAGCACTCTGTGTATTCCTTCCATCTTCTTCTGATCCTTTGTATTGCTTAATATCTGACTGGCCATGCCTAATTCACAGTCTTACCCTTAAAGCTTGGAGTAGTTAATGCTATCTGGAACTAATATGGATCATGCAAAGAGAAATAGTAGATCCCCAGAAGAAAATTGGGCTGTGTTATCATAAAAGGGAGCTCTGGTGGCACTGTAGTTAAAGCACTGAGTTGCTAACCGAACAAAAGGTTGGCAGTTAGAAATCTACGAGCTGCTCTGCAGGAAAAAGATAAGGCATTCTGCTTCTGTAAAGATTTACAGCTTTAGAAACCCTATGGGGCAGTTCTACTCTGTCCTGCAGGGTTGCTAAGAATCACAATTGACTCATTGGCAGTGGGTTTCGTTTGGTTTGGTTATCAAAAGGGGAATGGATGTAGAATGTTCACAAAACAATCTTTACTGCTTTTCTTAATAATGAACATACTATTTTAGTGGCATCTATCAGCAGTGTGATGACTGCTGCAATAATGGAAGAATAGGTGCCACCGGAGCCCACTTATGTCTTCGCACCTGAGTCTCAGTTATTTCTTTGAAATGAAAGAATCATCTGCTGAGGGGTAAGGCCAGCAATGGATTACAGCAGTGGTCTCTAGAATGTGTTCTCCACACCATAGTGGCAGCATCACCAGAGAACTGTTAGAAACACATTCTCAAGCCCAGTTCCTGACCGACTGAATTAGAAACTTTGGAGGTGAGACTGAGCAATCTGTGTTTTAACACATTCTTCAGGTAATTCTGATGTACACTAAAGTTTGAGAAGCATTGGGCGAGGGCTGTGCTGCTGAAAGCGGTCTGTGAGTGTGATCACTTGGGAGGTGTTAGAAATGCAGACTCTGGCTCCACCCCAGACAGGTCAGAATCTTAATGAAATTCTCCAGGTGGTTCATTTGCATATTGAAGTTTGGTAAACATTGGGTTAGGGGTCTGGAAGAGTGTGGGGCAGAGGAATTGTATACAGAATGCCCATACCCACAAGCCACCTTCACTTTCTGACTGTCCTTTTGAGATGCCGTGCAGTCATTGCCCTTGACACATGATCAAGCCACTGGATTCCTTAGACACTCTAGGCACCTTGTCAGTAAGCACTCTCTCCTCAGCAACCATTCCAATATAGCCTCTTCAAGTTGCTCCTTTCCAGGTCAACTGTCATGACCTTATTTCATCTTTGGGATGACTCATCTCCGTGCTCCCAAACTTTTCAGCTCGACTGAAGGAGTCAGATAATAAAAACCTTCCTGGTGATAGGCTAAACCAAAAAAACAAAACACAAAACCAACTCACTGACATTGAGTCACATGTGACTCATAGTGAGCCCTCCTTGAGTTCCTAGGCGGTATCACTATGGAAGTAGATTGACCAATCTTCTTTCCAAGGAGGGGCTGGTGGGCTTGAACTGCCAGCCTTCTGGTTAGCAGTCATAAGCCTTAGGCTTACACCACCAGAGCTCCAGTGACTAAGGCTACAGTTCTAGAATTTCAGTTCAGATCCATTCATGAGAATTACTCTTTTGGGCTTCCTATTTAAGAATTCTGAAATGCTTACTTGGATTCCATAATAGGGGACATTAATGGGCATCAGGGAAGGTCATATTGTCCTAACATGTTTATGTCAGATTGTATCTGCATTTATCTAGGGAGAAGATTCATTGAGATTTCTCCAACCTAGCCTAAAAGAGGCTAAGAATATGTTATTGTTTGCTTTTAACATAGATTGGTTGGAGGAAGAGGTAGTGCCTGGGGGTCACCCTCAAATTTATGTTCCCTTTTGGGGATATGCATAATTATTCACTTTAGGTTAGAACTTTAATATATTAACTTTACATAAGAATTTTTTAAAGTGTATATTAAGGTGCATATTAAGCTATCTTTTGGAAGAGTAAAACAAGAAGTAGTTGAAGTTGTATCTAATTTTAAGACTAATGATGATAAAGAAAGTAAGATCTTACAAATGTGAAGTTAAAGGACATTTTATTAACATATTAAAAACCATACTTCCAGGTAGTGCAAAATACACCACTAAACCAATTACAAATAACTGGTGTTAATATACAAAGTTTAAGCAATGCTACACTTATTTTTGGCAAAGTGCTGTATTGTTCAGTCTGTGTACAAAACTGACCATCTATGAAACAACCAGTATAAAAAATTTCTATAAAACCAGAAAAAAACAATTTAGACAGTGGCTCAAGAAAACAAGCTGCCATTTATGCATAGATTGATATACAATATAACCTAGCCAAATGTCCCTTTCGAGTTTTCAAGTTGCTGAAAAAAAATTGTGTCCAGGAACACATTAACAAGGCACATAGTACAGTCTACAATACTATTCAGTCTCCATGACTGATGCTCTGCCCTTGAAAAGCAAGTGTTCACAATTTTACTTTAAGGAAAAAGACAAAGCCACTTTAA
>NW_006921608.1:19433586-19476867 GCF_000298275.1 Orycteropus afer afer | reverse complement strand
ATAAAGTAACACACATGAGTATTGATTAAAGTTCAAAACCTATGGAGGAAAACAACTAAAAAGCAAACAAAACCATTCATACACACCAAACCTGAAAACACACATCTAACTTCCCCCCAAGTACTGGTTTGGTTTTTAGAAATCCACTGAGTTAGAGAACAAAATCCTAAAACTTCTGGCAAATACAGAGCAAAACTGGGCAATTAACAGTTACACAATTTTTAAAAAATGCTATAAGAATTCCTAATGATACATAAAACTTTATCCACTGAAGCTGCCTTTCTCTGAATAGTAACTTCTCCTCCCATGTAAAGGATACTGTTGCAAGTAAAAAAAGATATCCTTATCAATATGCTTTCTTGAACTTCCCTCCCCTCCAATCACTTTAATTGGTGTCAGATTTCCAGTGAAATTGGTACAGGACTAGGCTGACACCACTGTAGTATGTAGGTATTCTAAATAAAGCATTTTATATAAGATTTTAAGCACTAAACTAACTAGGTAGGGATGATATTTATAATATATCAGCATGGCTGATAGCAGTGAAACCACCCATGATAGTAGCTGATGTTTAAAAGTATTTAACCAGTATGTATGGGCCTTATAAAATAAAAAGATAATTTTAAGGTAACATTACAAATACATACTAGTATCTCCCAGTACAAGGAGCAGTCTCTTAACTGATTCTAAAAACAAAAACTAATACTCGGAAACTCTTACATTCTCCACTATTCTATTTAAATTTAAATACCTATCTTCTAGGTGGAGTCCTTCATTTTTATTATTTGCAACTCAAAGAAAATAAGGGTCACAAAGATACCCTTTTTCCTTAATCATTTTTTCTGAGTATGTAGAGCCAATATTATTTCCTTGAGGAGAAAGAGAAACTAAGATTCAACAAGTTTACAAATTAGTGTACTATGCAGATTTGAGAAGAAACAGGGAATGCTGAAATGTCCTCTCAAATGTTAAGCAAACTGTCTTCTCACTAGAATGAAAGTACTGATACAACAGAAAGGGTATGTAAACAGTTAACAGTTTGCATGGGAATCAGAAAAATGTACAGGAAATATAATGTAAAAAAAAAAAAATCTTCCTGCAATAGGAAGCCAAAAAATCCAATCACTTTGCATCTTTTCCAGGACCCCCCCCCCCCGCCCCGCACACACATAAGCAACCATACAAATGTATTGCTTTGGAAGATAAAGGATGGTTCAGCTTCAGCATACAGTGTAGTATGTAAGTCAATTAGTTGAGGAAGAAAAGTAATAAACATACATTATAAAATGTTTTATTAACGAAAACAAACTTTGAGAACATGGTGCACTGTAAAAACTTAAGATACTCATTCATGAAGCACTGTGTGTGTGTGCACGATGTCTCCCAGGCTTTTTCCAAGTAATACTCTTTATGTTATCAGTCTAGAAACTGTCACACTGTCATACAGCTACTAAATTCAGAAAGGTCTTAAATCTCACTGCTTACATTTTAAGGGATATGCACTAAAGTATACTGTAAACCACTAATATTTACTACAGCAAAAATAATAATCAACTCTTACAATAAAATGCATTTGGCCATGTTTTAAAGAATACTTAACATGTCAGCATAATTCTGTGTTGCTATTGGCCTTATGTCTTACACACAATAAATGTCTAATAAACATCTAATAACCAAGATCTTCAACTGAATTGTGCAAACCATTTTCTTCAGTTCTTACATGTGCCAATTTTAGACAGAAACTTTAGACACTGGTACAGAAACCACAGTGATACCACAAAAGGTGTGGTAAGTAACCTTTAACCTGAAAAAAAAAAAGCCTCCCAATGACTGAAATCATTTGTTATCCAGGTACAATGCATATAAAACTAGGCCCAGATGAGGCAAACAAAAAGTCAGTATAACTGATAGAGATGTAAATGTATTTTAAGGGATGAGGAAATCTGATACATTGTATGTATATGTGTGTGTGTGTGTGTATATATATATATATTCTATTGCAGTTTTATATACAAATCAGTTCATGCTGTCAAACTTATTCTCATGGCTGAACTTCTGTAGCTTCTGAGGTACTAACAACTTGCACATAATGTATGAAAGAGACCTCCATATATTCAGAGGTTTACATCAAGAAAACATTTAGCTGGTCGGTCTGTTTTCAAGTTACCAACATATGGCCCTATAATAGACACGGTGTAAAACACACACTTTCGGAAAATACTACCTTATCTCCCAACTCTGGTAAACACAATATTGTTAACAAAACTTCTAGCTCAGTTTGACAAAACTTTACAGACTTGGCCCCTAATGAGAAAACAAATAAATAAAGGGGTAGTCAAAACTGAAGGGGAATGAGGAGAGAAGGAAAACGCTAAATTCTTGTTCTAAAGAAACGCTCCTGGTAGTAGAATCACAGCCAGCGGAAGAACGATGTAACCCATCTAACCACACTATTTGCCCTCTTCCAATTCCAGCCACTCCCGTCTAGTCAGAAAAGAGCACAGCTCATCACTGAGACGAACAAACTAAAAGCCCGTACAGCATGGTTCCTGCATCAGACTGCTACAGGGTCACTGAAAACTATAGTAATACTTCACAAAACTTACATGCTCTTTTCTCAAACATTTTATAGACGTGTACTATTTAAGAGGGTCGCAGAGAAGTTGGGAAAATAAGCTGTTTATGAAGGCAACACTTCAGCCAGTAAATTGTGCTTTTGATTTTAAACGTGTTTGCTTAATTTCAAGGGGAAATCAGTATGGATGGCTCAGCAAAACCCATGCCAACTGCTAAAATATAAAGTGACTGGCAAGAGGGAAGGGACTAGATTTTCTGTGTTAAGGTAACTGGCCTATGTGTGAATCGAACCCTGCTCCTGGCCTCATTAGCACCAACACTCTGAAGAACAGTAGCCAGAAAAATCACCACAGGCCTGCCCCTATCATCAGATTCAGTGAAGAGGCCCTTTCTGCATAGGGTCCAGTTCTGGGCAGCACCCCCCCCTTCCTCAAATCAGCATACAATCCTCATAACAATGCTGTAAGAGAGGTGAAAATTAGGACTCTCCTGTTGGTGAAAGAAACAGAGACCAAAGTGGTTAAAGATTCTGCCTGGAGCTCAAGTAAAACAAAGCATGAAAACTCAAGAAAGCCACCTTGTTGCTCTTTGCTTAGTCACTATGAAAAGCTGTCCCCACACCCCCTCCCATCCTTTATGTTTGCCACTTGGCAGGACAGGCTCCATCCAGCATGGAGGAGGATCTATCACTGTAACTGGAAATACAAACCCTATCTCTTCTTCTTTGGGTAGATACAAATATGAAGTCACTCAAGTGTCTAGAGGAATACTTCCAGACTTACAGCTGAATTGAGCATGGGAGGGCAGAGCAGGCAGGAAAGAAACAAGTTATAAACTGGGCTGATGATGAGTTGTAGACACACATTTTTTCAAATATAATTTCACAGGTTTTAACTTAATCCCTCTCTATGTGAGACAAATGCTTTGTCTCATGATACCTGTAATGCCTGTACCACGTCACAGTCACATCAGAATTACTGAATGCACTATTCACTAAAACTTAATGTACCTGAATCAAAATGAACTGCGTGACTAACCTGGGGGGGGGCACACATAGAAACAGAAATATATCAAGTTTTCTTTCAAAAGAAAATTCAGCCATAATTCCATTATATCCATGGCAGCTATCACAAGTTAATGCTCATGTTAGTGTGTAAAAATGTATTTGTTATACACAGAAAAGATTATCAAGTACTGGTCAATAAAGTGTATGGCTGACCCTGAGAATAAATTTTTGCTTACTCAAAAAATTAAGTAATACAAAATAAAACGAAATTGAAAGATGCCTATTTTCACACTTGGAAAGAAATGTCTTTAAAATGCTGGCTAACTCATGTATACTTCAAAAGATTTAAAAGCATCCCCAACACCAAACACTAATTGTATTGCTGTGTTTCCAAAAACATTCTGAAAAAGTTTATGAAAAAAGTAAATGTTAAGAGAAAGGCATTATGTGATATACAAAGCAAGTAAATCTGGTTTTCAAGACAGTGTCTAAACACACTGATAAAACCAGGTGATTGGTCATCAGTTGGCTGTAAAGAGAATATCTTCATTGTACATCCACACACATCCACACATACATGCACAAACCAAGAGAAGCCAACCAACAAAACTTGAAATTCTCAATAATTGTACTGACGCGGGCAGGGCTGATGAACAACCCAGCCATTGTGCTTGACCTGCCGAGAATGGCAATCCCTGGTAAGATTTTGGCGACGAAGGCTATTTCTGTTCAGAGACTGTCTTTCACTGTGTTCTTTTATCCACTGGGAAGGGCGAAAGCTCTTGGGCTGTTCCAGAAAAGTTGTATGAGCAGCGAGAGCTGCAACATAGCAATGAATGTGCTGCCCCATTTCATTCTGACCTTCCACTCTGAAACAGAAGAAAGTGAGGATGTGTTAAATAACAGAGTATACTAATCATAAAGTTAGTAAAATTTCTAAATAACTATGTAGTATTCCCTCCAAATCTTTTATCAAGGTTTTTTTTACAAGTTGGAAAATCCTATCACTGTCCTCAAGGAGTTCTGGTGGTGCAGTGCCTAAGGCACTTGACTACTAACCAGAGGGCTGGCGGTTCAAATCCACCAGCCACTCCGTGGAAGGAAGAGGGGGCAATCTATTTCTGTAAAGATTTATCACCTTGGGAACCCAACAGGGGTCACTATGAGTTGCAATCAACTCAACAGCAGTGGGTTTGGTTTTGGTTTTTCATCACTATTTGCAATACTGTTCATGGTCCTTGACTCACCTATACAGCACATCTGTATCATTCTGAATTGCTGTTATGTATATTGTGTATTATACTAAACTATTACATTACATATTACATTATGGTCAATCTACATTAGGTGCAAATATCTGTGATCATTATTTCTTCTATTGTAATACCACTAGAGTATTTACATATTAAAGTAGTATTTTAAAAATTAATAAAACTGGAAAAGTTACTTAGTAATTCGATTTGCCATACGAAGTTGTGTGGTTGAAAAGACCTTCGCATCTCATGGCTGACAGATAAGTTTATATTTTGTGAGCACAATAACTAACAAGAAACCTAAAATACCGATAGGTTTAAAATAATAGTAATAGTAGTGGAAGAGAGAAGCAAATTTTAATAGAAATATGCTATATAATTCACTATAAATAGACTATTATAAAAAATGCTTTACACTTTGAGTGAATTTCAATTACAGCATAAACTCACATCTATCTATGTGCTTTTCTGGGAGGAAAACTAACATTTATTGAGTATCTGTATTTGCAGACTCCTTTATAAATACTGTTTATTTTAGTTCTCACCATAATCTTAAAGGGTAAATATTTTCATACCCAACTTTTACTGACTGATGAGGCTCAGAGATGTTAAGGTCACAATTATTAACTGACTCATCCAGGATTCTAGTGCAGGTTTTACTTCAAGACCATGGTAATGAAGCAGAGTTAAGACCGATGCACTGTGCCAAAAGCACCTTCTCTCCAATGTTCTAGGACACAAGCTGTATCTAATGCATCTATGAATAAGAAATTCTACTCATTTAATGTTTTTCTAGTTAAGAAGCTACTGCTTATTATAGCATATAACACTGAGCTTTTATTTATGTCACAATGGTGTATTTTGGAATGGCATTTACATGGCAATGTCATAAAGACCCTTGAGCATATAATCTTAAAATATGTCTATAAACATTACAATTATTACATGTTTTCTATATTAAAAGCTAATAAAATAGGATTGGTGTAAGCTATATTAATATTTAACATGAAGAACTGAGATTTTTAAGGGTTACTTTACACCAGAAGGACAGTTAAATACGCTGCCTATAATCACATGAGGAAAAAAATAATACTTTAATATACAGTATTAACTTTTTAAATAGTATAATTAAAGCAGTTCATATTAGGAAACTAAAAGAAAGAAGTGGAAACTAGAATAAAGAAAGTGGGTTTTAAGCGGTGGGCACCTTAAGGCCTTAATCTCCCTGTATAGGCTGATGACACATACCCCACAGTCTCAAAGCAGATATACTTACTCTGTGCCAGTGAGTCTTATAAGCAGCTTTTCCTGGCCCTACAAATGTTAAATGGTGACTATTAAACCACTAGTAAGATTTAAAATGCTATTTTAATTTTACTGTAAAGATGTGGTCAACTTCTTCATTAAACTAGTTTACTTATGGGTCATTAAAGTCACATATATCACTTAAGCTTATGATAGCATATAAACCTTTACAAACAATATTTATAAAGGCTAAACTGTAATAAAATGCATACGCTAAAGCCATCAGTAATTACACAGCACCTTACTTCTACATGCTTTATGGTAATATCCCCAAGGATAGACTCAATCTAACTTTTGAAAGACATGAGTTATTTCCTAGTCAGAAAGTATAGATGTTTACTTCACAGCCATCTTCTTAATTTTGGTAACACCTGATTTCTATCATCTTGCTTTAGTGGGCTTTCTTAAAACAATTTCAAATCCAAAACTAAGGAAGTTAAAAAAAATAGTTATTATAAAACTATAATCATTTGCAGGACTTTCTTATATGCAGATAGAATTCATATAAAGTTCAGTGTGTTTCTTTGATCCTTTTATATGGAAAAGTACATATTAGTTTAACTATCCTATATGTTATATCTATAACATGTGAACGTAAAAACAATCAAGATACAAAAAAAACGAACATTTTCACTGCATCAAAACTGCAAACACACAACAACCAGACGCAGTGCATGGCCCTGAACTGGATACTAGTTTGGATGAACTCGATGAAATATTCTTAGCTTTACCAGAGGAATCTGAGTATGGTCAGGGTTGTAGGTGAAGTGAAAATTTACTGCAACAAAAAGGTAGAGATCATTACCTAAAGAAGCAGATTTTAAAACAATATATAGCATGATCTCATTTAGGTCAAAAATGTATGTGTATGTGCCAATAAAAACCTGGAAGGATATGCCCTAAGGTGTTAACAGGACTCATGTCTGGGTAATGATGTCATTTAAAAATTTAGTTTTTGCATACTGCATTTCTCTTTCTGTGATACACATGTACTGCTTTATAAAAATAGTATTTTACAATGCTGCTGTATTATGTATGTATATACATACTTTATACATTGAAAGTAAATATACAAATGCCAGTTAGTTTAAAGTAACTATTAATCATGCTAAATGCTTCAATGGAATTCCTTAAAGGTGAGATCAAGATCAGGTGGGAAGAATTTTTAAGAACAGAAAAATTAATTTGAAGCAACTATAAAGCAATTAAATCAATCCTAGTTTCCAAAAAAGATTGTATTTAATTTATTGTTGTGGTTTGGGTGAAAGCTCATATTTAAGATTTTTGTTGGAATCCTTGAAATGCTGACCACATGATAAACTCTAACAAGGAAGCAGTTAAAGGCACGTTTCCCATCAGAATTCTTAGTTCTTCTCAGTGTGAAGCCTGCCATCCTATAACTATGCAAGTAAATTGTCTTTCTTCTTGGTACAAGCAGATGTTTATCCTCAACAATGATCACTGAGACTTTAGTGTAAGCAACTCTGTTTTAAGAATGTTTCTATACTGTTGAGTAAACAAATAATGAGCCAGTGTGTTACTGCTTGTCTAAGATGAGCGTTTCCTATTCAAGTGCCTCTGAATTTAAGAGTGGGAGAGGTGCAAGACTAGAAAGTCTGATGTCAGTTAGTTAACAAATTAATAAGCTGCTTGGACCGTATTTATATTTGGCAAACAGGAAACGGACAGATACACACATACAGTGGTCCAGTTAAAGTCAGAGCCTAAACAATCTAAAAAAAACCACACACCCCCCATTAACTTAACTTTTCATAACACATTTTGTTTTATGACATTGCAAACCCCACAGTGTAACAGCACTCTTCTCACTTCCTCCCTGTGGTTACCATTTCTCTTTGTCCTTCTTTCCTATCCATTCCTGCCTTCTGAACTTTCACCCTGGGCAAATGCTGCCCTTTTGTTCAAAAGGGGCCCTTTTATTTTCTTTTTTTATTTATTGTGATTTGGGTGAAGATTTACAGAGCAAATTCACTTTCCATACAGCAGTTCACATATACTTTGTCTCATGTCATTGACCACAGTTTACCACAGCTCCCCTCCCACTTCCTCCCCATAGTACCACTTCCCAGTGACCATCCCTCCATACTCTCCTGCCCTGAGCTGTCTCCCTGTGCATAAGCTGCCCTTCTTTCTCCCGTGATTGTTCTCTCCAAGGAGTGTGTCTACTTGAGGTAAATGTTTAACTCATATGCCTGTACTTTGGCTGGAAACCACAGGTGTGGGTTCAATTCTGGACCTGAAGGGCAGCTAGGGGCCATAGTCTCAGTGGTTCCACCAGGCTCTATTGGACCAGCAAACCTGGTCCCAACCATCTTTTTTTTTTCCTCCAAATGATTTTGAGTTTTGTTCCACATTGTTCTCCCTCTCTATGCAGGATCTCCTACATCCCTTCCAAGTGGATGACAGTGGTAGCCGGGCACCATCTAGTTCTTCTGGTCTCATACTTGTATAGGTTGCAGATCGGATGGTGTACCAGTCACTAGGACTGATTGTTTCCATTAATTTTGGTTTTCTTCTTTCTTCTTTGCTCTTGATGAGGAGAGACCCATTGTTGCATCTAGATGGCAGCTTGCTAGCTTTTAAGGTCCCAGTCACTACTCACCAAAATAGGAGGTGGAACAATGTTTGTATAGTATGTTATGCCAATTGAGCTTGATGTGAAAAGGGCCCTTTTAAAGACAGAACTAATCACAGGAATATTCTGTCTAGCATTCCCAAAATACTTTAACACCACAGGAACATTCCTCTAATGCACATTATGGACTAGCTAGCGTTTGAGCTCAATAACATAGTTATGGGTTTTATTTCAGTGGGTGGAAGCATCATGAATATATTCTGTGGTTAAAGTTGAGTGGGTGTCTGTAAGTTTGTCTTGGTACATACCAGTCGTCACTGACCAAGTACCCTCCCCAACCTGTCCATGCTCCCAATCTATCTGCTATTAAACTTTTCAGACCACGTGGGTCCCCGAAACAGTAACAAAATACTGCTTGTGTGTGAAATCTTTCCTCACTGAGGCAAAAAGCAACTCTTTTTGAACAATGTGGTAATTGTCGTTTTTTTACACTTAAGATTCCTCTGTTAAATCCCATTTGATGTGACCTAGCTAGGACTATCTGGAGGACATTAAGAGTTTTATTTTAAGACATAGTATTCTAGTCAAATTTGATACCCTAAATAATCCAGTGTATATTAGCAGAAATCTTTTCTTTACACTCAGAAATAGAATATTATAAATGAAACAACTCTAACATAGCTGGGCCATGGTTCAACTAAATTTGTTAACAATCTAAAATAAAGTTTTTTCATACCATCACCCACCCTATGCACTATGCACATGGCTTCATGAATCTCTGACAAAATTACTTTGCATCTTTCAAAAATTTAGTTTTGAATTGTAGTGGAAATAAATAAAATGACAATACTGAACATACCTGGCACTGCTTGGATTGTGAAATTCGTCAGGCCCACAGCTGGCCTCGGTGAGGCTGGGGCAGGAGTTATGCACAGCATACACAGACATGCTGGGATGTTCAATGAGAAGGTTTTCCATAGGACTGGTTTCCACCTTAATCGTGGTTAATCCACCTGCAGTAAAACATGGCGGAGGGGTGATAAACCAGCTCTCCTCCATTGGGCAGGACTCAAACTGGAGGAAGCAGGAATCACTTGTATCAGCCAAACACTCAAGAGACGCAGGTAAACAGGAAAAGACCGAAGGGTGCTCAGTAGGTGACTCTTCACTGATGTCCTCAACTTCCTCGTCCTCTGCCGAGAACCCAGCACAGGTGTCTAGATTGCAGTCCACGGTGTGAACAGTTCCACAGGCGGATGATTATCACGGTGATAGTCATTATGGAGCCACCCATCAAATTCAGAGCACAGAAAAAGAGGAGACGATACTATTAGGTGGTGCTTATATACCTCTATTTACGTTAGAAAAAAAAGATTTATATTCCTTCATAAAGTGATCATAAAACAACTTCTGAGCATCAAATGTGTATGAGATGGATTACGCTGTTTTTTTGGGAATAGTTTTAAGAATGTTTCTATACTGTTGAGTAAACAATGAGCCAGTGTGTTACTGCTTGTCTAAGATGAGCGTTTCCTATTCAAGTGCCTCTGAATTGAAGAGTGGGAGAGGTGCAAGACTAGAAAGTCTGATGTCAGTCACTTTCACTGACTTATCATCTCGCACAGGATGTTTCCTGTGATTTTTAAGACAGCTCTTGTTTATTTACATTTAAGGGCTTAAAAACTTGCAGAGTTACTAGTTTAGTTATGTAAAAATGGAGATAAAAAACTTTCTTTTACTGTGAAGACTAACTACTAGTAGTACCTTACCTATGAAGTCAACAAGAATCCATTCATCATCTTCTTTCTCACTAAATTCTGGTTCTTGGTTGGGAGAAGAATTAACTTCACCGGCAAACATTTTATTTAGCCTCTGCAACATTATTAAGGCAAGATGGAGACTTTGGCTGGATGTCTTTATAGCTGAGATTTCAAACCCTATCTTCAGTTAGCCCAGTGGCACCACCAGGAGATTAAAGTGCACAGGATGCTTATTCAACTTAGATGACAAGCAAGAAGAGTCATTAGCCCTAAAATGAAACAGAAAAAAGGTTATTTCAAATCAGCATGTATTTGTGTGTATTTTAAAGGGACACAGCCATAGGCACACATGTACACACACACACACCTTTAGAAGAAAGAACATGGCTTGGCCTACATTCTGCAGCTATTCCCTTCCTGCAGGAGTCAAACACAATAAATTCAACATCTTTCTTTTACAAGACATTATGATTTGAATACTCCAATGCAGCTTGTAAGGGTCTTAGGAGTTGTAAGTCTCGGAGTAAAAGGGAAAGGTGATATTTAACTACCAGGACTCAAGTGAACCCAGCAAGAGTGTCCTGTGGCACCATTGTGCCAGGCTCTCACCTTTCCCTGGCTCATTCTGCCTTCTGCTCTGTACTTTATATACCCTTACACATACCTAAGTATATTGAAAAATCTGTAATTATACTATACTTTGACCTTCAAAACAATTCCTACAGCTGGCATGGAGAAACTTACACTGGAGAAGACTGAAATGGCATTGAACAGCACTGGAAATGTCCCTTTGGATAGTAGCTAAGCAGGTAGGTGCTGCAGGCAGAGGGCCTGGTTTCAAATCCTGAGTCTGCTGGTCGCTGCTATGAGTTAAGAAGTTAAACTACTTCAGAGGTGAGTTCTAAATGAGGAACTCCAGCCCTGCCTGATCTTATTCTAGAGTTCCAGATTTATATATCCATCACCACCTGGCTACCTGATGAACATCTAATATCCCAAAGAGAACCTTTCATTTTTTCCCCCTATAAACTTACACACACGTACACTCCCCTTTCTCAGTAAGCAACAGCAGCAGCTAGCAGTTGTTCAAGCCAAAAACCTAGCAGCCATCTTGACTCCTTTTGCTCCTTATCACCATCCTTGCTGCTCCACACCTAACCCAATCCAAACATCGGCAGGTCCTGTTGACTCTGACCACATGCATAGCTTGATTCACTTTTCTTCATCACTCACATCCTAGTTTAAGCCAACTCAGCATCTCTCCAGGACTTTTCCAACAGTCTCTTCCTAGAAGGTCTCCCCAATCCTTCTCTTGTTAAAATAAGATAATGCAAGGCAACATATGTAGCTAGAGACAAGGCACAAAGTTCTCAGTGTCAACTATTAATATTCCACAAATATTTACTGAATACCTATTAGGCATCAGGCATAGTAACCACAGGGGAGATGGCAGCGAACCAAGCCCTCCCATAGGAAATGTAACAACCAAGTGTGATGAACACCAAGGAAGGAGAAGCACTTTGTGTTCCTCAGGCCTAACTTGGATGGAGGTCAGGGAAAGCATCCTGGAATAAATGACTTCAATCTTGAATGGTTGAAAAGATCAGTGGTGGAGGAAGAGGGAGAACACCACTACGTGATGAAAGCCTGCAAGTGAGTAAGGATGTGGCACCTTCTGTCAACTCAAGATCCAGATGGAGAGTCGTGATAGTAGGGCTGAGAGCTAAACCAAAACCCAAAACCTGCAGGCCTTTGTAAGCCTGAAGTTAAGGAGAGAATGAAGGCAAGCAAGACCCAAGTTTCCAGCTTGGATAACTGAGGGACAGTGAGACCATTAAGTGTGATAGAAACACTGCAGAAGGTACAGTTAGGCCTTTGGGAAATCTGAAAGCCACACAGCTGACGATGTCCAGCAAGCAACTTAACAGAGGACTCGAGGGTTCAGGAAGAAGGTCTCTGCCAGGGGCACGTATTTGGGAGTCATCAACTCCAGAGGGAGGATGGAAGCCTTAAGAGCACACAGATCACCAGAATGCTGAGAGTGCTTCACAAGACAACTTTATTTTTATCACAAATATCAGCTCTGTATCCGTAACTTCAGATTATTGATATTTCACATTCCAAATAATAATCTTTAATTGTAAAAACAGTCAGGATCTGTAGTTAATGAGATTCCTGGTTCAATTCCTGTGTGCAAATTGCACCACTACAGTTGCATGACATTTGAACACTTTTGTGGTCACAATTAATCCTCAGTCATTAATTATTAAAAGCAAGTAAACAGGAAGTGTTACTTGCATAATCAGTCTTCCCGAAACCGGTGTCTGGATGGCAACGTGGCCAGAGTATGAAGGCTGGACCTCTACTAAGAAAACCCACGTTCAGCTTTATGTTGTATATAAGAGAAATCAGAACAAATATGAGTGGTGTAATAACCTGTATCTCTAAAAATGAGGTATCACAAGGTCTGAGGTAAATGTTTAAGTATAAAAACTACAAAGGAAAAACAAAAACAAAACAAAACTTCAAAATCTTTTTCTGTTTCCTTTATAGGGATAGGTATTGACTCTAACTGTAATTCTATGCATTTTGAACCAGCTGAGAAAAGAATCCCAATTCTCCAGAGTATAGGCCTGAACTCTGGCCCTACATCAGCTAAGAAGCTGCAGCTGCTAGGTGGGGAGCAGAGAGTCCCACAGGGAAACCCTTGGCTTGACCTGCAAGAACACCTGTGCCCCACCTGTGATGCTTTGTGAGGGCAAGGCACTGGGACGCAGGACGGGTAAGTGGCAGCCATGAAGCAGAAAACATTGCTGGGGCCACTGTGGTTGGGGCTGGTGCTGGCCTCACTGATGCAATGGTCAACTCTGGTTACAGCTCCAAAGCCATGTAGCAGAAGCCAGCTATGCCTGGCATATACACAATTCTACCACAGACAAGGCTTCCCTGGACGAGCTTTCTAAGAAGTAGTACAAGTTACCCTCTTGGTTTTTTGGAGTCAGATGCTGCTTCCAGATGTCCCATATCTCCTGCAAGGGCAACCAACCTCAGGTGAGCAGAGTGTTCAGAAGTGCAGCTAGGCGAGGGAAGAGCTAATCCCCCATCTCACCTGAGTCACTGCTGCTATTTACATGACATACCTGTGAAAGCCTCGTGGGAAGGACACCGAATGGAGCCTTGGAGAGGTGGAGATAGTGCTGGCTTAGGCACCAGCAGATGGATCTTCAACAGGTGGCTGGAGCTAAACAATGTAACCCTTCTGAACCTTCGTTTCATCACTGGAAAGAAGAGGAGACTGTGTTAGATTACCTCTCCACCCCTGGCAACTCTGACCAAGCTAGCTACACAAAGCAAAGATCCTTTGGTCCTGCTTTTACAGGCATGAGAAAGGACAAGGAGCCTAATGCACTACTGAACACTGATAAGCTAAAACTGCAATGTCCAGTGTGGTAACCACTATCTACATTAGGTGACGAGTGTGACTGAGGAACTACATCTTTAATTTCAATACACTGAAATTTCAAAGCTGCTAATTTATAACAATTTTCAGAAACCTTTAAGTATGTTTGGAACAATATGGGTTTGTGAATCTACTTTTTCAATTGCAAATTTTATGACATCCAAATATAGATCACATACTTCTAATGAAGATTTTGCATTCAAATTGAGATGTGCTATTATGTATAAAATATACATTGGATTTAAAAGAGTGAATACAGATAGGCCTGTAAGCTGAATAGCTACACCAGGGGGATGCGCTCCTTAGAACAGTCAACCATGGGAGGTCAGAAGGGCAGCATTTGCACAGGGAGAAAGCTGGGCAGGCAGGCGGGCAGGCAGGCAGGCAGGCATAGACAAGAAGGACACAGGGAAGGGGAACCACAGGGAGGAAGTAGGAAGAGAGCTGTTCCATTGTGGGGATTGTAATCAGTGTCACAAAACAGTGTGTGTGTGTGAACTGTTGAATGTAAAACAAATCTTTGTAAAATTTCATCCAAATCACAATAAAAAGTTATTTAAACAAATGAAAAATGTGACATATATGATTTTTATATTGATGAGTCAATTAAGTAATTTTGGAACTATATTGATAAAATATCATGTTTAACATTAAATGTGGCTAGTAGAAAATTTACACACACATGTGGTTCACATTATGTATTTCTACTGGACAGTGCTGTTTCAGAAAACTCTTTCCAAAACCTTAATGGCCTATCCTCCTCCTGATGACCCCGGTGCTATTCCTGCCCAGTAACTGCTACTCTTGATCTTGGCTCCTGCCCAAGAATGGAAGTGCTAGATGAGGCTGGTTCAATGTGGTGCTAAAAGGCAAAGTTAGAGCTTTAGATTTCATTCCTCACCATGTGGTCACTGACTTTTTAATAGTCACAACTCTAGGGAAATGATAAAACTGAAGTGAAAATTCCAGAGTAACCATGTGTCCTGAGAACAAATTCACAAAGACAACTCTGGAATTTGGCAAAGAAGGCTAGGTGGGGTAGCACCGCTGTTCTGAGGCACCTGCAAGCTTTCAGCTGCAACCAGCCTCAGCCTAGCAGTCTCACGCCAGTGCGGAAAAGAAAGTGTCTGGACCCAGGCATTCCAAGAAGGCAGCTTTGTCCCTAGCTGTCTTGGCTCAAGATAGTTCACCACTCCCTTAAATAAATTATGACTTTTCCATTATAAAATGAATAACACCACATTATAGAAAGTTTAAAAAGTAAATAAGGAAAACCTCACTTCTCAGTCTACTGCCTTGCTACAATCATTGTAAGCATACTGATGCATTTTCTTCTAGTTTTTTTCTCCTAAATGTAAGGTTTCTTTTTATCATAGTTGTAGTTTAGTGACTGTATAAGTACGTATCCTGCTCTTAACATTTTATCAATGCTTTTCATATTACAAGAACAGAAATGCTTTGTGGGTAGAGGAAGGTGTCTGTTTAATATTTAGGGGCAAAAGTCCTAGTTGGAGAACCTGGAACTTCCAGGGTAAGAGCTGCTAGTCTGGAGAAGCTTTTAGTATAATTTATTTTCTCATTTTTGAGATGGGCCACTAAAAGAGTGTGTTGTGGTAGCTAACAGCTGGCTCTGGAGTTAGTTTGCTGTTTGAAATCTTGGCCCTGCTACTTCCAACCTGTGTGAATTTAGGATTTTATTATTATTTGCCTTCCCCTTCACCCAAGGTCATATGTGTCTACCCTCTAGTTAGTGGTTTACCCTCCCTTTCCCACCCACGCTGGTAACCATCAAAGAGTATTTCTTTTTTTGTGAAACACTTTTCTTGACTTTAAAATAGTGGTCTCATACAGTATTTGTCCTTGTTTGACTGACAAACTTCATTCAGCAAAATTTAGGATATTTAGTAACCTCTTCGTGCCTCAGTTTTCTCATCCATAAAATGGGAGTAATACTTAAAATCCTGCTTTATAGTGCCAGTGTAAGGACTGTGTATACCACTTAGAACAGAGCCTGACACATACCAGGCACATGTTGTTGTTGTTGTTATATGCCGTCGAGTCGGCCCCGACTCATAGCGACCCCTCCTTGGGTTTCCGAGGCAGTATCACTACGGAAATAGGATTGCCCAACCTTTCTTCCGAGGAGTGGCTGGTGGGTTTGAACCGCCAGCCTTCTGGTTAGCAGTCAAGTGCCTTAGCCACTATGCCATAGGAAATACTAATTATCAGTTCATGACAGGCTAGTTGTGTGAATGTGGGTAAATCATTTAGCATCTTTGAATCTGAGTTTCTTCATCCGTAAAACGTCTATATAGTAATTTGAGCTCCAGTTTACTGAAATATTTACTATGTGGGAGAGGCACTTGAGGCACTTGTCCCATTTTACTAAGAGGAAACTGAGGCTCAGACATTAAGTAACTTGTTCAAAAGTGACAGAGCAAGCCTGGGTGGAGTTGGAATCAGAGCCCGAGGCTGTCTCATTCCAAATGCCTTGCCTTCCCCGTGTATGATTTCTTAGGCTCCTGCCAGTGTCAACTCTTTCCTACGAACTCGAGAACTGAGTGTTTCAGTTGGTTTTGGCTGCCAGTAGGCGGCTCCAAAAAACAACACTTTAAAAGCTTTTTTAAAAAAAGTTTCTTTTTTTTTTTTTTTTTAATTAAAAAAACCCCACAACTTTCATGATCTAACTTCTAAATATGTGTACAGTTGTGGCTTCTTGAGACAGTTTTCAGAATACCAGGTGGCTAAACTCACACACCTTTATTGAAAAGTGGCCTCAAAATTTCTTTTATATCCCCTCACCAGTTTAGAAAAATGAACGTGTTGATTCAAGTAATTTTAAATCGATCTTGAAAAAACAAGCCAAGGAAGCTGGCTCTGCTTGTTCCACGTCCACCCCCATCTACTGAACCAGCTTCCAGCTCAGCTATTATTCCCCCAGAGACCTGCCACTGACTGCCCTGGAGGCTGAAATGACAGAGGACAAAGATAGCACTAAGTGGTAATTCATAGCCCATTAACCTTGAATTTTGAAAGCAAGACTCCCAAGAGAAACAGAACAAAAGATGGATGAGAAAACAAAAGAGACTTTGTTACAGAAATTAGTAAGGTCCTGGGTTCCAGGCTGAGCCTTTGAAAATTATGCTACCGGGTTTCGTAATTAAAGTGGCTACAAGTGAAAAATCAAAAGCAGCCCTGTGCTTTTCACATCTGCAAATGAAAACAGTATTTCAATTGCCAAGCAAGTGATTTCAGGGTTCTGGCTCTGTTCAAATGACCCTAAAGGTCACGTTTTTCCTCCTTTTCCCAGGCTACTTTGCATACAGAAAAGGTGTCTTAGCAACGGACGCCACATCCTTGAGTTACAGTTGGAAAGACTCTCTTCCTTAACCTACTCTAAATTGGAATCATACATATGATAATTAGAATTAAGAAATACAATAAAACTGGAAAATCTGTACATAAAATTCACCTGTAGCGTTGAAAGAGAAAACCATTTCCTCTTGACTGGCTGTGTTGCCTTGAGTAAAAGCGCTCTTGTGGCTCAGTGGTTACAGCTCGCGCGGCTCGTCGATTGAACCCCCCAGCCACCACCCATAATGATTTGCAGCCGTGGAAAACCCTACGGGGCAGGTCTGTTCTGTTCTACAGGGTCACTAGGAGTCGGAAACGACTGAACGGCAATGGGTTTCGGTTTGGTCTTGATCTTGAGTAAATTACTTAATCTCTCTGAGCCTCAGGTTTCCTATTCATAAAACAGTAGGGACTGTTTCACAGGGTTATTGGGACAATGCATGTAAAGCACTCAGCGCAGTAGTATATATGGACATCGTAAGCACTCAATAAACATAAGTGATCAAAATGAATGTTGATTTTAATTGTGACGGGCAACTAAAGTGTTCTTTTCACAGGTGCAACTTCCACAGTGATGTGTGAACTCAAGTTTGGTTCAAGGAAAGTGCAATAGTCAGGCGGGCTCTTAGGCAGGGGCTGGTAGCCAGGTGGGGTGAGCCTGTGGCGCTCCGGTGCGCGACTCATAGCAGAGCGGCAGGCAGAGCAGCGCAGGCAGGGTCGGGGAGGGGAAGAGAGGCGTCCCAAGCGCTCCTCCCCACGCCAGGAGCCCCCGAAGCGGAGTCTCAACTGGGCAGCCCCAGTCCAACGGCCGAGTGCAGGACGAGGAGGAGGAGGAAGAGGGAGGAGGAGGGAGGAGGAGGAGGAGGACCCGCTCCGGCAAAGAAAACAGGCCACGTTCGGGGGAGGAGGCAGAAACCAAACACCCAACCGCCGCCCCGCCGGAGCACGGCTCAGCCCGCGTCCACCCGGCCCCTCCACCCGCGTCCGCTCGGCCCCTCCACCCGCATCCCGGCCGCCGAGGGCCCGCCGAGGGGTAGGCGGACCGGCCGCAGCCAGGGCAGGAAGCAAAAGGCTCGGACAGTGCCCCGCGGGCCGCTCAGAGGGCAGGGCGCGCGGGCGGACAAGGCGCGGGGACCGAAGCGGGGCGCCCGGGACGCGGGCCCAGCCCGCCCGCCTGCACTTACGTGGGTCCAACTCGCAGGAGGATTTGCAGCGCGGAAGGCAGACCCCGCCCTGCGAGGCGGGCGCGGCCACCTGTGCGGGGCTGCTGAGGTAGCTGCGGTGGGACGGGCCGCGCCCACGCTCTGGCCCGGGACGGCGTGCGTGGGGCCGGCTCCCGCGGTCCGGTTGCTGCGCCGCTGGCCGCCACCGCCGCCGCGCGGTCCTGCTCCTTTTGTTGTGTTGCGCTCGAAACAGCTGATCGGCCGCCCCGCCCGCCCGCGGGGCCAGCCCGGCAGCCCCGCCCAGGGCCGCGCCAGGCGCGGCTCCACCAATCGGCGGCGCAGGGGCCCCGGGGCCGCCCTGCGAGAGGTTGTCACCAACGCACGTGACCTGGCGCGGAGTCGGGAATCCCTCTCAAGTTAGGAACAAGCCCGGGCAACAAAAGCCGGGGAGCCGCGAGCAGAGAAGAGGGGCGAACGGGAGGGAGGAGGAGCAGGGGGTTTAGGGGAGGACGCCTGGCGTTGGGGCGGCTGGGAAGATGGAGAGGAGGGATCTGGGGGCGAACCGAACTGGGAGCTGGCAGAGAGAGGCAGAAGGGAGGTGTGTGCGCAGGAACCAACAGGGAGAACCAACAGGGAGGTGAGGGGAAGAGCAGAGGAACCCCGACCTCAGGGCCCCGTTGGCCAAGTGAGGTGAGGGGAAGAGCAGAGGAACCCCGACCTCAGGGCCCCGTTGGCCAAGTGAGGTGAGGGGAAGAGCAGAGGAACCCCGACCTCAGGGCCCCGTTGGCCAAGTGAGGGGTCGAGGATTTTTGTCACAAAGAGACAAAACTTTTTTTTTCCCCCTGAGAGAGAAAAGTCAAGGGTGTTAAGAGGGAGGGAGGCTGACAACCCCAAGAGCCCCGTTCTGGCTCGTGTATGGAGGAAACCTGTGGAAGTGTTGGTGTAAAGCGAGCCCACGTCTGGACTTTCTTGGGAGGGAAAGTCTGAGTGCCTGATGCTGGGAGTGCCCATCCACACAACCTCCTTTTTAAGCCACTGTTGTCACTAACACTTGGGGCCCGAAGCAATTTGCCTAAAAGCTTACAGAGGAAGAGAAGTGGTCCTCCCAGGCCTGAAGGCCTATAGGAAAGGAGTCCAGAGAGCCCTCTGCTCCATCAGGCAAAAAGAACCTTGGATGAAGGAGTTAGGAGAGCCTCTTCTTCCTCAGGGTCTGCATCTAACCTGTCATGTGACAGGGAGATTATGATCTCCCTGGTAGTGTTTATACATCTGCAAACTAGAGACGTTCACACTCGACTACTTAGTTATTTATAGTGAGGAAGGAATAAAACAGTGGGTTGGAAAATACTTTCAAAACCAGTCTGTACCCAGGTGGATTAACTGTCTGGCAAAGGCAAGGAAGTCATCTTGATGCATATGAGCTCTCATGTGTATCCTGTTGGGACTGAGATGCACTTCTCTGACCTACAAAGGAACTTATAAGGACCCTCAACAGATAGATATTACAGCATCTGACTCAGATTCTGACCTCACGATCCTATGGTCAATGCAAAACAATACTAGTTTTAAAAGATGTAAATGAAAGTGCAGGGGCTCAGCTGACATTCAGGACTAATGATCAAACTATGCTGGTTATTTGATCTTACCTTGAGTGGTAGAGCAAGACTATATATATAACTTGTCTGATGAACAGTCTCATACAATTGAATATGCTTTGGATTTTAAGTTTTGGCAAGTCAGGATATTGTCTCCTGAAATGTCATTGCTATGTTAGGAATCCAACAGTCTCTTGCTTCCATGAATAGATCATCTTCCCATTCGGAACCAAGGCATAATGACAATTATAGGTCTAATTTTTTTAAAAGTCAAATTGAGACATATCTTTTTCAACTTGAGATGGTTTAACAGTTATAGGCAAAATGTGAAAGCACACCATACTTTGTTACAATGGTAAAAGCTATATGACATAGATTGTGCTTCCAAAGATGGACACGATAATATCTCCTACATCATAAACTAGAGTCTAATTTCACTCCCTTGAATCTGGACTGGCCCTGTGACTACTTTGATCAGTAGAATGTGGCAGAAATAATTTTCCAGGACTTCCATGCCCAGGCATTAAGACAGCCCAACAGCTTCTGCTTTGTATTCTGGGGAAAGCCAGCTACATGTAAAAGGTTCAATTATACTGAGACCACCATGCTGTGAGGAAGTGCAAGGTAGGCATGTGGTGAGGTCATGTGAAAGACTCAGATGCCTGGCCAGGTCCTAGCTATTCAGCCCATTGTAGCTCAGGTACAAAACATAGGAGTGAGAAAACCTTCCTGGAAATTCCAAACCCCAGCAGATACCATATGGAACAGAGGTGAGCCATCCCCACTGAGCCAAAATTGCAGAATCAAGAGCAAATAAATAATTGTTTTAAGGCACTTAATGTAGTTTTCTTTTAAGATTGTTTTTAAAACAGCAATAGATAACGAAAACAAGGTTAAACAATATAAAGGCCTACAGCACACAGATCACCAACTCTAAATTCTACTAAGTAGATTTTCGTAATTTTAAAAATTATCTTATCTCAGCAATCATTTGCTTTCTATTTAGTCTCCTGCAGATTTATAATCTTCCCACCTGGTGCTTGTTTATCCCATGGGTGTACCAAGTCGGGGCGTGGATCGTGGGAAAACTCGGTCCCTACAGCGATTGTTTAATCACTGACGTTGTTTAGAACTGCTGGTACAATAATACAAATAATATAAAACAAACTGCCTTCTAGTTAGTTTATTATTGCTTAAAAATTCCCTCAGACTATAATATATGTATGTACACACACACACACACACATATATCTCCCTGCTTATTTCCCTCAACTAGGGCAGATTGCTCTCACCACCTCCCTCCTTAGTCAGCCACTGGCTTATCCCCCTGAATGAGGAGCAAGAGAAATGTTATCTTCCCAGCATAGAGCTGTCTGAACATAACCATCAGATCACACAGCTGCAAACCAGCCTCTCATCTGTTGGCTGACAAAGACCCAGCCAGGTTCTCTGTCTGGGCAGACACAGTGAATCCAACCATCCTTTAATTCGCGGGATAATTCTTAATGTGTTGCTATAGTACCCACTTCCAGGCTGACTCCCTGCTGTGGGGGTGACCCTTTTCCCATCTGTCAGAGTCCTCCTGTCTGTTTTCCCTGGAGCTCAATACACTTCCTTATCTGCCCCAACAAAAGGGATTCAGCCTCAGGTTTTGTTGTGAAGGACCACAGGGCAGGACCACATTTGTGCCAACATCCAGAGACAATGCAACTAATGCCCCTGCCTCCTGCTTTTGAAAGTAGGCCTTAGCCATCGCCCTGCCAGTTGAGTTGAGGCTGCTGAAGAATGCTGCTTCCTACCAAGGCTCAGATGGAGAATCCCAGAGAGTGGCTGTGCAGGGCAACCTCAGAACACAAAGCAACAAGTTGTACGGTCTGTATTGAGGAAAAGCCCAATGTGAAATCTGCCTCCTTTATTTTCAATCTGTCCATCATGAAATCTGCCTATCAACAAATAGGGTCTGCTGGGCCTTTACCATGCACCCGATATATTTGCAAGTATCTGCTAAGACAAAAGGATTTTAAAAAATTTGTTAGATTTCATTTTTGGTGAAAAGATATCTAAGAAAACATACACCCATTCAACATTTTCTGCGTGTACAATGACACTGGTTACATTCTTTGCATTGTGTCAACATTCTTGCTATCTCTACCTATTGTTTCACCATGATGAACTTAGACTCTCTGCCCATAAACATCTTCTCTGTGCTTTACTGTTGTAAATTTGGGAGCTCTGATGGCATAGTGCCCAAGGCATTTGACTGCTAACCAGAGGGTTGGTGGATTTCGTTGTAAATTTGATCTCTTAGACTGTATTTTGGGAGCTCTGGTAGCAATGCCTAAGGCACTTGACTGCTAACCAGAAGGCTGGTGGTTCAAACCCACCAGCCACTCCTCAGAAGGAGGATTGGGCAATCTACTTCTGTAGAGATACTGCCTCGGAAACCCAAGGAGGGACCTGAGTCGGACTGACTCAACGGCAGTGAGTTTGGTTGTTTTTATACTGTATTTTAACACAGATAACACACATTACATGATTTTTTGCAAATCATGCAATGCCCTCATGCATTAGTTTCCTATGCATGCTATGCACGTTATATATAAAAAATATGGTAGATAATTCTTTAAAAGAGCGTGCTGCTCAAAGCCAATATTCTTTCCTAGTTGAGTTAAATCGTCGTTTAGTTTAAAGATGACTTCATGGGATAGTTTCTGTTCAAAGATTATCTCAGGGCAGTAGGTATATGGGTTCCCCCAGTCTCAATGGGTCCAGTAAGTCTTGTTTCTGAATTTGAAATTCTGTTCTAAATTTTTCCTCTTTTTGATCAGGATCCATCCATTGCATTCTTGATCAAAAACATTCAGTCATGGTAGCCAGGTACCATCCCATTCTTCTGGTCTCATGATAAGGGGGGTAGTTGACAAGGGTAGTAGTTGTTGGAAGCAATTAGATCTATAGTTCATTTTCTTCTCACATTCCTGGGTCATCTTACTCTGCTATTCCAGGTGAATAGAGAACAATTGTATCTTGGATGGCCATTAGCAGGCTTTTAAGACCCGAGGCACTATTCACCAAACTAGGAAATAGAACAGACTCCGTAACAATCTTAGGCCAATTAACTGGTCAGACCCTCAAAACCATGACCCTAAACCTTCAAACCAAGAAAAGTTATCTCACAAGGTATTGTGGTTGTTATTGTTAGGTGCCCTCTAGTCGGCTCCAACTCATAGCTGCCCTGTGTACAACAGAATGAAACACTGCCTGGTTCTGGGCCAGCCTCAGAATCCTTGCTATGCTTGAGCCCATCGCTGACCCTCCACTTTACCAAGCATGATATTCTTCTCCAGGGAATGATTCCTTCTGATAACATGACCAAAGCAGGTGAGATGAAGTCTGGCCATTCTTGCTTCCAAGGAACATTTCAGCTGCACTTCTTCCAGGACAGATTTGTTAGTTCTTCTGGCAGTCCATGGTATTTTCAGTATTTTTTGCCAACACCACAACTCAAAAACATTAACTCCTCTTCAGTCTTCCTTATTCATTGTCAGCTTTCACATCATATGAGGCGATTGAAAATACCATAGCTTGGGTTAGGCACACTTTAGTCTTCAAAGAGGTATCTTTGCTCTTCAGTACTCTAAAGAGGCACTGGGCAGACTTGCCCAGTGCAATACGTCATCTGATTTCTTGATTGCTGCTTCCACTGGTGTTGGTTGTGGAACCAAGTTGTGTGAAATCTTTGACCACTTCAATCTCTTCTCTATTTGTCATGATGCTGCTAATTGGTCCAGTTGTGAGGATTTTCACTTTCTTTATGTTGAGGTGTATTCCATACTGCAGACTGTTGTTGTGCCCAGGTTATGAAGGAGTTCGGGGCGAGGAATTGCCAACACACGATAATGCAAAGAGCAACAGGAAAGTTTATTAGCTAACTTAAGTTAGGGTCCTTGGTTTCACCCTCGCAATGGGTTGAGCAAAAGACCCCGTGCTCTTACATTAAGAGATATTTATAGAGAAACAGGGTGGAGTAGATAATTTGGTTTTTATGATAGGGGTTTGGGAATTTGGGGCAGGTTGGAATCCCCCCAGTTTCAAAGGTGAGTGAGAGACTTCTCAGGGCCAGGCGGATCTCTTTGATATGTGCATACTCTCTGCGAAACCCCGGGGGGTGAAAGCCCTCATAGTCTTCAAAGGTGGGTGACAGGCTTTTTGGAGCCATGCAGATTTCTGATAAAAGGCTCTGAGGTATGGGACATTTACTACAAGCATTAGGGCTCAGCATGGGACGTGTCAATCTCCATACTAAAGGCTTCTGGTTAAAAGATTCTTCAGGTTCTACACTGTATGTAGTCTTTCATTTTCATCAGTAAATGCTTCAAGTCATCTTCACTTTCAGCAAGCAAGGTTGTGTCATCTGCATATTGCACGTTGTTAATGAGTCTTCCTCCAATCGTGATGCCACGTTCTTCTTTATATAGTCTAAAACCAAACCAAACTCACTGCTGTCGAGTCAGATCTGACTCATAGTGACCCCCTCCTTGGGTTTCCTAGGTGGTATTGATGATAAACAATAAGCAAATAGATACATAACGTAGTGCGTACAAGGAGTCCCTGGGTGGGGCAAATGGTTACTAACTGGAAAGTTGCCGATTTGAGACCACCCAGATGTGCCTCAGAAGAAAGGCGGTGACCTACTTCTGGAAAAGCAGCCATTGAGAACCCTGTGAAGTGTCCAGGCCTGGGGCACTGGGATGACCCTGAGGCCTAGTGGCCGCTCCATGATGATGACCAGGCTCTGGCCTCTCACTACTGGGAGCTGGTGAAGAACTGGCTGCTTCCAGTGGGCATGTGGGGCATGGGGTCTGTGGGGCTGCTGTAGGCCACCAACTGGTGGCTGTTCCTGGACTGGGCGCCCTACATCAATGGCAAATTTAAGAAAGATGCTTGACAGAGCTGTCTCCTGCGGTTTCCTTTGGTATCTGATGGTGCTGGCTCCTCGCATTTCAGCGTCTGCTGTGCCTGGGACAGCCAAGCCCTCAGGATGGACATTGAGGAAATCCACAACACAACTTCAGATTTTTTACGTTTCTGAAAATGGCTTTGATGTGTTAATGCACATGGCACTCTGAAACTGAAAGCTGCACTCTGAAACCTAAAGAAAGAAAGAAAGAAAACCCTACAGAACCCTGTGACACATGCAAGGTTGCCAGGTGTCAGAACTGATGTGATAGCAACTGGTTTTGCTGATGTAAATATGCGAGTTATCAGCTTTTGATAATAATTAAAGCCATAGAACTGGATGAAAGACCAAGGGAGAGAATATGGACAGAGACTGGGTCTGGGGTCTGACATTTAGAAATAAAGAAGGACAAGGGGTATCAGGCCAAGAAGACTGTGGAGGAGCAGTGTGCTGAGTGTGGTTCCTGAAAACCAAGTGCTGCAAGTGCTTTAAGAAGGAAAGTGTGACCAGCTGGGCCAGGTGCAGTGGAAATGATACCGTGAAGACCGTGAAGTGGCCTCTGGAATCAGCAAGATGATGGTCAGTGGTGACCTTGGCAGGAATTGGTGGCTATGAATCCTGACTGGAGTAGTTAAAAAGAGAATGGAAAATTACAAGAAAGAGAGAATTGGAGGCAGTTAGAAAGTCTAACTTTGCTGTAAAGGAGAGCAGTGAATTACGGTGGAACCAGAGGAGAATAGAAGACAGGAAAATTTGTCTTTATTTTGTAGTTTTACTGTGGGAAAAACTGCAGCTGCTGGTATGCTGAGGACAATGGTGTAGTTGAAAGGCTGAAACTGTCCTTGCAGGGGAACCCACTGCCATCAAGTCCATTCCAACTCATAGCCACTCGCGTTGGGTTTCCAAAGCTGTAAATCTTTATGGAAATAGATTGCCTTTCTCCCATGGAGCAGCTGGTGGGTTTGTTGTTATGTACCGTCAAGTCGGACCCAGCTCATAGTGACCCCTCCTTGGGTTTCCGAGGCAGTATCACTACGGAAGTAGATTGCCCAACCTTCCTTCCGAGGAGTGGCTGGTGGATTTGAACTGCCAGCCTTCTGTTTACCAGTCAAGTGCCTTAGGCACTATGCTACCAGGAGAGAGAGGAGGGTAATTACAGCAGCAAAGTTCTTGAGTACCTGAGAAGGGGTGGGATCAAGAGATGTTATATGACCTACTTGGGTCACTTAACTTGTGAACAGCAGCACTCACACTTGGCCCCAGGAATTCTAACTCTGAGATTCTAGTCTCTTTCCCACCAAACTACAGTTCAGTTCCCATCATTGGGAGCTGCAACAACCACAATTATCCCCAGGGAAGGCAGCAGAGGTACACAAAGGAGGAAACCAAATGAAGTATCAAATTATAGCTG
This sequence comes from Orycteropus afer afer, assembly GCF_000298275.1. NCBI lineage: Eukaryota > Metazoa > Chordata > Mammalia > Tubulidentata > Orycteropodidae > Orycteropus > Orycteropus afer. The sequence continues at coordinate 19,450,427 of NW_006921608.1, read as the reverse complement.
TCCTGGACTACCTATAAGGATTCCTGGTGGCAAAGTGGTTGGGCTGCTAACTGAAAGGTCGGCAGTTCAAACCCACAACTTGTTCTAAGGGAGAAAGATGTGGCTGTTTGCTTCTATGTAGATTGCATCCTTGGAAATCCTATCAGGGCAGTTCTACTCTGTCCTGTATGGTCATTATGAGTCAAAATCAACTCAGCTGCAGTGGGTTTGGTTTTTGTTTTTGGACTACCTACAGACTACCATACTCAGGACTTGGCAGGGGGTAAAAGAGTTGAGATAGTTAGAGAAGAGATCAAAAAATTGATGAGGCTCTATTTGACTTATTGATGAACTAAAACACTCCCAGAAAGTCCAGTGTCAAAGGTGGCTGAGTTTCTGGAATCTGACCCAGCATTGGCCTCTGTATTTGAGTTGGGTTGTCCCGTGGTTTGCGTCCAGTTCACTAATGGGCGTTTCAGATTATTACATCATCAGGTTTTCATATGCAGATTGCTACCGCCTTTCACCAAGGCTGGGAACTCGTGGCTTTGTGATTTCCTCCTACAAACTCCCTTATCACAGCCCTTGCATGTCAGAGCCCAGATGTTAAACAAATCAATAAACAAGCCTTGGCTTCACATTTTGTACAAATTTAACTGACCAAAAAAAAAAAAAAAAAAATCTCTTAGCTGCTACATAGCCTGTGTCACAAGATCTCTGCCTGGAAACACTTCCTTGGTTTTCTACTTTTTTTTTTTTTTTTTTTTTAATAGCAGCTTTATTGAGATAGAAGGAGCTCTGGTGGTGTAGTGCTTAAGGCATTTGATTGCTAACCAGAAAGTTATCAGTTCAAAGCCACCAGCCACTCTGAGGAAGGAAGACTGGGCAATCTACTTCTGTAAAGATTTACCACCTCGGAAACCCAAAGGGGGTCGCTGTGAGTCAGAATCGAGTCGATGGCAGTGAGTTTTATTGAGATATAATTCACATGCCATACAATTCACCCATTCAAAGTATACGGTGCTTTAGTTTTTAGTATATTCAGAGTTGTGAACATCTCCTTCTTGACACTGTGGTTTTACCTGAGTAGACAGGTCAGACTCCCAACCTCAATACTGATAGGCTTATTTCAGTGTTTCAGTCACAACAACTTCCAGACTTGTAAAGGTTATCTGACCACGACCTGTTTGTCCGGTTGTCACACTGTGGTGACTTGTATGTTGCTGTGATGCTGGAAGCTCTGCCGCTGATATTTTCACTCCCTGCAAGGTCACTCGTGGTGGGCAGATTTCAGAGGAGCTCCCAAACTAAGGTGGAAGAAAGGCCTGGTGATCTGTTCCAAAAATTAGCCAATGAAAACCGTATGGATCACCACAACGGAATACTATCCAATACAGTGCCGCCCAGAGCTCACCTGGATTGGAGGCACTCAAAATACACAGTGGCCGCAGCGGACTCAGGCATCGACCTGGCAACATCTTGTTCTGTTGCAACTGGGGTCGCCAAGAGTCGGAGCCCACTCGATGACCACTAACAACAGCAAAGATTATTTGAAGGCAACTGGACTGCTAACCAGAAGGCTGGCAGTTCAAACCTACCAGCCACTCCTCAGAAGGAAGGTTCGGCAATCTACTTCTGTAGTGATACCACCTCAGAAACTCAAGGAGGGTCGCAATGAGTCGGATCTGACTGACGGCAGTGAGTCTTTGAGTTCTCTGGTGCCTGTGACTTCACAGCCGATAAATTGTCCACATTCAACCACTGAAAATACTCAGTATCTATTGCATGGTCAACTGTTGTGGAATGAGATAAACAAGTAATTGAGGGAGCAGTTTTTAATGCAGTAAGGGATGGGATACCTTACTTGGTACCCAGACAGTGGTGCCTGAATGTTCATAATCAAAATAGCATAAGACTAAATCTTTACGTTTGTTACACATCTTCTCACCAACTCTTTCCCCTAAAGGCTCCATTTCATTTTCCTCCAAAGTGTTTGTTTTGAAACCACACATGTCTTCTTTTCTCTCATGGAAACCACCTGTAGCAGCAACCATTGGAGCCGCAGCAAACATTTGTTTTTGATAACAGAGTATTTTGAGTGTCTGTGGTTTCAATTTCTATTTTTGTCCCTTACTGTCGTAACTTTTTTTAATCTCTTTATGCCTTTTACTGGTAGTTTTGCATTTCCCAAGCATTTGCCCTCTGCCAAACACATCAGCTACGTAGACTTTGACAAGGTTGTTGCAAGACTCGGCTCTCATCATTATCACCAGAAAGTGTCTTGTGAAAGATTCCAAAACACTAAGAGGCAACATGTGGACCTTTTTGGCTTTGTATTGATAATGTGCAATCATCCCCAAACGTTAGAAACCATGCCAATATTCCTTTTCTGAAATTTTGACCTACAACTCACAGGAACACAGAGATCCCTTAAAAAAAAAAAAGAAAGAAAGAAAGGAAAAACCAAACTCACTGCCATTGAGTCATCTCCAACTCATAACAACCTCCATTGGGTTTCCAAGGCTATAAATCTTTGTGGAAGTAGATCACCCAGTAGTCCTTCCACAGAGCAAATAGTGGGTTTGAACCACTGACCTTTTCATTAGCAGTCAAGTCCCTTATCCACTACACTACCAGAGCTCCTTACAGAGATCCTTGGCTAGTGCAAATGGTTTGCACTTGACTACTAACCCAAAGGTTGGCAGTTTGAACTACCCCAATGGCACAGTGGAAGAAAGACCTGGCGATCTATAGGCTTTTCTATCCTGTAATGTATGGAGTCACTGTGAGTCAGAATTGACTTGATGGCAGCATGTTTGGTTTGGCAGAAGACCATAGTAGAATAAATCACTCAATCTTAATAAGAAAACTTGTTCTCTTGAATTTTATTCTGTTTCTAATGACTTACTGCATTCCGTATGCTTTCATCTACATTATTTACATTGGTCCTCATGTTAATTCAGTGAATGAGTCAGGGCAATCATTATCATTCTCAGTTTATACATCAGAAAACTAAGGTTTCCTGGCTAACAAAAAAAATACGATTTATAGTAAAAAGTAAGTGACTTTATTATTATTATTAAAAATAAAAGGTAGGTGATTTGAATGCTAGTCTAGAATTTTTCTTACTGTGATACTGGCCATTATAAATGGTTATGATTCTCCACCTTAGCTGCCTCAGAATCCTCCTGAGGGCTTGTTACAACACACACTGCTGCCCCCCCCACCCTCAGCATTTCTGATTCAGTAGCTCTGGAGTGGAGTTCTAGAATTTTCCAATTCCACACTCATGCTCAACCGTATTCTTTCTTATCTTCTTATCAGCCTCCGTTGCAGGTAGGGTGACCAAGGAGATGTAAGCAGCAGTCTTCTGGGTGGAGATTCCAGGAAAACTTGTGCATTCTTGAAGAATGGAGCTGACTTGGCTCTTCAAACTACCTCCTTCTTCCTGCCCAGAACGTGTCTGCAATACTCAGAGGTGCTGCAGACATCTTATGACCAACACACTAAGTTGGCAGGAAAGATAGGAAGAGGCTGAGTCCCTGGGAGCCCTGAGAGTTTTTTTTTTTTTAATTTGTTTATTTATTTTTTATTTTTTTGAGTTTGTTTTTTTTAATCTGCAGACTTATTTTTCTGTGAGAAAAATAAACCTCTAATTATTTAAGCCACTGTAGTCAGGCTCTCTGTTACTTGCAGCCAAATTGATCCCTAACTGATACAGAGAAAAAGGAGGATAGAATGGTCCTGATGTTCTATATGAGAAAGGGTGCTTAACAGGCATTTATGGAGCCTCTCTGCAGCTGACATTGTGCCAGACGAATGAGGCATACTCCTGCCCCCAAGGTGCTCACAGTCAAGGTGCAACGACCACTGTAAATACATAAATAATAATACAGTGTGACAAGCATGGAAGTGTAACCAGAATGCTGTGGAAACCCAGAGAAAGCACCCTGCATGGGGAGTTCAGGGAAGGCTCCCAGGAGGTAATGTGGGAACAGTCTTGAAGGATGAAAAGAGTATACCATGCAGAGAAGAGAATAGAAAGCTTTCTGCACTTGTGTTTCTTCTTTTTTCTGCCCTTGATGGCCAGAGGCTGGCTCAGGCACGGGGATGCTGGGAGAAGGACTGTGGCAGGATTTCTAACTAGACAATAGACGGTTCCCAAACCCAACCAGCCACCAGGGCCCATAGCTCAAAGGAAACTCAAAGTCCAAAGAGCCAGGTAGGAAATTATGAGACTGGCAAAAACCCCTAACAGAAATCCGAGGCCAAAAGACCACACGAGAGCATAGGGCACATGAGAAGGGGGCAGGGCTGTAGCCCAGTAACCCCCAGGAGGCTCACGTCTCAGGCAAGCTCAGCATTTCAAGTCATACCCCATCTATATCTTATCGTTCAACTTTGTTTTTGCTCTCAGCCCCCATCCTCTTAGACTTGTGGGAAACTGACTCTTAGGTCTTCCTGGGGTTTCCCCCTGCAGTCAAGGCTATGCTATAATTCTGATGTCTGCCTCAGCCTGCAGGGCCCTTCAGTCCCCCGCACTGATGTTTCTGTCACAGGAACCCTGGTTGTAGGTCCCATCTCTCATGTATCGTGGGTATTTCCACCAAGCGTCTGATACATTCTGGCTGTTAGTGGGCCTGAGACCTCTCTCTCCTCTCCTCATGTCCAGGCATCTCTTCTTCCTCTGGGGAAAATCCTTTCCTCTATTCTTGTTTTCATTTGAGACGTACTTTTCACCTCAAGCCCTGAATGAACTTTGAAAAAAAGGTTGCTATTGGATTGACTCCGACTCACCCTGACCCCATGTGTGCAGAGTAGAAGTACACCCCACAGGTTCTCAAGGCTGTGGTCTTTCAGAAGCACATCACAGGCCTGTCTTCCAAGGCACCTCTGGGTGAGTTCAAACTGTCAACCTTTTGGTTAGTAGTCAAGTGTTTAACTGTTTTCATCACTCAGGAACTCAGTGGACTCAGAGCTTGGAAAATACAAACCAGGAAGGAAGTGTCTTTCAGCTAACTCTGCTTTCTACCTGTCCTAAACCACCCCTGAGACTAAGAACAGATTCTTTTAGATGGGGAGAAAAAGAGGGGGAAATACAGGGAGAAAACAAATTTAGCTTTCAAACAGTTCTTGTGTCCCACTTTGATGATGATGGTTTGACTTAAAAGAATGAGGTCAGACACATCAAGGGTAGAGATACAGACAAGAAAAAGGGCCTGGTATGTTTGGAGAATGATGAGAAGCTGGGGACTGAGGACCAAGGAGGGAACAGGATGGGACAAACCCTGACGGCCATTTATGAAATTTGGACTTTATTCTGTTAGTAGTAGTAAAAGTCAATAAACTGTGTTGAGGTATGATCCTATTTTTTAAAGGGAGTAATTGATGAAAGTGGGGAAGATTCAGTTGTGAATGTAACCTAAGGGTAGCAGTGGAGGTAGAAAAACACGGTCACAGCAGTGGGATAGGAGCCATAGCATTTGGTAATTGATTGGCTGTGGGGATAATGATGAATGGTATAGAGAAAGAAGTTGAAAAAGATACCAAGATTTCTAGCTGAGAGACTAGATAGTGGGTAGAGCTTTTTACCTGAAGATGAGAATCCAGAATCCAGAGTCTGTTGGTGGGGGCTGAGGACAGGTGATGGGGAGGAGAGAACTAAATGTGTGTGGCTCACGGTCTCTCACAGCTGCTGTCAAGGTGTCAGCCAGGTGTACTCATCTCAGGGTTCCAGTGAGGGGAGGGGGCAGGTCCATTTCCAAGCTCACTCATGCGGCTTCTGGCTGGCCTCAAGTCATCACTGGCTGTTGCCACATGGGCCTCTCCACTAGACAAAGAGAAAAAGAAAGTGAACAAGATAGAACTCAGTCTTTTTGTAACCCAAGCTCAGAGTGAGAACCCATGACTATTGCCATATTCTCCTTTTAGAAGCAAGTCACTAAATCCAGCCCACACTAAAACTTAAAGAAGAACCTCATTGTCATTGAGTCAATTTCGACTCCTAGTGACTCTGTGGGCCAGAGTAGAACTGCCCTATATGGTTTCCAAGGCTTTGATCTTCATGGAAGCAAATCGCCAGGTCTTTCTCCTGCAGAGCAGCTGGTGGATTTGAACTACCGACCTTTGGATTAGCAGCCAAGGATTTAACCACTGTGCCACAAGGACGCCTCACTCCCACAGAAGGAGAGGGGATTTCTTGAGTGCACCAGGAGGCAGGGATCATGGGGGCTGCCCACCACAGAGCTGTATTCTAGTCAGTGGAAACAGGCAATAAACAAACAAATAGATCTTATGTCAGTTGGTGATAAGTACTATGAAGAAAAATAAAGCAGGCTAAGGGAAAACCTCTCCCCTGAGATGACATTTGAGCAGAGGCTGAAGCCAATGAGGGACAAACTATGTGGGATTCTGAGGAAGAGCATTCCAGGTAGAGTGAATAGCAGGTGCAAACTCCCTGAGGCGGGAGCCTGCTTGATGTCCTTAAAGAATCACAGGCTAACATTGCTGGAGCCAAAGGAACAAGGGAAGCTTGGGAGGAGATAAAGTCAGAGAGGTGAGGAGGGAGAAAGATCATGTAAAGATAACAGCCAGTTGCTGTGGAGTTGATTCCAACTCACAGTGATGTCCTGTGTGTCAGAGTAAAACTGTGCTCTGTAGGATTTTCAGTGGCTGAGGTTTTGGAAGCAGATTGCAAGACCTTTTTTCAGAGGCACCTCTGGATGGACTCGAACCTCCAACCTTGCAGTTAGAAGCTGATCGAGTTAACTATTCACATCACATGGGAACTCCGTAGAGATCCATTAAAACAAAACAAAACACAACACTCACTGCTGTTGAGTCTGACTCATAGCAACCACTCCTTGGGTTTCCTAGGCAGTATCACTGTAGATGTAGATTGCCCAACCTTCCTTCCAAGGAGTGGGTGGTGGGTTTGAATCGCCAGCCTTCTGGTTAGCAGTCAAATGCCTTAGGCACTATGCCACCAGAGCTCCTAGTGTAGGGAATAGACCATACAAAGATCAGAAGTGAAAGCAGGAAGACCAGTTGGGATTCTACTGTGGTGGCCCAAGTGAGAGCTGATGGAGTCTTGGATTGAGCTAGTATTAGTGACGTGGGGAGAAGTGATTTGACTCTGATGTATTTTGAAGGTAGAGCTGACAATATTTGCTGATACATTAGACTTAGGGTATGGTAAAGAGGAGTCAAATATAATTTCAAGATTTTTAGCACAAGCATCTCTAAGGTTGAGGCTGCCATTTGCTGGAATGAGGAGGACAGGTTTGGGAGAGTAAATCAAGAATTTATGTTGGTATTATGGTCATGTTAAGTTTGAGATGCCTGCTAGGCATCCAAGTGAAGATGTTGCATAGGAAACTGGAATCTGAGTTCAGAGGAGAGGTCTGGGCTGCCAATAGAAATTTGGAGTCATCAGTGTCAAGTTAAGGAGTTGTGGTGGCGCATTGCCTAAGGCATTTGACTGCTAACCAGAGGGTTGGTGGTTCAAATCCCCTAGCTGCTCTGCAGAAGGAAGATGGGGCAATCTACTTCTGTAAAGATTTACTGCCTCAGAAACCCAATGGGAGTCGCTATGAGTTGGAATCAACTCGATGACACTCAGTTTGGTTTTTCGTTATATGTCAAGTTGGCATTCAAAGCTGTGTGTCTAGATGAGGTCAGTCACCTAAAGAATGCAATTAATGGAGAAGAAAAGACATCTATGAATTGAGTTTTAAGACACTCAGAACCGTTAGAGATGGGAAAGATGAGGAGGATCCGGCAAAGGGGACTGAGGGGGAGCAGCTGATGAGAAAAGGCAAATGCTGCTGCGGAGGCAACCAACGGGATCCATCTTGGAGACCAAGGGGAGAGATGGTCTCCACTTTCAGATGCTTCCAAGGGGTCAGGTGAGGCCACTGGATTTGAAAGGTGGTGGAGTATACAACTTGACCAAGATAAATGATGACATTAAGAAATACACAAGAATAAGGGACATTTTTTATAACTGCCATAACATATACAATCTTGCAACAATAGCAATAGCAACCAAAAAATATCTGTGTGGTTACATAGGAAGATATGTCTACATATATGTGTATAGGAATGTATAATATGTGTGTATATACATGTGCACATATATGCATATCTGTAGACATATGTATTCGGAAGGAAGATGGGGCAATCTACTCCCGTAGTGATACCGCCTCGGAAACCCACGGAGGGGTCGCTATGAGTCGGGTCCAACTCGACAGCACATAACAACAACAACGACAGACATATGTATATACTTGTATGTGTTGCTGCATCGGTTTTCATACATATAAAGCACTTAGGGGTCATGATTATGGATACTTCATAGACATAACCAAATACCTCGTGGGACTGGTTTATAATGTTTGAGGCCTTAGGACCATAGTGTCAGGAGAAACTTGGTCAATTGGTGTGACATAGTCCATAAAGTTTATATTCTGCATTTGTTGAGTGGCATGTGGGGTCTTAAAAGCTTGCGCATGGCCATCTAAGATTCAACTATTGGTCTCTATTCATCTGGAGCAAAAGAGCAAGAAGGAAACCAAAGACCCAAAGAAGAAGCTAGTGTACAGGACTGACAGTCCATACAAACAATGGCTTTATCTATCCTGAGACCAGAAGAACTAGATGGCACCTGGCTACTGCTACCAACTGTTCTGACCAGGGACCCAACAGGTAGTCCCTGACAGAATAGGAGAAAAATGTAGACTAAAACTCAAATTCCTAAAAAAGGCCAGACTTACTGGATTGGTAGAGACTAGAGGAACCCCCAAGACTATCACCTTGAGATACCCTTTAATACTCTGTGTTGAAACCACTCCCAGAGGTCACCCTTCAGCTAAATAACAGATTGGCTCATAAACAATATCTTTCACTCATGAGTATTGTGCTCCTTTAAAAAATCATCTACCTGAGACTGAACAGTCAATATTTACCCTAAAACGAAGATGAGAAGGTACAGAGGATGGGGGCAGCACAGGGAAACTAGATTCACAGAAACAGAACAACCAGAATAGAAATAATGAGAATGTTGACACATTGTGAAAAATGTAACCAATGTCACTGAACAATATGTATAGAAATCATTTAATGGAGACTTCCTCGGAAGGAAGATGGGGCAGTCTACTTTCGTGGTGATACTGCCTCGGAAACCCAAGGAGGGGTTGCTATGAGTCGGGTCCGACTCGATGGCACATAACAACAACAACAACAATTTGCTATGTAAACTTTCACCAAAAACACAATAGAATATTATTTTAAAAATAGCATGACTCACAAAACAAAATGTACATGAATTATTAAAAGGAGAACTAGGTTGCTCTGTAAACTTTCACCCAAATCACAATAAAAAGTTTAAAAAAATAGTATGACTATGTTGTTGTTGTTGTTATGTGCCGTCGAGTCAAACCCAACTCATAGCGACCCCTCCTTGAGTTTCCGAGGCAGTATCACTACGGAAGTAGGATGCCCAACCTTCCTTCCGAGGAGTGGCTGGTGGGTTTGAACCGCCAGCCGTCTGGTTAGCAGGCAAGTGTCTTAGCCACTATGCTACCAGAGCTCCCAGTATGACTATATGCTCCCATTTTAATAAAAGTATATCCACCTAGCCCTCCAGCTAGAAATACCCTGGAGATACCTAGAATGCTGCTCTCTCAATGTTGCTAGGAGTGATCTTTGGGTGGTAGTTTTCATAAGAGTCCCCAAACTGTCTTCAGTTCTGTGTAGTAAGAATGTAGTGTTTTTGCAAGAACAAGAAAATCATTATTTTTAAAAAAAAGGAGTTGGAAGGTCATTGGTGACTCTGAGGAAAGCAGGTTGTGAAAGTCATAGGGTCAGTAGCTGGATGACCTTATGAATTTTAGATATTGGAGAAATGAATTTAAAAGACCTAGTAGGTATGGTCCTCTCTTTCAAGAAATTTAATGTTAGAAACGAGGAAAAATACATATTAAGATATGAAAAATTTTTAATTATCTATATTTTAATAAAGGAGCTTTGGTAGCATAGTGCCTAAGGCATTTGACAAACAGTATACAGTAACAATCAAACAGGCCACAGAGAGGGGAAAGTTGTTTTCAGTAGATAAGACAAGGGTAAGAATGTTTATTATGGAAATATTTATGCAAATTGATAAGAAATATACTAAGACTCTAATAGATGAATGGACAAAGGACATGAACAGACAATTCACAAAGGAGAAAACACAACTAGTAAACATAGATAAGGAAAAATGTTTGGCACCATTAGCGAGGAAAGAAATGTAGATTAAAACCACAGAATGATGGTGTTTTGGACTACTAGCAAAAGCACTTTCATACCCTTCAACCCTGTAATTCTACTTCAGTGAATCTATACCGAGAAACAAAGGCAAAATGCAAAGGAAAGTGCTGGCCACATTTTAATTTTAAGAATTAATAACAGAAAGCAACCTCAGTGCTAAACACTAAGAGAGCAGCTTTGAAAATTATAGCACATTCAAACAATAGCATGTTAATCCACCACTTTTAAAAAAGAAAACAGCTGCTATTGAGTCTGTTCTGACTCATGGCAACCTCAGCATGTGCAGAGTAGGAACCTCAGTGTGTGCAGAGTAGAACTGCCTCCACAGGGTTTTCAAGCTGGGACTTATGGCAGTAGACCAGGCCTCTCTTCCAAGATGCCTCTGTGTGGGTTTGAACTGCTACCTTCCCAGTTAGTAGTTGAACCCTTAACCATTTGCATCATCCAGGAACTCCTAATAAATCACATATACCTACAAAGAAATGTTTGGGAAGAATTTTTGGTAACATAGGAAAATGCTTCTATTATGTTAACTGGGGAGAAAAAAAAAATTCTAAATTGCATATACTTTATGTTGTCACTTACAGCAAAATATTTATAGAAGAAAGGAAACACACCCAAATGTTCCCTTGGGGTCACACGGCAAGTCTGGCTACCAGTTCCTTCATGGGGCGCATCTTTCAGCTATTCTGTCCCAGTTCTTGAGAGTACAAAGATAATTCAGAAAGTTCTTACTCTTGAGGAGTTTGCATCTAAGATTTAAAAAACTATCCTGCAGGAATAATACTAAAGTCTCAATAGATAGAAATGTCATTGTAATCCCAAAATGTCACAGCAAAAATGAGTCAAGCAGCAAGGTGAATGGTGTGCATGTGAGGGGGCAAGGGGAGGCACACTGCTGGGCCTTACTGGGTCTGCAGTCCCAGGGTCTGGAGGTAATGGGAGATCAGACTGGTGGACTTAGCTGTCAGTGGAGTTCTTGGAGACCTCAGTGCTGGAGTTAGATGGCTCGAACCCCCAAGGAATGGAAGTCAAGTGCATAGCTAATGGAATTGGTAGGACAGAGCTGGCACTCCCAAACAGTATTTGTTATCTAACTTCCTACTTTAAGTGGTTTCATGCAACCAGGCCTCTGCCCAGTCTTTGCTGAGAACTACAGATGGGTCATTGTGTTCCTTCCATCTTGGGTCACGCCCACATCTCACCTCCTTGGCAAAAACTGGCTTGGAGGTTCCTGCTTTGTCATCAGGAGCAGGCTAGTGGGAAGGCCTCTTGTTAGGGCTTCTCACTGCTGGGAGGCAACAGAGAACCACCTTATGTAGCTGGAGTCCTTTGCAGAGCCTTTTCACATATACGTAATTTTTAAATTTTGACTTCCCTGCAAACTGAAGAATGCTGTTGGTTGATTTCAAGTGCTGTATTATTTATTTTCTGGCAGCATCACTTCAACCGTCCTTCCTTCCCCTATCAAAATAAGAAAAGGAATAGTTCTGATAACGTCAGAGAGAAAGCTGCCCTAGAAAGCTGTTTTCTGACAGGTTGTTTTTAAAGAATGTTAAAAAGACTTTGGGTTAATGACATAGCAAGAGAGATTTAGAGAGCAAAGAATAGATACAACGTGATCTTTAAAACAGATGATAAATATCAACCTAAAGGAAAAAATGAGTTTCTGGATGTAAAGATAAGTACAGTTCAAAAATTCATTTCTTTAGAGGAATTCTTAATGATGACCATGTAATTCAGAAGCTCTGGTGGCGTAGCACCTAAGGCATTTGACTGCTAACCAGAAGGCTGGCAGTTCAAACCCACCAGCCATTCCTCAGAAGGAAGGTTGGGCAATCTACTTCCATAGTGATACCACCCCCGACACTCAAGGAGGGGTCGCTATGAGTCCGATGTGACTTGATGGCAGTGAGTTTGGTTTTCTGGTTACCATGTAATTCTAACTGTAATGTCTAAAGACAAACTGTCTAGGTTCAAATCCTGACTCTGCCAATTACTAGCAACATTGAGCAAGTTAATTTCTGGGTCTTAGTTTTGTTTCTCATCTGTGAAATGGAGATAATGATATGACTTATATTATAGGGTTGGTCTTACAGAACTAAATGTGTATTTGTAAACGTCTCTGGACAGTATTTGGAACAGATCAAAAAAACCTCACTGCCATCAAGTTGATTCCAACTTGTGGTGCGCCCATTGTGTTTCCGAGGCGGTAAATCTTTATGTATATAGATTGCTCCATCTTCCTTCCATGGAGCAGCTGGTGGGTTTGAACTGCCAACCTTCTGTTTAGCAGTCAAATGCCATAGGCACTATGCCACCAGAGCGCCTTCACTTGGAACATAATACCTGCTAGATAAGTGCTTAATTCAATGCATAACCAGTAGAGCTAAAGATGACCTTTTTTTCCCTTGCTATCACTTGTTAATAAAGCCGTCATCACAAGTGAAAACTAACACATGAAATAGTGACAATATACCGAAATATTCATTTCTGTTTCTTCCCTCTATACTTACCCCTTCTTCCCCCTTTTACAAATAGCCATGCTCTCTTTTGACTCTGTCCTGAGGAATTCTTGCAGAACTGGGAACCCACAAAACCTGAAGCGTCTGAGCCAGTGTTTCTTCCAGTCTAGGGCCTGCTAACCAAAAGGTCGGCGGTTCGAACCCACCAAGCAACTGCAGGAGAAAGACTTCACAATCTTCGTCCATAAAGATTACAGTCAAGAAAACCCTGTGGGGCAGGTCTACTCTGTCTCATGGGGTTGCTATGAATCAGAGTCAACTCAACAGCACCTGGAGTAGTTAATGTTATGTGTCAACTTGGCTTGGCCTGGTTTTGAGTGGCTGGGTAGCTGGATGTAGTTATTCCCCACGATGAGACTGGTAATCAACTTCATGGTGAAATTGACTGGAGAAGCTGAGTAGCTGCCTTAGGGATGTGGGCTGCTTCCAATGTGTAAGAAGATAGCTTTGAGGAAGCTCTCTGAGCTTTTGGGCATGGTTGGACCCCGCATGTAGCTGAGTCTGCATTCAGCAGTCTGCCGACCTTGGAACTGTTTTTGGACACTTGAACTAGTGGCCTGCTGTGTTGCTTGATAATTTAGAACTGTGCCTTTTTACTTGTCGACCTTGGGTTTGTCACCTCAGCAGCCAGCAGCTGCCTGAGTTAAGAGAAGCCTCCAGCTTCAGTGGGTGGGGAGTAAGAGGAGAGCTGAAGCCCAAGGTTGAGGGGCTTTCACCCAGCTGCTTTGAACTCAGACTTCTAGCCTCCTGAATTGTAAGAGAATAAAATCCCTGTTTGTTAAAACCATCCATTTGTAGTATTTTCTGTTAAAGCAGCCCTAGAGAACCAAAAAGCTCCAACAACAACAAGGCCCATTGAAGTATTTAGTGATGTTAAGTGTCCCAGGAGGAGTGAGCAAGGGAAGGCCTGTGAGTGCAAGAAGACGGGGAAAAGGAGAATCTCCCTAGCCTAGCAGCTGGGGGACCTGGTCAAGGTCACAAGCATTGACATGACCTTGTGGAAATGGTTGTGTGGGGTGTGGAGTCAGGCAGCACCCATCTTCCCATGCTTCATGTGGCCTGGAAACAAGGTGCTCCAGACTGCCAGGACCTTCTGGGGTCTTGGAGTAGGAACATGTCAGTCTTGACCACAAGAAGTTAGAGGTTAGAGTAGCACTGATCAATAGAAGTATAATGTGAGCCATATATGTCATTCAAAATGTTCTAGTTATTAGAATCTAGTAGCCACATTAAAAAGCCTAGAAGGATGATTGGAAGTGTATTACATTTTTAGAGGGCAGTGGTGGTTGAATGGTAGGATTCTCCATGCGAGAGACATGGGTTTGATTTCTGGCCAATGCACCTCAGGTGCAGCCACCACTTGTCTGTCAGTGGAGGCTGTATGTTGCTATGATGCTGAACAGCTTTCAGCAGAGCTTCCAGACTAAGACACGCTAGGAAGAAAGGCCTGGCAACCTACTTCTGAAAAAAATCAGCCAATGAAAACCCTATGGGTCATGATGGTCTGATCCCACTGTTCATAGGATCCCCATGAGCTGGGGACAATTCAATGTCAGCTAACAACAAGGACATTTTTCAATGAATAAAATTAAGTTTATTTTGCTAACAATAGTCAAAATTTTCATTCTACACCAACAAACACATACTAGTGGAAAGGTTCTATCCTCTTGTATCCAAGGAAAGGACCCCTCTCTCTTTTTTTAAAAAAAATATATTTTTTTATGATTTTAGAGAAAATTTACATAACAAATTAGGTTCTCATTTAACAGTTTCTATACCTGTACTTCAGGTCCCTGTGCCAAAAAGCTGTCCTGGAATAGCCACCCTGATGTGTACCACAAGTTTTCCCAGGGCCCACTCACTTGCAGTGTTTTCCTCTCTGCTTCCAATTCAGCAGCACCCAGAGCCAGAGAGGTCTCTGCTCCCTCTCAGTGGTCCCAAGTTTACCAGTAAAAGTGGGTGCTGAAGGAAAATCTGTAGAGTAGCTGCAGGTCCTCTAGTGCACTCTCTCCACTGCCCCAGGGAGCCTACCGATGCCCCATCTGGCTGGCAAGTCGGTACTCCACAGGGCAGGTTCACCTATTTTTATTCTTTCTGGGTAATTAAACTGCCTCTCCCTCCTTTCTAATCCTACTCCCCCGAGTTTGTCATACTCTGACTTAATGAGCTGTTCAGAGCGCCAGAATTCCTGTTTCAAACTGCTGCACCTAGTTTTTCAGGCACTAAGATGCTAGAGGAAACTAACGTGCGGGCTACAGGTAATATGCCATATTCCTGTCTTGTGATTTTTCCATCATCGTTAAAGCCCCTGTTTTCCCTACCTCTTGCCCCTGATAATGACTAATAAACTTTCATCTCTGTACATTTGCCGTTTCTTGTCTTTTTACATATATGAGGTCATGTAATATTTGTCCTTTTGTGCTTGGCTTATTTCCTTCAGCATAAGGCACTTGACTGCTAACCAGAAGGCTGGTGGTTCAAACCCACCAGCCACTCCTCGGAAGGAAGGTTGGGCAATCTACTTCCATACTAATACTGCCTTGGCAACTCAAGGAGGGGTCTCTATGAGTTGGGGCCGACTCGACGGCACACAGCAACCACAACATTGTGGGAGATCTGGTAGCATAGTGCCTAAGGCACTTGACTGCTAACCAGAAAGCTGTCGGTTTCAAACCCACCAGCCACTCCTCGGAAGGAAGATGGGGCAATCTACTTCTGCAGTGATACTGCCTCGGAAACCCAAGGAGGGGTTGCTATGAGTCGGGTCCGACTCCAGGGCACATAACAACAACAACAACAATACATATCATTCAAGGAGCTCTGGTGGCACAGTGCCTAAGGCATTTGACTGCTAACCAGAAGGTTGGTGGTTCAAACCCACTAGCAACTCAACAGGAGGAAGATGGAGCAATCTACTTTCATAAAGATTTACTGCCTCAGAAACCCAATGGGGTCACTATGAGTCAGAATCAATTTGATGGCGGTGAGTTTGGTTTGGTTTTTGGTTATACGTATTATTCAATAACATTGGTTACACTTTTCATATGTCAGTATTCTCATTATTTCCATTCTGGTTGTTCTGTTTCATCAATCTAGCTTCCTTGTTCCCTGCTACCTTCTCATCCTTGGTCTAGGGTAAATGTTGACCATTAGGCCTCATTTAGATGATTGTTTAGAAGAGTACAGTACTCACGAGTGATATTATTTATTTTATGAGCCACTCTGTCTTTTGGCTGATAGTTGGCCCCCAGGAGTAGTTTGAGTTCCAAGTTTAAAGGGCATCCCAGGGCGATAGTCCTGGCAGTTCCTTTAGTCTCCACCAACCAGTAAGTCTGGTCTTTTTTTTTAGGAATTTGAGGGTTTTTTTCTACATTTGTCTGCCATTCTATCCGGGACCATCTGTTTTGTTCTTAGTTGGAACAGTTGGTAGTGGTGGCCAGCCACCACCTAGTTCTGGTCTCAGGGCAAGTGAGGCTGTGGTTTGTGTAGACTTGTAAACTAGTTTCTTCTTTGAGGCTTTGGTTTTCTTCTTTCCATTTTGCTCCATATGCATAGAGACCAATAGTTGTATCTTAGATGCTCGCAAGCTCATAAACATTATCTTTATGAGCTATGTTATGCCAGTTGATAGAGTCGCCCCCAGAGACTATGGTCCTAAGCCCTCAAACCCAGTGACCCAGTCCCACAGGGTGTTTGATTATATCTAGGAGGTTTCCATAACTGTGCCCCTATTTGCTTTATTTTGTATATGAGTATAGAAGAAGCACACAAGAAGCTCCAGTGGTGCAGTACCTAAGGCATTTCAACTGCTAAGGTTGGGGGTTCAAACCCACCAGCTGCTCCATGGAAGTAAGATGGGGCAATCTACTTCCGTAAAGATTTATCACCTTAGAAACCCAGTGGGAGTCACTATGAGTCAGAAGTGGTGCAATGGATCAAATGAGAATGAAAACACAACATACCAAAATCTTTGGGACACAGCAAAAGCAGTGATCAGAGGCCAATTTATAGCAATAAGTGCACACA
>NW_006921608.1:19403730-19429131 GCF_000298275.1 Orycteropus afer afer | reverse complement strand
TTTTTTTTTTTTTGGTTATTGTTGTTTCAGCAGCACACAAAAACACATATATACATATTTGCCTGCAGAAACACCTATACATAACATACCCATATATTCATATATGCTTACCTATACATGGGAGCTCTGGTGGTGTAGTGCCTAAGGCATTTGACTGCTAACCATAAGGCTGGTGGTTCAAACTCACCAGTCACTTCTCGGAAGGAAGGTTGGGCATTTTTCCTGGGAAGGTAAGGAAGGTTTCCGTAATGATACCACCTCGGAAACCCCAGGAGGGGTGGCTATGAGCTGAATCCGTCTCGAGGGCAGTGAGTTTGGTTTGGTTTTATGGATTTGTTAAACAGACCACTTATTCCCCATTGAATGTACTTTGATTCCTTGTGAAAAATCAGCTGTCCATAAATGGATGGATTCTCAATTCTGTTCCATTGGTCTGTGTGTCTGTCATTGAAGCAGTGCCAGGCTGTTTTGATTACTGTGGCTGTATAGTATGTTCTGAGATGCGGGACCCCTCTCATTTTGTCCCTTTCAATACAGTCACTGTCTGCGATCATTTATACCTGTGTCTGTGATTAAACCACTTCTACTAATCAGAAAAAGTTTTTAATAACAGAAATCAAATTTAACCAAGAAAATAGAGGCTTTCAATTTTCTTTTTCTTTTTTTAAAATAGACTTTTTTAAGAACTAAAAATAAAATTATAATAGATGTGACTCTTGGAGTTGGTTATCTGTTCATAAAACAAAGTTATGTTATAAAAGTCAATTTATACATACATAGAACCTTGCATTCTCTAAGAACTCCTATATTTATATGTTTATTCATCAAGGTAGGGGACTTGAAAAAGAAATACATTAATGACCTTGTCCTCATTTTGAACAGATGGAAACAAAGGGCGTAAAGAAAAGGAAGCAATTAAAGTCACAGGGAACAGTACCTGGGTAGAGGGAGGGACAGAGACAAGGCTATTTTAGATGAAATCATTATTCAAAAACCTCTGCAGTGAAAAAGAAAAAAGTTTACTCCATAACATGTTTTAATGATACAATTCAGAAGTCGGCTGCGTTTCAAAGGCATAGTCTGCACTGTTTCGGTAACGCTTGTTTTTTCAGGTGCAACTTCCTCCTTTTGTGGCGATTGTTGTCTCTCTTTGATGGCTTTGGCTTTTCTCTTACATAGGCAGGCTGAGCTCCCCTTCTGCCACAGTGTTCTCCTGCCCACACCCTGGGAAGTTTCGAGACCAGACTGGTGCTTTTGCTGACCTTGTGGCTATATGGTCTTTCATTTCTTTTCTGCTTTCCTTCCTTTTTCCCTTTGCATCTTTATAAAACCAGCTCTGGTAGCATAGTGCCTAAGGCATTTGACTGCTAACTAAAAGGCTGGCGGTTCAAACCCACCAGCCACTTCTCAGAAGTAAGGTTGGGCAATCTATTTCCATAGTGATACTGGTTCAAACCCACCAGCCACTCCCCGGAAGGAAGGTTGGGCATTTCTACTTCCGTAGTGATACTGCCTTGGAAACCCAAGGAGGGGTCGCTATGAGTCGGGGCGACTCGATGGCAAATAACAACAACAACAACTGCTTCAGAAGCCCAAGGAGGGGTCGCTATGAGTCGGGTCCAGCTCGACAGCACATAATAACAACACTTGAAGGGAGGTAATGGAGCCCTTGTGGTGCAGTGGTTAAAGCACTCAGCTGCTAACTGAACGGTTGGCAGTTCAAACCTAACAGCCACTCCATGGGAGAAAGATTGGCAGTCTACTTCCATAAAGATTACAGCCTTGGAAACCCTATAAGGCAGTTCTGTCATACGTGGTCACTATGAGTTGGAATCTACTGGACAGTAATGGGTATGAAGTAAGTTGAGATTTTAGCATGAGTTTAGTCTACATCCTTGAAAACTGATGATTTTATTTTACTTTATACAGTCCTGTGTTATTTGAAATACTTTATCACAAATATATTACTTTTAAAAAAATTTATTGTAAAAATATATATAACATAGCATTTGCCAGTTGAATGTTTTTCATTATATACAGTTTGGTCACATCAATTACATACACCATGTTACAGAACCATCACCAATGACCATTGCCAAACTGCTGATCACCATAAACAGAAACTCACTACTTCCTAAATAATGACTCCCCGTGATCCTTCCCTTCTACCCCTGGAGTTTTTTGGTGCCTCCTCTGGTGGCCTAGTGCCTAAGGCATTTGACTAGTAACCAGAAGGCTGGTGGTTCAAACCCACCAGCCACTCCTCGGAAGGAAGGTTGGGCAATCTACTTCTGTAGTGATACTGCCTCGGAAACCCAAGGAGGGGTCGCTATGAGTCGGGGCCGACTCGACAACAGTGCGTTTGACACTAATAAACTTTGGTCTCTATAAAAATATATCTTTTAAAATCTTTTAAATATATCTTTTAATAATCTTTTAAAATACTTACAAGAAGAAATTATATTCATGAAGTCTGTAATCTGGAAATTTTTTATGGTATAATGCTAAGTAACAAAATAGAAATATGTACAGTAGGATCACAATATAAAACAAGACTATGATGAAAAACAAACTTCATTCATAGGAGACAGATAGGAATGAAATACATAAAAATAGTGGTTATGTGTACCTGTTGAGATGGTACATAAGTTTCTTCTTCATGTACTTTCATATTTTATGTGTAATTTCAAAAGAGTATATTCTCCTTTTGCAATGGGCAGGACATTGAACCACTCATGTTAAATGAGTTTGGTCAACTGCAGAAGTAACCCATCCTAAGAAATGGTTTGTGGGAGACACCAAGCTTAAGGAAGCTGACTAGGGTGTATTCTGAGGAAGGTGTGACTAGAATGTGGTTAATTGTTAGAAGAAAACGAACATTGTCAAGTGTACTTTAATGAACCAAACATGGAGCAATAGTGTAGTAGGTATTTATTTACTTCTATTCCCCTTTCTTCCAACAAAAGTGCCTTTTATCTATTTCAGGAGCCACCCCTCAACAATGCATGAAGTGCCTGTGGCTCACCCTTGGCTCAAGAGGAACTGCTCATGGCCCAGACCTAACCCAAACAGAGTATTACATTGCTCTTGTCTTCGGATTGGTTCTGGTGAGCAAGTAATCTAACCCAGTTATATGGAGGCCACCACAAAGAGGCTTTTTTTTTTTTTTTTAATTTCCATGATGTACTTGAACCTGAGAGGCTGCAGCAGCTGTAACCATCTCGCTTCAGCTTTCATGTGGACCCTGAGAATTACGTGAGCTCATGGCAGGGAGCAAATCATCTGAGCTCTAACTCTGGCCATGATGCACCCAGGTCTACTCTTAGATTTTTCAGTTCTGTGAGCCAGTACATTTCTGAAGCCAAGTTGAGTTGGGTTTTAAGACACGTGAAATTAATCTAGTTCTACAAATTAGGGTTTTACTTTAAAAGGAAGACAGGAGTATAAAAATTTATTGCTGTTATCTAGTACTTTCTTGAGAGAGCAGATGCTCTGAGTCCTGGCCCCCGACCCTGTTCATTAAGCAGACAGCTCTTTCCCCTGGAGAAAATAGTTATTTATTCAGTTAGCCTACCTTGATGAAAATATCTCACCAGGACTCCCAAACCCCTATATCTGATTCCAGGTTTACCAGACTGTCTTCTGATTCAGCCCCATTGACTGTGTTGATAAATAGGCTCAAAATACAATTAGTGTTTTGATAGGCACCTTCCGTTGTCAATGAATACACTGACCTTACATTTTCTCAGTCAGCCTTTTGTGACTTTGGTTAAGCAGTTAGTTGCCTTGAGTCTAGGCAACTGAAGCTTCATTAGCTTTACGGAAAATGCATCTCTGAGAAGCTATTATTTATTGTATTCAGGCTTCACCTATACTGTTCCATTTAGTTCTTTAAACCACATGAGAAAGGTATCATTATCTCCACTTTATGTTGTTGGTTGTTGTTGTTATGTGCCGTTGAGTCGGACCCGACTCATAGCGAGATTCTGGCTGTAAAGCTGAGAACAGTCCCTGCTCCGTGGTAATCCACCATAATACAGAGGAGCCAATGAAGCTAAGACTCTTGCTATCTCTCTTTAACTTAACATCATTTGCATAAAAAGAATTAATAAAGGAGGCTTATACGTGTTTAGTATGTGGTCCTGCCGATACTAGTTGCTAATCTGTTTTGGGACATGGCAGATCCAGGTTTGCCTAAGCCTCTCTGGTGGTGTAGTGCCTAATTTCACTGCTAACCAGAAGGCTGGCGGTTCAAACCCACTAGCCACTCCTCTGAAGGAAGATTGGGCACTCTACTTCCGTAGAGATACCGCCTTAGAAACCCAAGGAGGGGTTGCTATGAGTTGCATCTGATTTGACGGCAGTGAGTTTGGTTTTATTTTTTGAATGAAGCTTCAGGGTCCTGGGAGGGACCCTGACTATGTGTTCACATGGTCATATATTTTCATAAAATTAACCAATTTAAAATGTTTTTTGCATTATTTCCTTAAATTTGTCCCCCAAATTGGCTAAGCTTCAGACCTTTCCACATGTAGCTATTATCGGTATTATCTCATTTAAACATAAAATACTGTAAGATAGGTACTGTTCATATTTTACAAATGAGAAAACTGAGACTCACAGAAGCTAAGTAGATTTTCTATGATTAACTGTGAGTGGAAGAGCCAGGATTCAAACGTAGGCAGTCCCTGTCCCAAACAGTATCCGGGGCCTCTGTCTTAACTGCTTTGCTTGGGTTTCCCTAACTTGCCTGGTGTGGTAGTTAAGGTTATGTGTCAATTTGGCTGGGCCTGGTTTTGAGTGGCTGGGCGGCTGGTTGTAGTTATTTCCCATGATGAGACTGGTCATCAGCTCAATGATGGAATCTACTATGAGCAGCTGAGTATCTGCCTTAGGGATGAGGGCTGTTTCCAGTATGAGATGCTTTGAGAAAGATCGTGAGCTTTTTGGTTTTGGTTTTGGTTTTGGTTTTGGATCCTACTTATAGCCAGGTATTCATTCAGCAGCCTGCCAGATGGCCTGCAAGTCTTGGCACTGCTTCTGGACTTGAACTAGTTGCCTGCTGTGTCACTTAACAATCTTGGGATTGTGTCATTTGACTTTTCAGCTTTGGGTTTGTCAGCCTCAGCAGCTGCCTCAATTAAAAGAAGCCTCCAGCTTCAGAGGGTTGGGAGCAAGAGGTAGAGTTGAAGCCTAAGGTCGAGGGCCCTTCACCCAGCCCCTAGAGCTGGCACTTTGAACTTGGACTTCTAGCCTCCTAAACTGTAAGAGAATAAATCCCTGTTTGTTAAAGCCATCCACTTGTGGCATTTTCTATTACAACAGCACTATAAGTCAGGGCTGACTCGACGGCACATAACAAGAACAAGAACAAGAGGACCAAAATACCTGGGTTTAGGAATCACCAGGGGGCACCCAGTCAAATCATAATCGCTAGGGGAGGGGCCCTGGCACTCTACTTTTAATATTCTTCCTGGGTGAATTTAGTAAACAGACGGATAATTGCTCTTCAGCCTGTTGCCTCCATCTAATAAGTGCTCAATACAAATTGGCTAAGATTACAGTAAAAATTCTTTTTATTATAATAGATACTTCTATCTTGAAGGGTCCACAGAGGAGGCATAACTTAAACTGAGCCTTGAAGAACAGACAGAATTTTTCAAAGAAGAAAGGAAGATGTATATCTTGTCCAAAAGAAGCTGCTAAAATGCATTCTCTCTAGTTTCCTGCTTATGAACCAAAACTGATGTTTCCTGGGATCATTTAAACAGTAAAGTTGTTATCTCACCTAAAAGAATTTTGATTAATTTTGTTCCTGATTAGCTGTTGTTGCCAAAATTTGGTGTTAGCTGGATCGAAATTACTATTTTTAATCAAGTTCTCTGACTTATTTGAGCAAATACAAAACCACCACACTTGGAACCCACCTGAGAAGGATCCACCATGGCCACAGAAATTCAAATCCAAAGAAAATAAATGCATGTCAGCAATTACAAAGGTTAAAATCACGGATGAGCTGGTTTGTGTTCACACAAAGTACAAGGAAGAATACAGCTTCCTAGGTGTTGGCCATGACACTGAATCTGGGGAAGCAAAGAAGAAAATTCTACCAGTGAGCCTGCATATTTCCTGTATGAATTGACAGTTTGGAGATTCATGCATTCATGTCATGTTCCACATAGGACATTTGAATGTCCATTATAAACCAGTGCCATTGAGTTGATTCTGACTCAGGGAGACGCCATGTGTGTCGAGCAGAGTCGTGCTCTGTAAGATCTCCAAGGGCTGAGTTTTCAGAAGTGGATCTCCAGGCCTTCCTTCCAAGGTTGTCTCTGGGCGGACTCAACCTCCAGCCTTGCGGTTTAAGCATGTGCACCGCCCCTGGTTCCCAGATTCCTAGACTTTGACCTAAATACATAACCGTTGGCTTTAAAGACTCTGAAGCATGGAGAATCGATGCATTTTTAACTTCATTTATCGAAGTTCTAAGCATACAAAAGGAGCTCTGGTAGCATAGTGGCTAAGACACTTGCCTGCTAACCAGATGGCTGGCGGTTCAAACCCACCAGCCACTCCTCGGAAGGAAGGTTGGGCAATCCTACTTCCGTAGTGATACTGCCTCGGAAACCCAAGGAGGGGTCGCTATGAGTCGGGGCCGACTCGACGGCACATAACAACAACAACAACAACAAGCATACAAAAAGTAGGATAGTGTAATGAATTCTCATGTACCTATCATCCAGCTTCCACAATCACTAACATTTTGCTAATTTTGAAAAACAGTTTAGAAATCCACAAAGACCAGTGCTCAAGAGTTAAAGAATTTGAAAGGGTTGAAAGAGTCATTGAAATAAGTTGGGAGAGAAAAATAACTGCTTTTAAGTAAATTACCTAAATGATTTGGTCAAGACCATTTTTTTATAGTGAAAACACACAGAAACCAAAGTTAATCTTCTGGGTAGCTCTTGTGTGCAATATCACTTGACTGAAATACCCCACCACCACCACCACCATGTACTTGTATCTGTAAAGAGAAACATTTTTTCTATTACACTTTCTTCTCTAGCTCAAAGAGCAAAACAGTTCCAATCAAGTCATCACGCTTGTTAAGACTTGTCTGCCTTCTGGAAGACCACGAGGAAGAGTTGCAAAATTTGACTACAATTATTTGGAAGGCTTATGTCTTCTTTCTATGTCTTTAGACATAGAAACCACTATTGAAGATGTCACTCAGACACCATTTTCCCAATAAACTAAAACTCACTGCCATCAAGTCAATCCCAACTCTGTAGGACAGAGTAGTGGGGTTTTTAAGACTGTAAACCTTTACAGAAGCAGACTGCCTCATCTTTCTCCCACAGAGTAGCTGGTGGGTTCAAACTGCCAACCTTTTGGTTAGCAGCTGAATGCCTTAACCACCATGCCACCAGAGCTTCCTTTATTTCTTTTCCAATAAAGCCTTCCAAATAATTGTGGTCAAAATGTAGTCAAATTGTAGTCTAAATAATTGTAGTCAAATTGTAGTCTGAAGACAAGTGTGGAAGAAGACAGAATTCCAGGCTGAGGGAAATGCATGTACAAAGATGGGAGGCAAGTGGCACAGAGTGAGTTTGGGGTATGGTTACATTATAGTGTTTATGATGGAAAGGTGCTTTAAGAGCAGGAAGAATCTTAAAGGTAGCATCATGGAGTGAAGTTTTAAGGCATAAGTTCTGTTGGCAGGCAGACCTGTCTGATTACATGCTTCAGGTGACAATGCTGATTGCCAACCGAAGAACCATTCCCAATGTGTTTTCCTTACTAGTAGAACTGCCTCCCTTTCTAAAGTCTGAAAATGCCAGATGCTCATTTACCAGCCTCTCTTGCAACTAGAGCAAGGCCATGTGATCCAACTTTGGTCAAAGGGACCTGAGGGGAAATCTGCTGGAGGACTTCTGGAAAGAGTTTTCTCTGTAACAAGAAGAAATGCTACATTCTTCACAATGTGAACGTTGAGTTGCCATTTAGCCTAGCAATTCCACTTCTAGATATAAACCAAAAAGAATGGAGAGCAGGGACTCAAACAGATACTTGCACACCAAAGTCGTCACAGCATTGTTCATGCTAAAAAAAATGGAAACATCTCAAGTGTCCATCAACAAATAAATGGACAAACAAAATGTGGTCTATACATACAATGGAATACGATTCAGCCATAACAAAAATGACACTCTGATATATGCTGTGATATGGATGAACTTTGAAAACATTACGCTAAGTCAAAGAAGCCAGACACGAAAGAACAAATGTAGATTCTACTTATATGGAACACCTGTTGTTGTTGTTGTTATGACCTGTCAAGTAGGACCTGACTCATAGCAACCCCTCCTTGTGTTTCTGAGGCAGTATCACTAACGGAAGTAGATTGCCCAACCTTCCTTCCGATATGGTGGGTTTGAACTGCCAGCCTTCTGTTTAGCAGTCAAGTGCCTTAGGTACTACGCTACCAGAGCTAGAATAGGCAAATTTGTAGAAACAGTAAGTAGATGAGAGGTTACCAAGGGCTTCAGAGAGGGTGAATAGGGAATTATTAAGTAATAGGCACAGAGTTCTATTTGAAGTAATGAGAAGTAGATAGTGGTGATGGTTGCACAACATTGTGGATGTAACTAATGTCACTGAATTATACACTTAAAAATAGTTAAATGGCACAGTTTTTGTTATATATATTTTACCACAATAAAAAAAAAGAAAAAAAATCGAAGCACAGATAATCAAAGAACTTACCCAGGATTTAATACACAGTTTGCAATACTACCATTCAGTTGAAAAATTTAAAAACTGCCCTATTTTCTCTCCTTTTCCCTCTAACATGGCATATTAGAACTGAATGAAAACTGAGAGATGATCTAGTGTGACACCTGCAAGTGATAGATGAGAAGACTTGTATATGAATGTTCATAGCTGCATATTCATAATAGCCACAAAGTCGAAACAACCCAAATGTCCAACAATTGATGAATGGATAAACAATATGTAGTATATCCATACAATGTAATACTCAACAGTACAAAGTAAGGAAGCACTGACAATGCTGCAACATGATGAACCTTGAAAACATTATGCTAAGAGAAAGGAGCCAGTCACAAAAGGCCACATATTGTATGATTCCGTTTATATGTAATGTCCAGAGGAAGGAAATCCATAGAGGCAGGAAGTAGATTGGTGCCCAGGGAGCGGGGGTTGGTGTCATGGGGAATGACTGCTAATGGATATGGAGTATCTTTTGGGGGTAATAAAAATATTCTGGAATTAGATAGTAGTGATGGGTGTACAATGTTGTAAATATACTAAAGACCATTGAATTGTATACTTTAAAAGGTGAATTTTATGGTTTGTGAATTACATCTCAATAAAAAGAACCAAATGACTGTTGGGGGTGGGGGACAAAAAGGAAGACTGTAAAGAAGAAACTTCTTTTTGTCTTTAAACACAGTTGTAAAATTTGAGTCCTGGAGCTGTGGCAGCCATCTTGTGACCATGGGGACACAAGCTGAGGATAAAAGCCAGTGTACTTACTATAGCAGAGAAGTCTTTGATGACATCGTTGTGCCACTCTAAATAGATCACCCTACACTGGAACTTTGTGTGGTATAAAATAATATATTTTTCTTACTTGTAAGTAATTTTGATTTGCCTATTTCCTGGGTTAGCATCAGCCCAGAAAGCAGGGGGAAAAAAATCTCATTAGGATATTTCTCCTTTGAAGCCTTTAAAAAGTTGAAATATTTAGACTATACAAATATACAGATATGTATATAGAACAGTAACAGTTCTGCATCTTTGACAAATTATGCACAAAAAAACAAGACTTTTGGGAAAAATAAAGTTAGGGGCAGACCACTTGAAACTTTAATAAGTCACTTAACATAGTGAAAATCTCAATACTACCAAAAGCAATCTATAGATATAATGCAATCCTGATCCAAATCCCCACAACATTCTTTAATGAGATGGAAAAACTAATCTCTAATTTTATATGGAAAGAAAGAAGTCCCCAAATAGCGAAAGGAATGCTAGAGAAGAAAAAAGCAAGAGGCCTCACCCTTCCTACTATGCAGCCGTGGTAATCAAAACAGCCTGGTACTGGTACAATGACAGACACGTAGACAAAAGGAATAGAATAGAGAACCCAGAAGTAAATATATCCATCTACGGGCAGCTGATCTTCAACAGAAGATCACTGTCCATTCAATGGGAGAAAAAACAGTCTTTTAACAAATAGTGCTGGCAGAACTGGGTATCCATATGCAGAAAAATGAATTGGGACCCCTACCTCACACCTTACAACTAACTAACTAAAAATGACTCAAAGGCCTAAATGTTAAAGCCAAAACTATAAAGTTCCTGGAAGATACTATAGGAACAAAACTGTGGGACCTAGTTTTTTTTTTTAGTAATAGATTATCAAATACAACTGTAAATTCATAAGCAACAGAAGACAAGTTAGATAACTGACTTCCTGAAAATTAAATATTTATGTGTATTAAAAAACATGAGGAATCTGTACCTTGACCAGGAGGCTGTCGTTCGAACAGAACAAGGGGACACTACATGGTTTAAAATCAAGAAGGGAGTGTGTCAGGGTTGTATTCTTTCTCCACACTTATTCAATCTATATGCTGAGCAAATAATCTGAGAAGCTGGACTATATGAAGAAAAATGTGGTATCAGGATTGGAGGAAGAATCATTAACAACCTGAGATATGCAGACGATACAACTTCGCTTGCTGAAAGTGAGGATGACTTAAGGCACCTACTGATGAAGGTTGAAGAATACAGTCTGCAGTATGGATTACGTCTCAATATAAAGAAAACACAAATCCTCACAACTGGACCAATGAGCAGCATCACAATAAATGGAGAGAAGATTGAGGTTGTCAAAGAATTCACGTTGCTTGGTTCTACAATCAATGCCAACGGAAGCAGCAGTCAGGACATTAGATGACGTGTAGCATTGGGAAAGTCAACTGCGAAGGAACTGTTTCAAGTGCTGAGGAGCAAGGATATCTCCTTGAGGACTAAGGTGCGCCTGACACAAGCCATGATATTTCCAATCGCCTCATATGCATGTGAGAGCTGGACAATGAATAAGGAAGACCGAAGAAGAGTTGATGCTTTTGAGTTGTGGTGCTGGCGGAGAATGCTGAAAGTACCATGGACTGCTAAAAGAACTAACAGATCTGTCCTGGAGGAAGTGCAGCCAGAATGCTCCTTGGAAGTAAGAATGGCCAGACTTCGTCTCACCTATTTTGGTCATGTTGTCAGAAGGGACCATTCCCTGGAGAAGGATGTCATGCTTGGTAGGGTGGAGGGTGGACAAAAGAGGGGAAGGCCTTCAACGAGATGGATTGACACGGTGGCTGCGATGATGGGCTCAAGTATAGCAGGGATTGTGGGGCTGGCGCGGGATCGGGCAGTATTTCGTTCTGCTGTGCATGGGGTCGCTATGAGTCGGAAACGACTCGACGGCACTTAACAACAACAACAACATTAAAAAACTTTATCAAAAGAGTAGAAAGAGAACCTACAGACTGGGAAAAGATCTTTGGTAATGATATATCTGATTAGAGTTTAATTGCTAAAATATATAGAAAACTCAATAACAAAATAGAAACAGCCCAATTAAACTTACGCAAAGGGCATGAACAAACACATTACCAAAGAAAACATTCACATGGCCAGCAACACATGAAAAGATGTCCATGATCATTAGCCATCAGAGAGAGGCAAATCAAATTTCCTGGATTGATAAAGACTGGAGGAACCACTGAAACTATTGCCCTAAGACACCGTTCTAACCTAGAACTGAAACCACTTGTGGAGTTCAACTTTCACCCAAGCAATAGATTGGTTATAAAATAAACCAAATCACCCATGAGTAATATGTCCCTTAACCAATGAACTATATGAGACCAGACGGTCAATATTTACCCAAAAGCAAAGAGAAAAAAGGAAGCTAGATCAATGGAAACAGAACAAACACACTGGAAATGATAAGAATGCTGACACAATGTGAAAATTGTAACCAATGTCATGGAACAGTTTGTATGAATATTATCAAATGGGAACCTAATTCACTATCTAAACTTTCACCTAAAAAGCAAACAGTAAAATATTTAGTAAATAAATAAATAAACTACACTGAGATATATCATCTCACCTCTGCAAAAATGGCACTGATCAGAAAAACAGAAAATGACATGCTGATGAGGCTGTTGGAGGATTGGAACTCTTACA
The DNA here is from genome assembly GCF_000298275.1 of Orycteropus afer afer. Taxonomy (NCBI): domain Eukaryota; kingdom Metazoa; phylum Chordata; class Mammalia; order Tubulidentata; family Orycteropodidae; genus Orycteropus; species Orycteropus afer. Next base: position 19,416,852 of record NW_006921608.1, on the reverse strand, counting down.
CATTGCTGGTGAGATTGTAAAGTGGTATATGCACTATGGAAAAAGTATGGCACTATGGTCTTCAGAAAGTTACAAATAGAAATGCCTTATGATCCAGCAATCCTATTCCTGGGTGTACATCCAAGAGATACAAGAGCAGTGACATGAATAGACAGACATATGCACACCAATGTTCTTTGCAGCATTATTCACAATAGCAAAAAGATGGAAACAACCTAAGTGCCCATCAATGGATGACTGGATAAACAAATAGTGGTACATATATACAATGGAATACTACAAAACTATAAAGAAGAATGAGGAGTCCACAAAACATCTTAACACATGGATGAATCTGGAGGACCTTATGCTGCTGAGTGAAATCAGTCACAGAAGGACAAATATTGTATTAGTTCACTATTATAAAAAGTCAAGGAAAGGTTTATATATGGAAGGAAACTTTCTTTGTTGGTTACTAGGGATGGGAGGGGAGGTGAGGGGACACTGCCAGCTAGGTAGAGACAAGTATTGATTTGGGTGAAGGGAAGGGCAATATAACAAAAGTGAGTGACCAACACAATAACACTAAAGAAAATGAAGACACAAGAGAAGTGCACAAGAGATATAGGCAATAAAGATAAACCCTTTTTCATATACAACACTCAATTATCAGTGATAACAAACATTGATCGATGGGTAAAGAGATGAGTAGACAGGCTGAATGATTGGGTAGGTCTAGGCAAAAGGGAATATACCCATGACCATATATAAGGTTGGCAGACAGTATTTCTACATATGTATTTGTATGTGCTGTAGGAATGTCCATATATATAATAGAGCTAACAAGGGGCACAGTTATGATAACTCCTTAGCCACAGCCAACTACCCTGAGGGAGTGAGTAGTTGGACCTTTGAGCTTGAGACCATGGTTACAGGGTCAAGCTCAATCCGTATAACATATTACACAAAAACATTGTTCTACATCCTACTTTGGTGAGTAGCGACTGGAGTCTTAAAAGCTTGCAAGCGACCATCTATATGCAACAATGGGCCTCTCCTCATCCAGAGCAAAGAAGAGTGAAAAAAACTGAAGACACATGAAAACAGTTAGTTCAAGGGATTGCAAGTAGACCATTCAACCTTCAGCCTATTTGACCATGAGACCAGAAAAATTAGATGGTGCCTGGCTACCAGTCAACCACTCAGAAAGGTATCAGTACGGAAGATCCTGGATAGAGTGGGAGAACAATGAACAAACTTCAAAATCATTAAAAAAAAAGAAAACAGGTTTACTGGTCTGATGGAGCCTGGTGAGACCCCCATGACTATGGCCCCTAGTTACCCTTCAGGTCTGGAACTGAGCTCACTCCAGCAGCTTCTAGCCAAACAATATGCAGGCATATGAAGTGAACATTTAAATCAGGTAGATGCATTCCCTGGAGCAATCAAGATTAATTGTGAGAGAACAAAAGGGCAGTGTTTGCACAGGGAGATAGCTCACACACAGGGTGGGAGTATATGGGAGGGAAGGACACAGGGAAGAGGTATCTACGGGGAGGAAGTGGGAAGAGAGCTGTTACATTGTGGAGAATTGCAGTCAATGTCAAAAAACAAAATGTGTATGGGAAATGAATTTGCTCTGTAAACTTCCACCCAAATCACAACAGAAATAAAAAAATTATTACAGAGAAAGCAAAATTCTTTGATGGTTACCAGGGATGGGAGAGGGAATAACGTTTTAGATATTAATATGATACTTGTTCTTTTTGGTGATGGGAAAGGCAAGGCCAAGTATGGTCTCAGTATGAGTGAAGGCAGCACAGATTGACCAAAGTAAATGAAGACATTAAGAAGTACATGAGAAAAAGGGACAATTTTGGTAAATGCTATAAATGTGCAATTTTGCAACAATAGTAAAAACTACCAAAAAATTGTGGTTATGTAGGTAGATGTGGATGCATATATGTGTATAGAAAGGCATGTACAAGTAAATACACATTCACATGTAGTGAGTGTATCTGTGGGCATATGTATACATGTTTGTATGTGTTGTATAGTATCCATATATGTAAAAAACTAAGCGGGAGCACAGTTACAGAGACTTCCTAGACATACTCAAACAACTACAGGATTGGTTTACTGGGTTAAAAAGCTTGGGACCTTAGTCTCAGGGGACAGCTTAGTCGATTGGCATAACAGCATACAAAGATGATGTTCTAACTCCTAGTTTGGTGAGTAGTTTATGGGGTCTTAAAAGGTTGTGAGCACCTATCTAAGATACAGCTAGCTATTGGTCTCCACTCATATGGATCAAAAGGGAATGGAGGAAGTAAAAGGCTCAAAGAAGAAACTAATCCATGGGACTAATCCAAAACTCCAAAACCCAAACTCATTGCCCTCGAGTTGATTTTGACTCATAGTGACCCCTCCTTGGGTTTCCGAGGCAGTATCTCTATAGAAATAGATTGCCCAGTCTTCCTTCGAAGGAGTGGCTAGAGGGTTTGAACCGCCAGCCTTCTGGTTAGCAGTCAAATGCCTTAGGCACTACGCCACCAGAGCTCCCATGGGACTCATAGCCCACACAAACAAAAGCCTCTCCTAATCTGAGACCAGGGAGCTCTGGTAGCATAGTACCTAAGGCACTTGACTGCTAACCAGAAAGCTGGTGGTTCAATCCCACCAGCCACTCCTCGGAAGGAAGGTTGGGCAATCTCCTTCCATGGTGATACTGCCTCAGAAACCCAAGGAGCGGTCTCCGTGAGTCAGGTCCAACTCAACAGCACTTAACAACAACAACAACAATCTGAGACCAGAACTAGATGGTACCTGCTTACCAGTATGATGGGTCTGAGCAGGGACACACTAAAGGTCCTGGAGAAAATGGAAAAAAAATTGTAGAACAAACTAAAATTCCTTTAAAAGGCCAGATCTACTGGACCAATAGAGATTAGAGGAACTCCCAAGATTGCTGCCCTATAATAACCTTTGAACTTGGAATTGAAGCTATGTCTGCAGATCACCTTTCAGCCAACAATAGATTGGCTTATAAAATAAACAGTATCACCCACGAGTAATGTGGTCCCTTAAACAATGAAGTATATGAGACCAAACAGTCAACATTTACCCAAAAGCAAAGGTGAGAAGACAAAGAGGGGAAGGGAAGGGAGGTCAATGGAAACAGAACAGAGTGGAAATAATGGAGATGCCCACACATTGTGAAAATTGCAACCAAGGCATGTAGCGATTTGTGTAAGAATTGTTAAAGGAGAACCTAATTTGCTGTGTAAACTTTCACCCAAAACACAGTAAATTATTATCAGGAAACAACACAAAACAAAAAGATTTTCACTTGCAGAAAAACACAAGCCATTATAGGAGCAAGGAATTGCCATCTCCCTACTTCACTTCCATAGAATGTATATTCTTTTTCACTTGGAGGGAACTTGATTTGTTTGGAAGCTAATAAACAAGAACTTGAAATGAACCGTATAACTTAGTACTTCTCGAAACATCTTTTTAAAATTAAAATATTGCATCAAATATAATATTACAAGTATTATAGTGTTTCACAGAAATTCTTTGTCAAGCAAAGCAATTGACCCTAAAAGTACTGAAGTGATTGTAGTAATGTTGGGATCTTAGGCAGCTGTTTTGTTGAAAACTCTTTTACTTTTAGTTAAGTAAGGGCTGTTTTAATTGATTTTCCTTTCTTCATTTTTTTTTTTTAAACTAAAAGCCCATTTTATCTGGTGCAGAAAAAAAATCCATTAGCCACTGATATTTTCCTGGGATTTCAAATAAATTGATTTCATTTTTAAAATTCTTGATTCTAAGAAAAAAACAAAAACAAACAAACAAAAATCCTTAAAAGTTTGTATGCAGAACCCTGATTTAAAAAATAATAATAATAACTATTCTAGTAAATGAACTGGCACAGTTTACTCTCTGTGGGCTTTGCGGCCGAGTACACGTCAGGCCTTTCTGTGCAGTCTTACATCCTGGGGCTCCTGCTTCCTGCTTAGAGATGAGGGTCCTCTAAGGCATTTGCCTCCAACAGAACTCAAATGGTGAAAATTCACCAAAACTAAAAATACAATCCAGGGTTAACTTTCTTCAGGCGTATTGTTTAACTATAAAGATAAATGTCTTCATAATTTCTAATCAGTACTCTCAACTTCTCCAGAGAGCTGTATCTAGTGAAAAGAGTAGATAGAAGTTCTTTTTTCTTTTTTTTTCACTGTGATATAGATGAAAGTTTACAGAGCAAATTGGTTTCCATTCAACAATTCATACACATTTTGTTGTGTGACATTCATTGCAGTCCCCACAGTGTAACGGCACTCTTTCCACTTCCTCCCTGTTTACTGTTTCCCTTCATCCTTCTTTCCCATCCCTTCCTGCCTCCTTAGCTTTATCCCTGGGCCAATGCGGCCCTTTTGATCTCATATGGTTGATTGTAGGTAGAAGTTCCTGAAGCCTAAATCAACCACTGTTTCCAATAAAGGAAGGCACTTTGTGAGATGTACTGGTTTTTTCTTAGGATCTTCATATATGATAGTTTTTCTTTGTAAGAAAGCTTGCCCTGATTACTTCAGAGCATTAACATACTGGAAAATCTGCATATAAACTAACCAGTTTCTGTGTTACATAGATTCTGATTCTGATAGCAACCCCATAGAGTTTCTAAGGCTGTAAATCTTTAGGGAAGTAGAAGGTTACTTCTTTTTCCTGCAGAGTGGTTGGTGTTTGAACTGCTGACCTTTCGATTAGGGATTGAATGCTTAACCACTGTACAACCAGACCTCCTTGCTATATAGATGTCACTACCTTTGTTCACCTACCACATGGGAGCCCATTAACATTAAAGGAACACCAAAGTCAAACTGGGGGAGCTCTGGTGGCATAGTGCCTAAGGCACTTGACTGCTAACCAGAAGGCTGGTGGTTCAAACCCACCACCCACTCCTCGGAAGGAGGTTGGGCAATCTACTTCCATAGTGATACTGCCTTGGAAACCCAAGGAGGGGCTGCTATGAGTCGGATCCAACTCCACCGCAGTGAGCTTTTTTCTTTTTTTTTTTTTAAATTGTCTAACAGATGATGCTACTAACACTGGTGGATCCACCACCCAGCTTCAGAAATAAAACATTACCAGTATTGTTGAATTTCCTTTGTCACCCAAAAGTAACAACTCTCCAAATTTGGTGTTTATCATTCCCATGTCTGTCTTTATGGCTTTACTAAATTTAAATATCTCTCTGGAGACATATAGTTTTAAAATTCTGAGCCAATGCTCTCAAACTATATGTATTATTTTGCAACTTTGACTTCTTGGTTTGTTCACACTTATAGGTGCCTTTAGTCACCCACATCCTCCCCAATGAGAACACATTTCTCTCCAGAACTTTATTAGTGTGACTTGAGGTCTTGCTTCCAGTTCCTTCAGAAAGTATGATCACACACACACTCACACACACACACATACACATACCTGCACGTGCACAGCACACCCTTCTCTTCTATCCTCTCTTTGGGGCTTCCTACTCTAAAGCAGATACATTGTCCAGGTCAAGAACTCATCTGAAGAACCCAGTATGTCCCAACCATGGCAGAGCATTACATGAGGATAGGAGACAATATGCATTGGAATCAAAACATGCTTAGAGTTACATCTTAGCATGTGTAACATATGATTAAGACAAACAGCAGCCACTATTGACTGCGGCTGTCTTGTATGGCTGGTCTGCCCAATTTTAGACTGGTTAGGTAATTGGGGTCCTGGAATAGGAAGCCCTACTCTCTTCCATGAAGGAAGGAAAGCTGGAGACAAAAATGGGACGTGAGAGATGAACTATTAAAAAAAAAAAAAAAAAAATGAACTAGTTGAAATTGCAACCTCAAGGTAGCATTTTGGATAAGTTCTTACAGCGCTTGGTTGTTTATATCAGTCTCCTTCTCTTAGCCTGGCTAACTCAGGATGCCTGTGAATTATTATCTTTAATACAGTAACCTCTACTAGGATTTTTAAGGAGCAATAGCAGTTTGAACCCACCAGCAGCTCCATGGGAGAAAGATGAGGCATCCTGTTTCCATAAATATTTATAGCTTTGAAAACCCCGTGGGGCAGCTCTACTCTGTTCTGTATTGTCCCTGTGAGTCAGAATCCACTTGACAGTAGTGGGTTTTTCAGTTTTGTTTTTCTTAACTAGGATTTCCACCCCGACCCGCACCCTCCAATAGGCCTCATCTGAGGGTATAAAACTATTAGGGAGGCAAGAGTAAACAAGGTTCGTTTCATAATATTTTCATGTGGCCCATGGATTCCGGAGTCCATGTGTTGGCAGCTGAAGCTGAACTGTGATAGTTGTTGACCTGACCATGTACTACTTTGTAATCGGCATTTAATCTTGATTATTCTCTCTCTCTCAACACCCACAAACAAACGTCCACTCTAATGACCCAGGACTTGTACACAGAGAACAATAAAGAAGAAACACATCTCTAAAATTAGAGAATGAGACAGGCCAATGGTGAGGACTGTGTTCTACAAAGAACCACTTTTTATTGAATTCTTTTTTACCCTTGAAAGTGGGAAAACCCATAAATAGCAGTTGCACATAATGAGGCAGCAGCCTGGACCACATGGCGTTTCTTAGTTTCATTCTCTACTTCAGAATTTCTTAGGTTGCTTTGTGTTCTTTTAAGTAGAAATGAATGTGCACTTTTTAACAAGGGAACCCGAAGGAATCATTGGAATAAGCACTGGATACAGAGACCTGATGGATGGTCCTCGCCCAGCTATTTCTTTGCTTTAATTTCTTTACTTATAAAAGGTAATACTCCATCAACTGATGAATGGATAACCAAAATGTAGTATAGCCATACAATGAAATGTTATCCAGCAATTAAAAAAAAAAAAGAATAAAATACTGATACGTGCCACAACCTGGATCCATCTTGAAAACACTAGGCTGAGTGAAATAAGTCAGATACAAAAGTACAAATATTGTATGATCTCACTTACATAAAATATCTAGACTAAGCAAACATGCTGGGCTGATAACTGAAAGGTCGGAGGTTTGAGTCCCCATGGAAGTGGCTCAGAAGAAAGGGCTGATGATCTGGTTCCTGAAATCAGCCCCTGAAAACCCTCGGGAGCAGAGTTCAACTGTGATCCACGTGAGGTTGCCGAGAATCGGAGTCAACTCCACAGCAACTGGTTTTTGGACAGAGCTAGAAACTGGATTAATGGTTACCAAGGCACTTGACTGCTAACCAGAAGGCTGGTGGTTCAAATCCACCAGCCACTCCTTGGAAGGAAGGTTGGGCAATCTACTTCTGTAGTGATATTTCCTTGGAAACCCAAGGAGGGGTCGCTATGAGTCGGGACGACTCGAGGGCACCTAACAACAACAACAATAGGCTGGAGGGAGGAGTGGGGAGTTACTGCTTAATGGACGTCAGTTTGGGATGATGAAAGTATTCTAAAATTGACTGTGGTGATGGCTGTACAAGTCTGTGAATTTACTAATGTCCGTTGAATTATATGCTTTAAATGGATGAATTATGAAGCAGGTAAATTTTATTTTAATAAAGCTGTTGAAAAAAAGAAGAAAAAAATGAAACAGTAATTTCTACTCATCTCAGATAGGTTGTAAAGCTCAAGGGAGTTGTTTTACAAAAAGGAAAACCATTTCGAACTACATAGTGATAATTATTTTTAGACTTCATTATTTCCTTAAATTAGAGGCTCATTTACTCAACGAGGAAAGGACCCCTGGTGGTACACTGTTTAAAAGCACTTGGCTGCTACTCAAAATGTCGATGGTTTGAACCCACCAGCTGCTCTGCAAGAGAAAGATGTGGCAGTCAGCTTCTGTAAAAATGTGCAGCCTTGGAAATCGTAGGGGGCAGTTTTACCGTGTCCCATAGGGCTGTTATGAGTCAGAATTGACTCAACAGCAGATTTATACTTAAGGAAGGGAGGCCTGGTGGCACAATTGTTAAGCACTCAGCTGCTAATTGAAAGGCCAGTGGTTTGAACCCACCAGCAGCCCTGCAGGAGAAAAGACCTGGCAAGCTGCTCCTGTAAAGATTACAGCCTAAGAAACCCTCTGTCCTATAGGGTTGCTATGAGTCAGAATCCATTCGATGGCACACAAACTCAAGGAGTTTCCCAGTGATAACCCAAAAACCAAACCAAACCCATTGCCATTTAGTCAATTCCAACTCATAGTGACCCCATAGGGTTTCCAAGGCTGTAAATCTTTGCAGAAGCAGACTGCCTCATCTTTCTCCTGTGAAGCAATTGGTGGGTTCAAACCACCAACTCTTTGGTCAGCAGGCAAATGCCTTAACAGTGCCACCAGGGCTCCCTTCCCAGTGGTAAGTGGAGTTTAGATAGACCAGAGATGCAGAGCTGCCTATAGATAGAAAGCAGTTGAATGAGAGCCGTGGAAAGAGGGGACCAATCGCTGGACTGTAAGCTCCTTGAGGTCAGGGATTGTTTCTGCTCTGTTCTCTATTTGTAATCCCAGTGCCTAGACCAACATCTGGCTCAGTAATTGTGAATAAATGAATAATGAATGAATGGATAATAAATTAATGATTGAATGGAATGATTAAGCTAATAAGCTGAGGGGCACTGAATGAAAATGAGGAGATACCTTCTTGTAGCCAATTAGCTGGTAAAAGGTTTATTAGCTTGAGGCTCTTGCTTTGATGCTGCCTATTAACTGAGTGATCTGGATGTTATACTTACCCCATTGCCATGGGAGTGTTAATTCTCTTTCAAGTATTGCAGATTCAGTGGTTCTTATTTCCTCTCAAGACTACAAAGTGGGAACATTTTACTCTATAAAGTCATCATCACTGTCACAGCTAAGAGTCACTTCCTCTCCTTTCAGTTGTGATGGGTCAAGGAGAGGGTTGGCTTCTAAAACAAAGGCATCCTAGGCCTGGTCTACTCATATAGGGAGCACCAAGACCTGTGGGGCAAGGTGACAGGTGAGCTTGGCAGCAGAACAAAGGAGAAGCATTTGTGAGGAGGTTTGGAAGTAAGGCAATAATTTTGCAGTCTTGCAAAATTTAAGTGACTGTGAAGGGGACAATTTACTCTCTTAATTCTCCATATTTACCATTTACATTCCTAGGTGGTATAAATGGTTTACACTCAACTGCAAACCTAAATGTTTGTTGGAATCCACCCAGCAGTACTGCGGAAGAAAGACCTGATGACCTGCTTCCATTAAGATTACAGCCAAGAAAGCCCTGCGGAGCAGTTCTACTCTGCACACGTGAGGTCGCCATGAGTTAGAATTGGTTCAATAGCAGCTAATAACAACTCCAGTAGGGCCCAAGTCAACAACTTGGCAAACCGGTGCCACTTGCAAGTGAAATTAAGAGGGAGTGTAATCTAAGGAGAGAGCTTTCCATTTCCAACTATGGGTTCTTAGGATTCACCTCTCTTTTCACTAAAAACCAGTTGTTGTTGTTGTTTCGTTTTGTTGTTTTCATCTTTACCACCCAAAGAGTTCTAATTGAAACCCCTCTGAAGGACCACTCAGATCTTACCCATAATTAACAGCCAGGAAAATGTGGTTGAAAATTTTGACTTTAGGAGCTGGACTGCTCAGGTCAAGAGCTACCTTCACAACCTGGAAATTTCCAATTAGGTAGTAAATCTGCCTTGCAAGAAATTTCCTCATGGCTGGGAAAAATGTCACAATTGCTTAAGAAGAGATCTAGGATACACAGGGTGAGCTTGAACCAGTGTGACTTAACTGGATGCTGATGCCTTTTCTCAGACGAATTAACCACAGATTTTTCCATTTATTCTCAGACAGTGAGTCCTTCCTATTCACAGATTTGTCAGCAGCAGCAGAAGGCTTATCTAGGAGGAAACTTTTCTTCACCTTTTCTTTCCCTCCCAATGCCTCTGGTCACTTTCTTGGACAGCATGTCCTGTAGCTAAACAGGAGTAAACTCTAAAGTGCAAAAGCCTGAACAAAAAATGTCTTGCCTGAGGGAACTGTATGTCCCACACAAAGCAGACCATCTTTGTATCCCCTCCTCCACTTACTTCTTCCAGTGCAGACATGTGAGAAGCCAGGAAGTCAACAAAGGAACAAACAACAAACTGCCAGTAAAATCTGCCTGTGTGATAAAAAGTGTCTCCCAAGCACTAGCTGCTTGTACTTGTGTGGACACCTTAAGATTTGTCTGCCTTTGATGGTGCTTATTTTCTATCATAAAACAAAATACCAGGGGCCTGTGTTTGTTCAGGGGCCAGTTTGGGTGAAGTTAGAGCATGGACTTTGGAGTCATGCAGTGCTAGTCTGGAATCAGGCTCCATGTTTACCAGAGATGTAAACCGGTAAAGTGGACAAGTTAGTCTTTCTAATCTTTGCCTGTAAAAATGAGGATAATAATACCTGTCTCAGAGTTTCTGTAAGGATCTTAGTTTCCTGGGGTTGGTGTAGCAAAATGCCATCAACTAGTTTATAAGAACAGAATTTACCCTCTGACAGTTGTGGAGACCACGAGTTTAAAATAAGAATGTCTGCTGTGTTGATTCCTTCTGAGGGTTTAGGAGAGAATCTGTCCCATGGCTCCTCCTAGTTTCTGATAGATCCAGACCTTCCTTGCCTTGCAGCTCCAATATCACATGGCATCCTTCTTCTGTCTCCCTGGCTCTGTGTCTCCTCCACTTTCATAAGGACACCCATTATATAGGATTAGGACCCACCCTACCCTAGTATGACGTCAAGTTAACCTAAATGACAACATCTTCAAAGTCCCTATTTCCAAACAAGGTCATTCACAGGTACAGGGGTCTAATGAGATTGTGTGTATAAATGAGAAAATAATCTAGAACAACCCCACCCCTTGCTCTAGCCACACCTGTCTAGATAATCAACTCTATTTGTTTCTTATCTCTTCACAGTTTCTTTATACAAGTAAAAGCAAATTAAATAAGTACATATGTATGTATGGAGGAGCTCTGGTGGTGTAGTGACTAAGGCATCTGACTGCTAACCAGAATTGACTCAACAGGCAGTGAGGTTTTTTTTTTTGTTGTTGTTTATATATGTACATATGTACATACATATATATATATACAAACTAAAAAACCAAACTCAATGCCCTTGAGTCGGATCTGACTCACAGCGACCCCTCCTTGGGTTTCCGAGGCAGTGTCACTACGGAAGTAGATTGCCCAACCTTCCTTCTGAGGAGTGGCTGGTGGGTTTGAACCTCTAGGCTTCAGGTTAGCAGTCAGATGCCTTAGGCATATATATACATATATGTACATTCTTCTCTTTCCTCCTTGCTGACATGAGAGGAGCAAACAGCTGCTCTGGACCTTGTTTTGTTCTCATATCTGTCTTGGAAATCTTTCTGTATCTGTGCAAGGAGAGCTTCCTCATTTTTTTTTTTTTAAACAGCATTTTGAGATTCCATTGTGTGGCTATAGCACAGTTTATCTAACCAGTCCCTTATTGGAAGCCGCTGGATTCTTTCCAGACTTTTCCTGTAACATATAAAGCTATAGTGAATATCCTTATACATAGTGTCATTTTGCATGCGTGTGTGAGTATATCTAAAGGGTTTATGCATTTGTAATTTTCTAAACAACTTTATTAAAGTATAATTGGTTGCATTTGTAATTTTGAATGTTTTTGGCAAATTGCCAAAATGGGAGTTGTGTTATTTTTTACTTCCCAGCAATGTAGAAGAGTGTGCACTAAACTCTTAGAAGTGGTTACTTCCTGAAGCTAGGGTTGCAGGGTTGTGGGGCAAAGAATTTAGTTTGGCCTTTTGACTCTGATTTCTGAAAATAGCCTGAGCAACTTAGGTGCTCTCTGTCTTTCTGAAATAGCCAGCTAAGTGGTAGCTACGCAGGCCCTGTACCTGGAGAACCAACCTCAGGGTGGGATGGGACCTGACGTAATCATGCATATTCACTGATTGGATAGATCATAACTATGCATTAAGGCCCGAGCCTTGCGTATTCATTGAAGTTCCAATGACTAGGGGACCTGGGACCTTGGAGCATTCTCTTTGGGGCCTCATGGACTGGTGAGAGCATCTAGGCACAGGAGAGGGTGTGGCATGTCCCTGGGGCAATGGAAGCCTTGTGGTGCCAGGAACGCTCCCAGACTTTGCCTGATGCATCTCGATGCTTGCATCTTTTCTGGTTATAGTAAACGAATAACTGTAAGTAAGTACAGGTAACAGTTTACATGAGTTCTGTGAGTCATTCATTCTAACAAATCATTGAACACACTGGGGGCAGTGAGAACCAGCAGAGAGGTTGGCCTTTGCCTATTTGGCAGGGGCTGGAAGGACAGAGTCCTAACTTGTAGACACCCAACTCTGAGTGGTTAGGGTCAGAGAGAAAGTGCCACATGGGTGGCTGGTGTCAGAATAATGAAATGGAAAAGTGTGATATGAGTTATCCTCACATTTTGGAAATCAGCCTTTTTTCAGTTATTATTCATAAAGGAGTCCAGAGAGGATTTCTAATTTCTTTCTTTAAGAAATATTACACATTTTAAAAATTTACACATGGATATATTCTTAAGACATGAAATCTGTCAGGCAGTAGAAATAGAGTAAGAACTTAAAGCCCTCCTTCGCCAGCATTCTTTTCTTCCCTGCAGTCAATCCCAGTCCCTTCCGTGTTGTGAACAGTTTGATGTGTCAGTTAGTAGTTGGCAAACCTAAAGGGCATTTCTCCATCCTCATTCTCCTTCAGATCTTCAAAGATTTGTGTCCAGATTTTCTCTTGGTTTGGCCTACATGACACAAATATTCTTCAGTTTCTTCCACATTGCTCTGATCTTTCACCCTCTTTTCTGATTTCTTTCTTCTCTTGTGTTGAGAAACACGCCTAATAATGTTGCAGTCAGGTGCCTGTGAGTCGGCACCAACAGAGGAGAGCGCTGCCCAGTCCAGTGCCGGCCTCATAGCCCTTGCTCTGCTTGAGCCGACCATCAGAGCCACTGTGTCAGTCCTTGTTGAGGGTCTTCCCCTTTCATGCTGACCTACTCCAGCCACTCCTCGGAAGGAAGACGGGGCAATCTACTTCTGTAGTGATACTGCCTTGGAAACCCAAGGAGGGGTCGCTATGAGTTGGGTC
>NW_006921608.1:19395823-19403410 GCF_000298275.1 Orycteropus afer afer | reverse complement strand
TTTACATGCATATTTGAATGTAAATGATCAACAAGAACACCAGAACCCCAAAACCACAAGGAGTTTAAGGTCGTGGGGGGTGTGACAGATTGTTTACAAAGGTGGCTACAGTGACTCCCCCTGTCTCTGGAACCATGCCTCTTTGCAATATGACTTCGCTGTTCTCATTAAACGGGTAGAATCTCTTTCTCCACCTCCTAACTCTGGACTGGACTTGTGATTCGACTTGAATTGAATTCTATTGAATGTGGTGGAAGTGATGTTGTACAGCTTCTGAGATTGAGCTGTAAGAAGCTGTGTCTTGGAATACTGCCCTGAGACCACCATATAAGAATGTTGGTCTAGCCTACTAGAGGATAAGTGGCCATGTGGAGGAGACCCAAGGCCACCTTGGACCTGGCAGTCATTACTGCTATCATCTGACAGCGATTGCATGAGTGAACCCAGGCAAGATCAGCTGAAGAACTGACCAGATAACCCACAGAATAATGGGAAATAATACTCAGTTGTTTTACACCACTAAATTTTGGGGTGCTTTGTTACACAGCAGTAGTTAACTGATACCAGGGAAGATCTGGGAGCTCTGGTAGCATAGTGGCTAAGACACTTGCCTGCTAACCAGAGGGCTGGCGGTTCAAACCCACCAGCCACTCCTCGGAAGGAAGGTTGGGCAATCCTACTTCCGTAGTGATACTGCCTCGGAAACCCAAGGAGGGGTCGCTATGAGTCGGGTTTGACTCGACGGCACATAACAACAACAATAACAACAACAGGGAAGATCTAGAAATTAAGTAATCAATTACAAATGTGATGAGCATTCTGGTTACCTAGTGCCGCTCTGACAAGAATATACCACAAATGGGATGACTTGAACAAACAGGAGTTTATTCTCTTACAGTTTGGAGGCTATAAGTCCAAGTTCAAAGTGCCAGGCTCTAGGGGCTGTGTGAAAGCCCCTCAACCTTGGGCTTCAGCTCTGCCTCTTGCTCCTGGCCCACTGAAGCTAGAGGCATCTCTTCACTCAGGCAGCTACTGGCTGCTGTGGCTAACAAGCTCAAGTTCAACAAAGAAAAAGGCACAGTTCCCATGTTACCAAACCATACGGCAGGCCATTCATTTAAGTCTATTGTAAGTCCCAAGGTCAGCAGAATATGACAGGCTGCTGACAATGACACGGCTACATGCAGGGTCCAAATGTGCCATAAACTAGAGACTATTACCAAAGCTGCTTCTTATATATGGGAAGCAGCCCACATCCCAAAGGCAGCTACTCAGCTGCTTGTGGTAGATCCCACTATGGAGTTGATTGCCAGTCTCATTATGGGGAATAACTACCACCAGCTGCCCAGCCACTCAACCAGGCCCAGCCAAGTTGATATCCAAATTTAACTACCATAATGAGTATCATAAAAGGAAAAATATAGATTGAAGCAAATAGTGTGAGGCAAACTAGTGGGAAAGGAGAAGGTCAGAGAAGGCCTTTGGGAAAGTGGTGTTTAAGTTGAAACATACACCATAAACAGGAATACTGAGGCAAAGTGAGGGGAGTAAAGAGTGGAAGGAATATGTGTAGATTAGATTTTATTCAGTGTTCACTTTCTCCCCGTGTTGACCTCTGAGGGTGGAATCTGTTTTCCTGCCCCACTGATGTTAGGCTTGACCGTGTAGCTTCCTTTAAGCAACAGCATGTGGATAGAAGTGGATAGCTCTGGGCCTAGTCCTTAAGAGGTAGTGTGTGGTTCTACTTGCCCTTTGGACAGATTCCAACTTCTGGTATGAGAAACACATTCCCCAGTCCCAGCCTACTGATCCCAGAAGAATGGGAGACACACGGAATGGACCTAAACAAAACCCACAGCATGAAGCCAAGCCTAGCCCAGACCAGCTGAATCTCAGCTGACCCACAAATGTGGCACCAAGAATGAATCCTCATTGTTATATGCCATTGAGATTCTGTGGTTGTTATACAGCAATAGCTATCTGATAGCTTTACTGGCATTCCAAATAGAGGAAACAGCAAGTACACAGGCTCCAAAGCAAGAGAACATGGCAAATCTGAGGGATCAAAACTGACCAGTATGGCAAGGACATAATGAGTAGTAGGGAGAATGGCTCGCAGAGAAAGCAAACTGAGGCATCTCATTCAGGGGCTTGCAGACCTCGTTCAAAATCATGGACTTTATCCCTAAGGCATTGGGAAGCCGTTTTAGGATTTTCAAGAGAACAGTGACTGATCAGTATACCGTTGCCTTCTAGAACTCAGCTACCATGCGGTTTCACCTATGGCCTCTACCCTCAAATTTGAGTCTCCACCCTTGAGTTCTTGCCAGTGTTCTAGGCTGCGTCGCTAATTCCCTTTGAGTTGTTTCTCCAGCCAGTTGCTATGGAATTGACTCCAACCATGGCAACCCCGTATGTCAGAGGTGAACTGTGCTCCGTAGATTTTTCAAAGGCTGATTTTTCGGAAGTCGATCTCCAGGACTTTCTTCCCAGACACCTCTGGATGAACTCAAACCCCCAACCTTTCGGCTGGCAGTTGAGCACATTAACTGTTTACACCACCCAGGGCTTCCTGTTTCCTCCTAAATCCACTTCCTGTCGAGTTGGTTCTGACTCCTGGCGACCCATGTGTTGCACAGTACAACTGTGTTCCATTGGTTTCTATGGCTGTGAACTTTCAGAAGCAGATTGCCAGGCCTTTCTTCCAAGGTGTCTCTGGATGGATTCAAACTGCCAATCTTTCAGCTAGTAAACCAGCACTTAATCATTTGTACCACCTAAGGACCCCTTGTTTCTTCCTAGAGGGCCAAAATTCATCACATTCAATTTAACCCACCCTGTGCCAGGTACTGTAGGTTCAATAAGACAGTCCCAAGCCTCAAGGGACTCCTGACAGACATAAACAACAACCAGCCATAATACAACAAAACTTGTGCCGGTCTTTTTTCTTGGAAATGCCCTTTCTCCTTCAGTCCCTCCTATGTCCACAGGTGACTTCCTGGGAATTCTTTCTTCTGGAACTATGTTAAGAATCACATACCTTATCTAGAAACTCTCCTTGGTATATTCAGTTAATCATGCCCTCCATAACGTATACCTGTCTGTTACCGCTAGCAGGTTGACTATAACTACACTTTCCTGTGTTCAGCTAGTTAAGTATGAAAGTGGAACATTTGGATGAGAATGCTTCATTTCTCATTGTAAACTGGCGGTAATATTGTTGCCTCTGATCTAGCTGCTATCAGAGAATTGGATCAGCTAAGAGGAGAACTAACTCAACTTTCTCCCAGTATGCAACATCCTCAAGAAAGTAGTGAAGTAAAGCCTGCTCTCCTGTGGACCCTGGGGCACTAAATCCATTGTGTGATATTACCCAACCTGCAAAGGAAGTAGAAAGTTTATGCTGTTTGTGTTACAATAAGTCAAGGAAAGAAAGTTCAGACAATATGAATCAGAAAAGATCCATCTCATTGCACAACTTGAAGAATATAATCAATGTCACTGAATTGTATGTAGACATTGTTGAAAATTGGTGCATGTTTTGTTGTGTATATTTTCACCACAATAGCAAAACAAACAAACTAAAACAGATGGAATGCTCAGATAACAGCCAAACACTAGGACTTTCCTAAGGAAATCAGAATGTATGGTCACTCCTACTTAGAATCCAACCTCTGTGCTGTAAAGAACCTGTCTTTGAAGTGGAAAGTACCAACATTGCAGTTACTCTTAACTTTCTGTTGATATTTAAGAAATGCCATCCTTTTCTTCTTCCCATTATTGAATAAATCACCACTGACACCATGCTTTCAAAACAAAAGAAAAGAAACGACCGATTTCGGGTCCTCCCCTTTGGAGTTTACCCTCCATTCTGAGGAAAGAACATGGCAGAACACGCTGCAGAAGAGAGCAGGTTCCCCTGTGTTACATGCAGTCACTTGTGCAGCCACAGGGCAGGTGCTGGCCTGGCACCAAGCTCACCCCTGCCAGCATTCAGTGGGCACTGAAGAGAAAAGAAGACAGAGAACACACAGGAGACAGATTTTGAGCATATAAAGTAAAAGGGTAAATGATGTTTTCTTCTACTAACAGATATGGTAGGAGCTCTGGTGGGTTAGTGCCCAAGGCATTTGACTGCTAACCAGAAGGCTGGTGGTTCAAACCCAGCAGCCAGCCACTCCTTGGAAGGAAGGTTTGGGCAGTCTACTTCCATAGTGGTACCGCTTAGAAACCAAAGGAGGGGTCACTATGAGTCAGATCTGACTTGACAGCAGTGAGTTGAATTAACAAATAGGGTATGTTAGGGACATGGTGCTGATACTCCTGAAGTAGCCATGGATGTATTTTTGACTCAGAATCATTTCAGATTTTAACAGGGGAAGTTTCATTGGGTTTTAAAAAGTTTGAAGGTCTCTGCAGCCATTCTTGTTACAGCATGTAGACTAGCTGACTCTCGATTAGTTGTCTTATTAAAAGGATTCACAGGGCTACCTATTATTAGTATATATTATTTTTCTCAATGCTTCAGACACTTGGCATTTATTTTATTGTTGCCATAGGAACCTTGGTCTGTAATAAGCAGCTCTTTTAATTCTGACAATGAGGCTTATATAAATGAATATTTTAATGAAGTAAAGAATTTGGAGAGACCAGCCAGAGGCCTGGTGAAAGAACAACCTCACTCTCCAAATGGGCACAAAATTCACTTTAATTGTCCTTTGCTACAATTGCTGTCTTTGACAACTGCTGAGTATTCGTGAGTCAGGCCTCACTAAGGATCTGTGGTTTTCCATAAAGATTAGAAGTTTGCTTGTTTCTCAGAAACTGACATTGCATCCACCCGTCTCCCTCACTCCTGGGCTGCTCTGTTGGGTACAGGGAGGTAGTTTCTCCTTGTGGTGAATCAGCAGAAGTCTAGGCTTGCCTTTAAGCTTTACACACAATACGGGCTCTCTCTCTTTTTTTTTTTATCAGTCCAGAAAAAACAATTCTGCCTTTCTATATTATGGGTTATTTGAAAGCCATAAATCTTGTTTTTTCTTATATTCATTGCCTATAAAAATATTTTGACAGGACATTTATCAATGTAATTAATTTTAATGATAGGTAGCCCATGCACATAGCATAAACAACAAGAGGGACAAGAAGCATACAGTGAAATCTAAGTCTCCCTTCTGTCCTTATCCTCAAGCGTCGACCATTGTTACCGGTTTCCTTTGTATTCTTCCAAAGATGTATTCTGCAATCAAATGCACACACACACACACACAGTCATACATCTGGGTATACATAATGCACACTGCATTGCACCTTGCTTTTTTCTCACTCAGTGCCTAAACTTAGATACTATTTTACTTACATTACATAAAGAGCTGCCTTATTTTTTAATGACTTTTCCCTGCAATTAAATAACAGATATATATTGGGTGCTGCAGGCATTGCATGGGGGATCTGGCAATACCAAGGTGAGTACCCCAAAGACTTTGCCTTCAGAAGGCTATACTCTAGCAGAAGAGGCAGACAACTGCAGAAGTGACCAAGGTACCAGTGTTGTGATTAAGTTAGGAGGTGAGGCACAAAGCAGTCTGATTTTGTTCAGATGAATTCACAGAGGGTAATTGAAAAGCATCTTGAAGAGTTAGGTAGAAAAAGAGGGCAAGTTCCTTCTAGGTAGATGAAGTAATAAATGCCACGTCCTCTAGAGTAAAAACAGTATGATACTTTAGGGAAGTGAAAGCAGTTTGTTATAGCTAGAGAACAGGGTGCGTGCACTCATGTACATGTGTGTGTAAGTTAGACTAGATCACTGGATCTCAAACCTTTTGACCACAACCCACAGTTAAGAAATACATTTTACATCACCACACTGTGTGTGTGTGTGTGTATGTGTAAAACGGAAGCAAAATTTCATCTAACATTACCCTTACTAAATGCACTCTGGTGTTTTTCTACTGACTTCTATTCTGTTTATTTATTTATTTTCAAGCAGACTTTATTTATTTATTTTGAATACTTCATTGTGCTTTAGGTGAAAGTTCACATAGCAGATTAGTTTTCCAATCAATAATTCATGCACAAATTGTTTCATAATATTGGTTGCAATCCCCACATTGTGTCAGCACTCACCCCGTTTCCTCCCTGGGTTTGTTTGTTTTTCAAATGCTAGTCATGACATTGATTGTACAAATCACTAATAGGCACTGTTTGCAAATTGGACATCTCTAGACTATGCAGTGTTTAAAGACTTCGACATTCTGTAACCTAGCCCAGCATTTCCCTGATTTATATGAACATGATCACTTTTAAAATGAGCATAAATTGAAAGACATCAAGTAGCTTATTTCCATAATTGTTCATAAATATTTATTCAGCACCTACAATGTCTTGGACACAACATGCTAAGATACAATGGCAAAGGGAAAAACCTGGTCCTTGCCCTCATGGAACCTGAAATTGGTCTCATGGATGAATTATTTGCTGCAATAACTTAAAAATGTGTATTTTAAAATAAAAGTAAAACAAGTAGTGTGAAAAAAAAAATAATTCAAACTATGTAAAGAGCATAGAATAATAAGCAAAAGCAAAAACTAAAAAAAAAAAAGAAAGCAAAAAACAAAACAAATCTACTTACCCTTGTGCATAAAGTTGTTTCTTATTTATTTCCTTAAGGTAGAAGGACTGAATCTATGGCTGATTGAGTTTCTGACCACTTAGAGAGTGTTTGGGGAGAGTATAACTCAGTTTCCCAGAACCTGATCATGTCCATGTTGAAAGAGCTGGTCTAATCAACATTCTGATCCAGAAAAGTTGAGTACCAGGCCTTGAAAGTTTGGTGCTCCATCTTGATAATGCCAAACCATAGCATAGTGCCTAAGGCATTTGACTGCTAACCAGAAGGCTGGAGGTTCAAACCCACCAGCCACTCCTTGGAAGGAAGACGGGGCAATCTACTTCCATAGTGATACTGCCTCGGAAACCCAAGGAGGGGTCGCTATGAATTGGATTTGACTCTACGACAGGTGAGTTTGGGTTTTTTTGGTGACATTCTAACAAGCAGCCAGCCAACTGGCCTCTCCGTATCTTAACTGCAACAAGAAAGCTTTCAGGTGAGGACACTGAGCAATGCTATTGTGGCTGAAATGACATAATCATGTTGGCATTATTACCCAGATATTTTTTGCCCAAGGCTACTCAGAGATTAGACTAAGGTTCCCATATTCTTGCATAAACTTCTGCTTTAATCTGGCTATACAGGGCTGGACTCTTAAAGCTTTAAGAAAGGAAACAAGATGAAGAAGTTGGATATGGTCACATATGGGAGGAGAAGATTTGGTTTGATTCATTCATCATTCATTCAAAAGATATTCCCTAAACATCTGCAGATTGTAAGATGATGTATGGGGACCTTAACCTCACTGTCATTGAGTTGATTCTGACTTGTAGCAACCCCCATTGAATTTCCAAGGTGGTAAATCTTTTTTTTTTTGTTTGTTTGACTAGCCAAGCAAATTTTACTCATATAGTAAGGCTAAAGTACAATATTTTTAAGCAACCTGGTTCACTTAGGCTTTTTTTTTTTTTTTTTTT
>NW_006921608.1:19390874-19392597 GCF_000298275.1 Orycteropus afer afer | reverse complement strand
CCATCTTGCTGGAACTCCAAGGTGGTAAATCTTTATGGAGGTAGATTGCCCCATCTTCCTTTTGTGGAGTGGCTGGTGGTTTTGAACTGCCAACCTCTGGTTAGCGATCAAATGCTTTAGGCACTGCACCACCAGAGCTCCTTTTTGGGGGCCTCAGAGTGGAACAAAATTCTGCCACCATATTTAACACAGAGCTGGAACAGTTGGAACAATGTAAGCCTCATCAAGTGTTCTCTGATGGAACAAAGCATTCTACTGTCATTGTGTTCAACTGGAGTTAGACACAAGAGTGGATCAGACTAACCTATTCTTATTTAGTTGAGAAGAAGCTTGAAGACAATGAAAAGAGGATATAGTGACTCCTACAGTTGTTAAGTTATGTTCAGGGAAGTGTTGCATTTGACTTTATTTATGAGTGGTTTTATATTTCCAGTATATTTTGTTCCTGATCTATTTATAAAATGTCCCTGAGCTTGTTCCGCATTCTTTTGACACTTCCTGATAAAAACATCTTTTGCTGTCAGTCTAGAGCTTTGTTTCTATTTAAAGGATATACGTTACTTTCTTCTCTGTCATTCATTTTCTATTCAAGGCCAAGGCAATTCACAGCATTATTTGTTGACAATGTTCTGTAATGCTGTAAGAGGAGAAACTGAGTTTAACTGTTCTTTCTTTCATCCTCTGCACAAAAACTGCCATGCACATATAAGTCTAATTTAGAGCAATAAACTTTTATTGAGTACCTGCTATATAGACCTAGACCCTGCATCCAACTTAATTATCATTTGGTAGGGATTTGTGGTCAAAACACAATTATTTAAAGCAAGAAGCAGTATCAATATATGTGCCACCAGGAGTCACAGACACTTGCTTTAGTGCAAGCTCTGGGGGGATTTCATTTGGTTTGGGGTGCAATAAAAATTTTATAGAAATAAATGAAATTTAAATTAGACCTGGAATGATGGTTAGGATTTCAACATTTACTTAATATTATCGGGTATCCATAGATGGGAGCTCTGGTGGTGTAGTGCCTAAGGCATTTGGCTATTAATAAGAAGGCTGATGGTTCAAACCCACCAGCCACCTCTCAGAAGGAAAATTGATCAATCTAGTTCCGTGGAGAAACCACCCGGAAACCCAAGGAGGGGTTGCTATGAGTCGTGTCAACTCGATGGCAGTGAGTTTTTTTGGTATTCTGCTAGATACTGGGACACAAAGTCTCTGCCCTTGTGGAGCTCAGAGTCTAGTAGGGTTCCTTGTGACCTTCTGGAGGTCAAGTAAAAGAAACCAGCTCATGACAGCATAAGCAAAAGAGGCACTTGATTGGGTCATGTAACTGGGAAGTCCAGGAGAGGAGATTGCCTCAGGAATAAATGAATCTGGGAACTCAAATAATGTGACCTCTCTTTTTCCCCATCATAATTGAACTTTTTTTTTTTAATTTGATTTATTTTGTTGTTGTTGTTGAGAACATACATAGCAAAACATACACCAACTCAACAGTTTCTACATGTACAATTTAGTGACATTGATTACATTCTTCAAGTTGTGCAATCATCCTCACCCTCCTTTTGTAAGTTGTTCCTCCCTCATTAATGTAAACTTACCACCCCTGATGTTCCTATCTAATCTTTCAAGTTGCTGTTGTCAATTTGATCCCATATAGATATTTCATAAAAGACCATAGTGCTCAAGACACCTTTTTTACTAGTTGTTATGTGTC
>NW_006921608.1:19382270-19390024 GCF_000298275.1 Orycteropus afer afer | reverse complement strand
GCCACGCCCAACAGGAATAACCCAGGTGGATAGCTTCAGCAATCAGGAGCTCCTCAGCTGCTCATAGAAAATCCCACCTTGGAGTTTACAAAGACTTATGGGTAGAAAAGCCACACTAAGTAATTTACTACACCGCAGACTGTTAATGGACTTGAATTAGTGCCCTGCCATGTTGTTTGATCATTTTGGGACTGTGCCATTTTACTTGTCAACCTTGGGTTTGTTAGCCTCAGCAACCAGCAGCTGTCTGGGTTAAGAGAAGCCTCCCGCTTCTGTGGGCTGGGAGCAAGAGGCAGAGCTGAAGCCCAAAACCAAGGGGCTTTCACCCAGCCCCTAGAACAGGCACTTTGAACTCAGACTTCTAGCCTCCTAAACTATGAGAGAATAAATCCCTGTTTGTTAAAGCCATACATTTGTGGTATGTGTGTTATAGCAGCACTAAAGAAACAAAACACTAGTTAAACTAAAGTATTGTTTGGTTTTAAGTTAACTTTAGGGGATATTTTCGGTTTAAGGTTTAAAGATTATCTCAGGGCAGTAGTTTCAATGGTGTCATAGATTGAATTGTGTTCCTCCAAAATATGTGTCAGCTTGCCTGGGCCATGAATCTCAGTGGTTTGGCAGTTACATAATGATATGATCATCCTCCATGATGTGATCTGATGTGATCAACCAATCAGTTGTAAGGGGGTTAAGGGGGGACACAACACCCTTACACAGGTCACAGCCCTGAGCCAAAGGAAGGGGAGTTTCCCTGGGGCATGGCCTACATCACTTTTTAATCTTAAGGAGCTCTGATAAAAGGAGAGAGAAGTTGGCAGAGAAAGAGGGACCTATCACCACCAGGAAAAAAGAGCAGATTGTGTACTTTGTACCTGGAGTAACTGTGTGGAGAACCTACTAGATCCAGGGGAAGATTCATGCCAAGACACTTGGAGATCGCCAAAGAATACCAGGCCCACAGATGCTAAAAAGAGATAAGGACCTTCCTCCTAAACTGTGAGCCAACAGAGAAAGAAAGCCTTCCCCTAGAGCTGGTGCTATGAATTTGGGCTTTTAGCTTCCTAAAGTGTGAGATGAACAACGCTATCCTGGAGGAAGTGCAGCTAGAATGCTCCTTGGAGGCAAGAATGGCCAGACTTTGTCTCATCTCGTTTGGTCATGTTGTCAGAAGGGACCATTCCCTGGAGAAGAATATTATGCTTGGTAAAGTGGAGGGTCATTGAAAGAGGGGAAAACCCTCAACAAGATTGACTGACACAGTGGCTACAGGGAGGGGCTCAAGTAAAGCAAGGATTGTGAGGATGGCACACAACCGGGCAGTGTTTTGTTCTGTTGTACATGGGTCACTGTGGAGTCAGAGTCAACTCAATAGCACCTAACCACAGCAACAAGAAGTTGTGTGACAGATATTGTCTTAGGCTGAGTTCTCTACAGGAGCAAAACCACTGAAGCTAATTACACACACACACACACAAACACACACACACACGGGGAGAGAGAGAGAGATTTAATTCAAGGAAATGGCTCACGCAGTTGTGGAAGCTGTCAAGTCCCAAGTCAGACTTCAGGCTGGAGGCTTCACTGGACTCACGGAACTGCAGGAGCTGACAAACCCGAGATTGGCAGACAATAGGCAGGCTTCTGGTTCAAGTCCAAAGAACCAGAGGTCAAATGATGATGACCCAGATGCAGGCTCCAGGTGTACAACTTATTGACAGCATTGCAATAAACAGCTATGCAACCCTACTCTTAATGAATGCAATTTTTCCATAACTCTTAACCCCCTGTTTCCCCCTCTCTCCCACCCTAGTGACAACAAATAAACTTTGATCTCTATGTATTTGCCTTTCTTGTCTTTTTATAGGAGCTCTGGTAGCATAATGCCTAAGGCATGTGACTGCTAACCAGAAGGCTGGCAGTTCAAACCCACCAGCCACTCCTCGGAAGGAAGGTTGGGCAATCTATTTCCCTAGTGATACCGCCCCGGAAACCCAAGGAGGGGTTGCTATGAGTCGCATCCGACTCAATGGCAATGTGTTGTTTGTTGTTGTGTTGTCTTTTTATGTAAGTGTGGTCATACAATATTCATACTTTTGTGATTGGCTTAATTCACTCAGCAGAATGTCTTCCAACTCCATCTATACTGCCAACATGTATCAAGACTTCATATCTCACAGACTAAGTACTATTCCACAGTATATATGTAGCACATTTTGTTTATCCATTCATCTGTTGATGGGCATTTAGGTTGTTTTCACCTTTTGGCCATTGTGAATAGTGCTGCGATGAATAGATGAATATTGGTGTACAAGTCTCTTTTTGAGTCACTGCTTTCAAGTCCTTTGGGTATATACTTAGGAGAGGAGTTGCTGGGTCATATGGGAAGTCTATTTTTAGTGTTTTGAGGAACTGCCACACTGTTCTGCATAACAACTGTACCATTTTGCATTCCCACCAGCAATGGATAAGGGTTCCAATTTTCCCACATCCTCGCCAACATTTGTTATTTTCCTTTTTTTAAAAATTTTAGCCATCTTACTGGGAGTGAAATGGTATCTCACTGTTGTTTTGAATTGCATCTCTCTGATGGCTAATGATGCTGAGCATCTTTTCATGTGTTTGGTGGCCATTTGAATGTCTTCTTTGGTGAAATATCTATTCAAGTCCTTAGCCCATTTTATGATTGGGTTATTTCTTTTTGTTGTTATGTTGTTCAAGTTTTATATATTTTTTGGTTATTAGAATCTTATCAGATATATGGTTCCAAAGATGTTCTCCCAGTTGGTAGCCTTTTCATTTTTTGATAAAGTCTTTTGATGAACAAATGTTTTTAAACTTTTATGCGGTCTCATTTATTTATTTTGTCTTTTGCTGTTTGTGCTTGTGTTTTCATATTAAATAATCCATTGATGAAAGCTCAGCCTGACAGCATTGCCCTTGCTTTTTCTTCTGAGAATTTCATGGTTTTAGTTTGCACATTTAAGTCCTTAATACAGTTGGGCTTCTTCTATGTGATAGTGGTTAGAAGTCATGGTTTGGAAATTGGCCACAGACAACTTCTGGTTTACATCGTGTCAGCTGGTCCATGTATATAATACTGATAAGAGATGCTGACTCGCTTGGCTTGGGTTGTGTGCCCACAGCTGCAGACAGGGGAGTCCTTGTGACATATTTGGGAGTTACACCAGATCCAAAATGAGTAAACAAGGGACAATTCTCTAACTTCAGGATGGACCTTTTACCACAGGAAGGGAGAGGCAGTGGAGGAAAGGATGTTGGACAAATGAGCACAACAGATACCCTCTACAAATGTAAACAAGCAATTATAAAAAATGTGATAAGGGCTATAGTAAAGATGTGTACTAAGTGCCATAGGAACATCGACAAAGGAGTGATTTATGTCATGGAGAGGGCATTCCTGGGGAAACAAAATACATAAGCAATGGCACAGAGATGGATAAACAACAGAATATTTGTAATACATCAAGTGGTCCAGTTTGGCTCAGCACTTGGTAGGTATGCTGAGAGGTGCAGATGGAACAGAAGGAGATAGAAGTATGTCTAAAGCAGTGTCGTAGGGCCTGAAGTTGGTTGAATGGTGACTCCACAAAAGATAGGTTCACACGTAGTCCCTGGAACCTGTGAATGTTACTTTACTTTGAAAAAAAAAAATGTCTTTGTAGATATAATTTTAAATTAAGGATATTGAGATGAGATCATCTTGGATTATGCAGGTGGACCCTAAATCCACTGACAAGTGTCCTTATAAGAGATAGGCAGAGGAAGATTTGAGAAAGACCAACATGGAGAAGAGACACACAGAGAAGAAGGTAATGTGAAGATGAAGGCAGAGACTAGAGGGATGGGGCCAACAGCTACCAGATGCTGGAAGAGACCGGGAAGGACTCTCCCTTACTGCCTCCAAAGGGAAGCCAACACATTGATTTCAGACCTCTGGCCTCCAGAACTGAGAGAAAATAAATTTCTGTTATTTCAAGCCACCACATTTGTGGTCATTTGGTATTCTAGGAAATTAATATAGGGCTCTAATGGGGAAGGGTTTAATGCAAGCAGTCTATATGGAAACTGGTGAGCTTAAAGGGAAGGGTTTGATTGGAGTTGTGATTTAAGAAAGCTCCCAGATAGGGGATCTATGTAGGAGATCCTTGATAGAGAGGGAGAACAATGTGGAACAAAACTCAAAATCATTTGGAGAAAAAGAAAGAAAAAGTGGAGACCAGGTTTGTTGGTCCGATAGAGCCTGGTAGAACCACTGAGACTATGGCCCCTAGCTGCCCTTCAGGTCTGGAATTGAACCCATACCTGTGGTTTCCAGCCAAACAAAATACAGGCATATGAGTTGAACATTTACCTCAAGTAGATACACTCCTTGGAGAGAACAATCATGGGAGAAAGAAGGGCTGCATATATGCACAGGGAGACAGCTCAGGGGGCAGGAGTGTATGGAGGGATGGACACTGGGAAGAGGTAACTATGGGGAGGAAGTGGGAGGGGAGCTGTTGCACTGTGGTAAACTGTGGTCAATGTCATGAGACAAAGTGTATGTGAACTGCTGTATGGAAAGTGAATTTGCTCTGTAAATCTTCGCCCAAATCACAATTTAAAAAGAAGAAGAAGGAGAAGGAGGAGGAGGGGGAGGGGGAGGGGGAGAAGAAGAAGAAAAGAAAGAAGAAGAAGAAGAAGAAAGCTCCCAGACAAGCATGTGTAGCATCCAGCAATACTCTACACTCCTAGCTCCTGATTCTGTCTTCTATTTCCCTCAACACCCCGTCCCTCCTGAACCCTGGACCCTGAAGCTGCTGCTTGGTAAGGAGCTACTCTCTGGTGGCCTCTGCCTCTTTAACCTTGAACTGCTGCTTTGGTTTTGTACCATCTGGGAAAACCTTAACCCTGGACAAGCCTGTTTCAAATAGTTCTTCAAACTCAATTTGTTTGGGTCCAACTTCCTGATTTTCCTTCCCAAACCTGGCCTACCATGTTTTCCCACCTCAGTGAAAACCTTCATTAGTTTCTCAAGCCAAAAACCTAGGATTCATCCTGTACTTGGCCCTTTCCCATCTCCCAGGTTAAATGCATTGTCAAGTCCTATCAGTTATGCCTCCTAAATAACTCTTAAGATCTTCACTGCCCTCCATCTCCATGGCTATCAACCTAATCTTTGCTCTTACTTCTCTCACTTGGATTTCCACAGTAGACTATAACCAGTCTCTACCTCCCCTCCAGCCACTCCTGGGAAGGAAGATGGGGTAATCTACTTCCGTAGTGATACTGCCTCGGCAACCCAAGGAGGGGTCGCTATGAGTCAGGTCCGACTTGATGACACACAACAACAACAACAACAACCTCTCCTCCAAGAAGCTCTGGTAGCATAAGCACTTGACTGCTAACTAGAAGGGTAGCGGTTCAAACCCACCAGCCACTCCTCGGAAGGAAGCCTGGACAATCTACTTCCGTAGTGATACTGCCTCAGAAACCCAAGGAGGGGTCGCTATGAATCGGGTCTGACTCCAGGCACATAGCAACAACAACAACCTCCCCTCCAACTCATTCTCTACATTGTAGCCAAGGCTTTCCTTTGAAGTATATTTCTTGTTATCATGAAACCAGCCTTAGTCACTTGCGTCTGTTATATCCATCCCTTTCTGGAATACCATAGTAACCCTTACAGATTCAGACTGCCACATCTTTCTCCTATGGAATGGCTGGTGTGTTCGTACTGCAGACCTTTCAACTAGCAGCCAAGTGCTTAACTACTGCATCCCTAGGGCTCCTGAGTTAAGACCATTAGGAGCAAATTAACCTTGTAGCATAGACAGAAGGATTCAGACTCAAACTCTCCTTTTACCTGGTGACCTTTGTATCATCCCCCCCCCCCATTCTTCTCTAAATGTCCTTAGTCAATGTTACGGATTGAATTCTGTACCCAATATATATGTGCTATAAATTTATGGCGCTATCTGTGGTTATAATCTCATGTGGGAAAGGATTTTCTTTGTTATGTTAATGAGACAGGATTAGTGTAGGGTGTATTTTAAATCAATCTCTTTTAAGATATTAAAGAAATTAAACAAGCAAGTGAGAGAAGCAGAGCTAGGGGAAGATCTATGCTAAGCCACATGGAGATCCCCAAGGAGCCAAGGGATAAGCTGAGGAGACAAGGAGCTTCCCCCAGAGCCGACAGAATGAGCCCATTCCCTTGGAGCTGGCACTCTGAATTAGGATTCTATTCTCCTGAGCGTCAGAAAATAAATTTCTGTTTGTTAAAGAGACCTACTTGTGCTACTTCTGTTCTAGGGGCACTAGATAACTAAGATGGTCAGATAATGGTTATCTTTCTATTATTCTCAAAAATATAATTTCTCCATCTCAACCAGATAGCTAGCTTCATATTTTAGTCTGTTAAGAAGTACCCAACTGGTTGTGTGTTACACTCTCTATTGAATTCACTGACATAACTATGAATACTTCCCAAGGAGACAGTGCAGTTTTGGAAACTGGGCAGACAACAGGAGGAAGTTCCCTTTTTTTAAGATATTTATAATTCAAATAATGGCCTCTGTTGACCCATCGCCCGGAGTTAACCTTGCACTTTGACTCTGCGAATTGAATTTCCTATTGTTTTAGTTGTCACTCTTTTCTCCTTTAAGAGATCTCTGAAGGACTTATCTTTCAAAGAATCTCTGTAAACCAGCTTTTATTTCAGTACTCCAGGCCTCAGGTATCTGAGTACACTTGCTCATCATACATTTTGCTTGAGGCCCATTCAGAACTTCACACACATACTCTTTCTACAAGTTTACCAAGATAAGCTAGTGACTTCAGACTGAGAAAGCATGCTTAAAAGGGTGGAAATATTGTATATTTTAAATGTACATTAAAATGTTCAAATAGTAAGACTGAAAGACTCCTTGGATTCCATAAAATCCAATAGAGAGAGAAAAAAAAAAGGTATCATACTTGTACACCAGTGCTCACAGTAGAACTATTCATAATAGCCAAAGGGTAGAACTAACTCAGGTGTCCATCACTAAAAAAAAAAGGTAGTGTATCTGTATAATAGAATACTGTTCAGCCATAAAAAGGAACAGAGTTTTAGATACATGCTGCAACGTGGCTAAACCTGAGGACATTTTACTGATTGAAATAAGCTAGACATGAAAGGACAGATACTGTATGTGTCCACTGACATGACATATCTGTTGTTGCTGGGTGTGCTTTTGAGTTGATTCCTACTCATAACAACCCTATAGGACAGAGTATAACTGCCCTGTAGGGTTTCACAGGCTGTAATCTTTATGGGAAAAAAATTGCCTTGTCTTTTCTTCTGCAGAGCTGATGGTGAGTTTGAACAGCCAACCTTTCAGTTAGCAGCCAAATGCTTAACCATTGCACCAACAGGGCTTCTTTTATGAAATACCAAGAATACACAAATTCATAGAAACAAAAAATAGATTACAGGTTACCAAAGGCTTGGGGAGGGAGAGAACAGGGATTTATTGCATAATGGGCACAGAATTTCTGTTTGGGTCGATGAATATATTCTGGAAATAGAGTGGTGATGGTTGAACTCTGTTGTGAATGTAATTAATGCCACTGAAATATACACTTAAAAATGGATAACAGATAAAATGGCCATTTTTTAAAATTGTGATTTGGGTGAAGATTTACAGAGCAAATTCACTTTCCATACAGCAGTTCACATATACTTTGTCTCATGACATTGACCACAG
>NW_006921608.1:19369105-19379665 GCF_000298275.1 Orycteropus afer afer | reverse complement strand
TTCCATAGTGATACTGCCTCGGCAACCCAAGGAGGGATCACTATGAGTCGGGTCCAACTCAACGGCACATAACAACAACAACAACAAAGTAAGGTTCAAAAAATTGTGTTGTTTTGAACATCTACATTTTAACAAATTAATGCCTTTAACATAAAAACAGTAATTGTGCTAGTCAGAAATGAATGGAAAGATCCCATTTAAAAGACCCATAGTATAGTAAAGGTTCAAAAAAACCAAAAGCCACACTCACTGCCATCAAGTCAATTCTGACTCATAGCAACCCCCACTGGGTTTCCAAGGCTGCAAATCTTTATGGAAGCAGACTGCAGCACCTTTCTTCCACAGAGCAGCTAGTAGGTTTGAACCACCCACCTTTTGGTTAGCAGCCAAATGCCCTAACAATGCACTCTCCGAATTATTAGCTAAATATTCATGGTCTGTATTGAAGGAGAGGAGGGGATGAGAGATACTCTGATGGGATTGAAAGAAGATGCTATCATTCAAATTCCATAATTAAACTGCATTACATTTAGTACAAGGAGCTCTGGTGGTATAGTGGTCTCTGTATAACCTCCCTTGGATGTAATGTCAAAAGCTTAAATTCACAGCCCTTTATAAACCTGGAGCCCAGGTGAGACAATGTTCCCACTCCGCTCACCCCCTGGTGATGAATTAAAGATTTGCATGACCAAGCCTTGTCCATTTCAGTTTGTAAAGGAAAACTGAGTAATCTTAGCTTGAATAAGAGCAAAAACGGGCAAATTCTGCCAGTTTCTTCCTCAAATGCTGAAGCCTAGGTTTTTCTTAGCTGATTTTTATATATGTCACGTTTAGATCACAAGCCCTTTACAAAAAAAAAAAAAAAAAAATTAATTTTAAGCTATTACTAAAAAGAATAATTATTATTGGGTAATATCCATTTAAACTTGTACCTGAAATGGACTCCAGCATAGCAGCGATTGTGAGGACAGTGCAGGACAGGGAGTGTTTCCTTCTCTTGTACATAGGGCACTATGAGTTGGAGCTGACTCAATGGCACCTTTGTTGTTTTCTTTAAGATATATTCTGGAAAGCAATTTTTCTTTATGATACGGACTACAGTAACATTTACGTATGTATATTTATAGATGTGGAAATATCTTGAAATCTGTGCTTTTGAACGTAGACACCATTACCATTAAACTCAAACTCACTGCTGTCAAGTCAGATCCAACTCGTAGAGACCCCTCCTTAGGTTTCCGAGGCAGTATCACTATGGAAGTAGCTTACCCAACCTTCCTTCTGAGGAGTGCTGGTGGGTGAACTGCCAGCCTTCTGCTTAGCAGTCAAATGCCTCAGGCACTATGCTATTACTGTTGTTGTTGTTGTTATTTGCCATCAAGTCAACCTGACTCATAGAGACCCCTCCTTGGGTTTCCAAGGCAGTAGTATCACTATGGAAGTAGATTGCCCAACCTTCTTTCTGAGGAGTGGCTGGTGGGTTTGAACCTCCACTCTTCCTGTTAGTAGTCAAGTGCCTTAGGCACTACGCTACCAGAGACATAAAATACAGACAGGTGTACGTAAATTTTATTCAAATGATTGTTTTTGGTTCAGAAACACTATCTTAATTTTAGTAGCACAGAAGAGAAGCACAAACATCTTCCTGTAATTTGTACCACTGAAACCATTGAGCGGTACAATTGAAACCACTCTTCTGTGTAGATGAGTTGGCTGTCCCGCGGTGTTGATAGGAACCAGATACAGCTGGGCTTACTTAGATCATTCGTCATCTTGCCTTTCAGATACTGGGGCAGTGGGTCGTGAGAGAGAAGGTGGACTGTGCTGCAGGGATCCTTGAAGCAGCAACAGACAGGATGAGGATCCTGAGTCTTCCTAAGAGGCGGGCAAATCTCACCGTGACGTCATCAGCTCTAGGCCAGCTCAGACAAAAGTGGATTAATGAAGGTTAAGCAGTCTGGGTACAAGTTGAGCGTCTCCTTTTTGTAAAGGAGAAGGAGCCAAGTGAAGATGTAATTTCAGCAGAGATCACAAAAGAGGGCAGGGAAAGGAGTGTTTAGAGGATAAAGGAAATTGACAAATGTATTCCCCTCTTAGACCCACAGAAAAACCATTGTGAATGCCAGTTTTCCCCTTTATTACTTTTTAAAGCTAAAGGGAATTTAGAATTGTTCACAAAGACAAAGACAAACACAAGTAATAAATATTTATCAAGGCTTCTTTTAAAAGTTATACATTAAAAAAAAGTAGTTTCTTTCTTCTTAAGAAAACACAGAATAGGCTCCCCCCCATTCGTCTCCCTACCAAATACTCTGCATTGAATTAATATGACTGCAGATTGCCCAGCCCAGAGATTGGAAGGGCCAGTGGGACGTGTCTGGCTTTTCTGAGAAAGAAAACTTAACTGTATCTTTAAGAAACATCGTTGATAAACTGAAGATGATTAAAGGAAAAAATATACTATTTTTTTTTAAGATTTTTATCTAAGATAAAAAAGATTTTATCTAAGATACATTGTACTTTATTCTTTACTTAATAACTTCAAAACTAGCTTATATAGTTGGGTGTTCCCATCAAGTATTAAAA
Organism: Orycteropus afer afer; assembly: GCF_000298275.1. Lineage (NCBI taxonomy): Eukaryota > Metazoa > Chordata > Mammalia > Tubulidentata > Orycteropodidae > Orycteropus > Orycteropus afer. Next base: position 19,377,079 of record NW_006921608.1, on the reverse strand, counting down.
TATTTCTGAATACTACAAACACAAGTTATAATCATTTAGAAGATTGACTGTATTTTTTTTAAACATTTTATTATGTTTTGGATGAGAGTTTACTGAACAAATTCGTTTTTCATTCAACAATTTATACACGTTTTGCTTTGTGACATTAGTTGCAATCCCCTCAACATAACTCCCACTTCCTCCATGGGTTCCCGTTCTATTCGCCCATCCTTCCTGTCCCCTCCTGCCTTCTGAACTTTGCTTTTGGGCAAATGCTGCCCTTTTGGTCTGGTATAATGAACTGTTCTGCAGCACACGGGTGTTACCGTTCACTTTATAGGCCTGTTTGGCTGAAAGGTGATCTCTGGGAGCGGATTCAGTTCCAGGTTTGAAGGGTAACTAAGGACCATTATCTTGGGGGTTGCACTAGTCAAACATTATCTGTTTTTAGTAAGACAGTTGCACGGTTGTTTTCACCTATGTTTGTCTTTTGTTATTTGCTTTTTTAACTGGAGATCAACGTTATAGTTCAAATGCTTCCATGGACTACCAATGGGCTCTGAAGGAGCTCTGGTAGCATAGTGCCTAAGGCATTTGACTGCTAACCAGAAGGCTGGCGGTTCAAACCCACCAGCCACTCCACGGAAGGAAGGTTGGGCAATCTACTTCTGTAGTGATACCACTTCGAAAACCCAAGGAGGGGTTGCTTTGAGTAGGGTCTGACTCGAAGGCACATAACAACAACAACATGGGCTCTGAGGGGCTCTTTGAATTATGGTATTGGCGAAGAATATTGGCTATATCAAGGACTGCTGGAAGAATGAACAAATATATCTTGGAAGAAGTATGACTATGACCAGAATGCTCCTTAGAAGCAAAGAGGGTGAGACTTCATTCTAGTGCACTTTGGACATGTTATCAGGAGGGACCAGTCCCTGGAGAAGGACATCATGGCTGGCAAAGGAGAGGTCAGCAAAAAAGAGTAAGACCCTCAACGAGATGGATTGTCACAGTGGCTGCAACAATGGGCGCAAGCACAGCGACACTTGTGAGGATGGGATAGGACTGGGCTGTTTTATTCTGTTGTACATAAGGTCACTGTGGGTCACAACAGACTCGAAGGCGCCTAACAACAACATGGGATCCAATGCAAAGTGAGGGGCTTATGATTAGAATCAACTTCAAGATTGTTTCTAAAATTAGGAATCTGCTGCTCATGAAAGTTAGCAAGTTTTTTAAAGCACTATTTGTATACGAGTGCCCCCCCCCTTCTATTTCTCTTTAACAAAAAGAAAAGAAAAGGAGTAAGGTCTTGAGGGAATTTGGAATTGTTCACCAGGACAAAGCCAGTCATCATCTAAAGCTAACCAGTAATTGTGCTGCGGAGAACAAAGTGGTAACTATTGTGCTTTATTTCCCCTGAGAGCTTGGACTTAAAATGAGAAATAGTTCCTTACAGAGTCTAAAAAAAAAAAAAAAAAAAAAGCCCATGCCGAGCTGCAGTAGCTCCCATGAGTGTCTAGCCGCACCTGTCAGGGTCCCTAGGAAGCAGATGCTGAGAGGAGCTGGGCTGCGAAAGGTTTGCACCGGTGCCGGTTGCCGTGGCGTCGACGCCGATTCTTGGGGACCCGGTGTACGTCAGAGGACTGTGCACCACAGACTCTCTTTCGTAAGCTGATAGCCAGGACTTTCTTCTGAGGCACGTCTAGATAGACTCGAACCTCCAACCTCTCAGCAGCCGACCGTAGTAACCATTTGCAACACCCACAAACTCCTAGGAAAGATGTCACCACTGCCCACTGCCATTCTAACTCATCGCGACCCCATAGGACAGAGTAGAACTGCCCCATAGGCTGTAATCTTTATGGAAGCAGACTGGCACATCTTTGTCCTGTGGCTGATGGGTTTAAACCACCGATGTTTTGGTTGGCAGCCCAGCACTTTAACCAATGCGCCACCAAGGGTCCGGAAAAGATTTCATTCATTGCCATGGTCAATTCCGACTCATAGCCACCCTTGTGGCTTTCAAGGCTGTAAATCTTTATGGAAGCGGACTGCCTCATGTTGCTAAGTTGGTGAAGGGAAAGATTTTGGGCGGGGGGCATGGGGTAAAAGCTGTAAAGACAAAGGGGAGAGAAGCAGGCTTGGGCAGAAGGAGCCATCAAACCCGACGGAGACCAAGCAGGAGGTCTGAACAATGACTGCATTAAAGAAGTCCTCACATAACAACAAACAACTCTCTGGTGGAAATGGCCAGGTTCTGCCCAGCCTCTGGCTCAGTCATCTGCTAGGAGCTGCCTTGAGAACAGGACCTCATCTCACAAACTGAAGAACAGCCTGAGGGAGCTCTAAGCTGGAGGCTGTCAGCCAACCAAGCTGTCCACATCTGGGTTAGGAGTCCTTTCTAAAAGGGCGACCCGAACGAACGGGCTCCGAAGACCGCAGAGCAGAGAGAATGGCAAATGTGCGGGCTGAGGCTAGAAGGGAGCAAAACGCTGCGGGGGCGGGGAGAACGTCGGGGCCTGCGGTGACCCCTTCTAGCCTCTGTCTCATTTCTAGCTGATCCTCCCCTTCTCACGCCCAGTAATCCCCTATTCCCACCCCTTTCCCTGAGCCTCACCCTCTCCCTTTCCTAAGCAAAACTCCAGACTCTCCCCACTTTGTTATGCAGAGTGATTCAGCACGATAAAAATAATTCTTTCTTGGTGGAGGGAGTCATCTTTCCAGTTCGAAAGGACCTAGGAGGTACTCTCCCTGCGCTTAAATATGCCACTCCCTTTATATGAGAAAAGGAGCCCTGCCGGTGCAGTGCCTAAGGCCTTTGCCTGTTCACCGGAAGGCTGGCGGTTCCAGCCCACCAACCGCTGCCAGGGAGGAAGGTTAGGCAATCTGCTTCTTCATCGGAAACCCAACAGGGGTCGCGGTGGGTCGGAATCCACTCGATGGCAGTGAGTGGTGTTTTGTTTGTTTGTTTGATGTTTATATGAGAAAATAAAAACACCAAACTCACTGCCATCGAGTTGGATCCGACTCCTAGCGACCCCTCCTTGGGTTTCCGAGGCGGTATCACTACGGAGTAGATCACCTAATGAGAAAACAGCTGTAGTAAATTCTTGCTTTAAATAGCACTCTCCCCTTCTTACTACAGACAGAACAAAAAGGAATGATGAGGGCAGAGTGGCATCTGGGAGCAGAATTCTGCTGAGAACGTCGCTGCCCTCAGTGCATGGAGAGGTCCCTCTAGGCACACCCTTTTGGCCTGTCACCTCTGATGTTCACCTTAGGGTCTTCAGGTTTTACACATATGGCAGACTGGGTCAGGGTGGAAGTGGTAGAGGCTGAACAGTTATTTACTTAAATATTCATGGCTTATCTCCTAAAACAGAATCTTGGAATCAGACACCGCCTTTTGCCCCTAGTTGACATTTGATAAATGTTGATATGCTAGTTAATTAATAATTAATGCTGTAGAGGGCAGTAATTTTACTCTGTAAACTCAGAAGTGAGCCCTGGTGGCACCGTGGTTAAGTGCTCTCTTGCTAACTGAAAGGCTGGTGTTTCAAGCCACCAGTGGGTCCGCTGGGAAAAGACCTGGTGATTGCTTCTGTAAAGATTACAGCTTAGGGAACCCTATGGGGGCAGTTCTAGTGTGTCCCATGGAATCGCTATTAAGGTGAAATCAGTTTGATGGCACCCAACACCACCACCACCCACTGCCATTGAGTTGATTCCTATAGGGTAGAGTCTAACTGCCCCATAGAGTTTCTAAGGCTGTAAATCTTCACTGAAGCAGACTGCCTCATCTTTCTCCAGTGGAGTGGCTGGTGGGTTCGAACCACTGATCTTTTAGTTAGCAGCCCAATATTTCAACCGCAGCGCCACCAGAGATCCTTCAACAACAACCAACCAAAAAAACCCAAACTCACTGCTGTCCAGTCAGTCCTGACTCATAGCGATCCCTTCTTGGGTTTCCCAGGCAGTATCTCTATGGAAGTAGATTGCCCAACCTTTCTTCTGAGGAGAGCATATTCTTGATTTGCCTATATACTTTCTATATTGAAATTCTGGAGCCCTATTGATATTTACCCTTATCAAGTCTGCTTTTTTTGCAGGATAAATTCCTAACTGTGGAATTTCCAGGTCAAGGGATAAGGACATTTTGAATTTGAACATATAGTTCCAAATACCGTCCCACTGGCAAAGTATGAGAGTGCCAACAGCCTGGGGCTGATGGGTCTTTTTAGCGTGTGCCACGTAAATGGGCAAAATGCAATTTTGTTCTTCTTTTCATTTTCTTGGCTACTGGTAAGGCTGCGTAACTTTTCATGTGATTATATGGCATCTGTACTTCCTTTGTTCCATTAGTTCATTTGTCTAGGCAATTTCTAAACGCCTTCATAAGTAAGGTTCTTAGCTCTTTGTGTGTGTGTGTATGTTGTAGATATTTTCTTCTAATTTACCACATGTCTTTTGACTGCCTGTGGGCTAGCAAAAGACATACCTCCTTACCCTCAGCTCATATTCCAGTGGGGGCATCAGACAAAAGATATAATTTAATAAAGGTGAACACAGATAATATAACTCAATAAACATATACCAGATGGGCATTTCTAACATCTGCAGTAGCAAAAAATTGCTTTCACATTAAAAATACTTTACATGGGTACTGAAAACAATGTAACTCCATTAAAGGCCACTGGCACACTTGTATCATGAGATCAGCCAGGAAAGGCCACTGCTTTCAGTCTGGGCCAGAGCTTGACCACTCTTACTCATTCCATCTCTACCCTTCTCAAATGTCCCCTTTCAACCTACCACTCCCACATTCCATTCCTTCTCAGAGTGTTTCTACCTACCCTTCTCTTTTCAAAGGAATGGTGTTTGTTAGTTTGTGATATTTTGGATCAATCTTTGGTCAATCTTCAGACTGCATATGCACATTAAAGATGTCCGAGAAGCCTTACTTTCTGAAGTTGTGACTTTAGCACTTTAAAATACATATGTCATTGTTGTTAGGTGCCGTTGAATAGATTTCAACTCATAGCAACCCCACGTGACAGAGCAGAACTACCCCACAGGGGTTCCTAGGCTGTAATCTTCACGGATGCCAATCACCAGGCCTTTCTCCCATGGAGCTATTAGTAGGTTTGAATCTCCAACCTTCACATTAGCAGCCAAGTGCTTAACCTCTGCCCCCCAAGGCTCCTTTAAAATCCACATATCTAAAAGGAAATGGAGAGCCCATTTCCTTGTTTAGTATTAATTCATTTAACAAATAGTGATTGCATATCTCCTAAACATTAGGTATTGTTTTAAATACTGTGGATATAAAATGATATCCACATATTTGGGCAACTCATATTCTAGTTGGAAGAGATAGATATTAAACCAGTAAAAACATAAATATGTAATATATCACATGGTGATACATGCTATGAAGAAAAATAAGCCAGCCTAGTGGGGAAAAGAAACAAGATGATGCTATTTTAGATCGGGTGGTGAGGAGCTGACATGCGAACAGAGAACTGAACCAACTCAAGCAGGTGACTGGGAAAAGCATGTACCAGCAGAGAAAATAGCAGGTGCAAAGGCCCTGTAGTGGAAGCACGCCTGAAAAAATGTAAGGACCAGCAAGGCCAGGGTTCCCGATGCATAGTGAGCGAAGGAAAAAGCAGACGCCCAGGAGGAGGTGCAGTGACCTGAGTAAAGGGACAGAGCCAGCTCCAGGCAACCTCACAGGATGAGAACAAGGAGAGTAAGCAACCCGACCTCGCTCCTCCCTCCCACCCTTTGACTTCTAGCTGAACTCAGCCAGAAGCCAGAGGTCATGAGCATCCATTGTTGTGGTCCATATAGGTCAAGCTTCCAGGTAGAGAGTAGGATGGAGAAGAATGAGGAGTGAATCTGATCGGAAGGGGTAAAAGAGAGTTCTCTTGGCTCAATTCTCTGAAAACTTCCCATCAGCCCCCAGGCATTTCGCTAGCTGATACCCTGCTGTCTGGTTCCGTCTACTTCTTCTTGGCTGTATTTGTTTTGTTCCTCTAGTGCTGCTCTACAGAAAATAGCACGAAAGGGATGGCTTGAACAAACAGGAGTTTATTCTCTTACAGTTTTGGAGGCTAGAAGTCCAAGTTTAAAGTGCCAGATTCTAGGGGCTGGATGAAAGCCCCTTGACCTTGGGCTTCAGCTCTGCCTCTTGCTCCCGGCCCACTGGAGCTGGAGTCTTTCTTCACTCAGGAAGCTGCTGGCTGCTGAAGCTGACAAACTCAAGGTCAACAAGTAAAAAGGCACAGTCCCAATATTCCCAAACCACACAGCAGGCCATTGATTCAAGTTCATTAAGAGTCCCGAGATTGGCAGACAACATGGCAGGCTGTTGAATAACAACTCAGCTACATGCAGGATTCAAGCATGCCAAAGGCTGGAGACTTTTCTCAACACTTCTCCTTACATATGGTAAGCAGACCACATCCCTAAGGCAGCTACTCAGCTGCTCCCAGTACATTCCACCATGGAGTTGATTACCCGTCTCATCATGGGGAATACTACATCTAGCTGCCCAGCCACTGAAAACCAGGCCCAGCCAAGTAGACACGTAACCTTAACTACCACAATATTTTATGGTTTGTAGAGGCTGTACATGTATTAAAAACACCAAGAGTGCTCATCTGCTGATTCCTGATACATGGGTATCAGTGCTGACTCTTGCTTTTCTAGTTTCAGAGTTATTTGTGCCTTTTATTATTATTATTATTAGTTTTTTACATCTAGCTAGTTACCTCCTAGGAGCTCTGGTAATGTAGTGCCTAAGGGACTTGACTGCTAACCAGAAGGCTGGTGGTTCAAACCCACCAGCCACTCCTTGGAAGGAAGGTTGGGTAGTCTACTTCCATAGTGACACTTCCATAGTGATACTGCCTCAGAAACCCAAGGAGGGGTAGCTATGTGTTGGGGCCGACTCAACGGCACATAACAACAAAAACAGTTACCTCTTAGAAGGGTACAGTCTCACAGACTTTTTTTTTTTCTTTTAATTGTGATTTGGGTGAAAGTTTACATAGCAAATTCATTTTCGATACAGCAATTCATATATACTTTGTCTCATGACATTGACTACAATTTACCTCAATGCAGCAGCTCTCTTCCCACTTCCTACCGATAGTTACCTCTTCCCTGTGTCCATCCCTCCATGCACTACTGCCACCTGAGCTGTCTTCCTTTGCATAAACAGCCCTTCTCTCCTCCATGATTGTCTCTCCAAGGAGTGTATCTACCTCAGGTAAATGTTCAACTCATGCCTGTCTTTTGTTTGGCTGGAAGCCACAGGTGTGGATTAAATTCCAGACCTGAAGGACAGCTAGGGGCCATCTTCTCAGTGGTTCCACCAGGCTCTATCAGACCAGCAAACCTGGTCCCCCCTTTTTTTTAATTTCCCAAATGATTTTGAGTTTTGTTCCACATTTTTCTCCCTTTCTATCCAGGATTTCCTACATAGATCCCCCTCTGAGTGGTTGACAGTGGTAGCCGGGCACCATCTAGTTCTTCTGGTATCCTAGTCATATATATAGGCTGCAGATCACATGGTGTACCAGTCACTAGGACTAATTGTTTCCATGTATCTTTGGTTTTCTTCATTCTTTGTTCTGAATGAGGAGAGACCCTCATTGCATCTAGATGGCTGCTTGTAAGCTTTTAAGATCCCAGTCATTACTTGCCAAAGTAGGAGGTGGAACAATGTTTTGTGTAATATATTATGCCAATTGAGCTTGCTGTCCCCTGTGACTATAGTCGTGAGCCCACAGGTTCAACTACTCACTCCCTCTGGGTTGCTGGCTGTAACCAAGAAGTGACTACAATCTTGTCCCTTGTCAGCTCTGCTATACACCTGGGAATTCTTACAGAACATGCAAATATACTTGTAGAACCATTGTCTGCCAACCCTATAAATGGTCTTGGGTAACACACCCTGCTTCATAGACATACCTAATAGTTCAG
>NW_006921608.1:19363002-19365342 GCF_000298275.1 Orycteropus afer afer | reverse complement strand
TTTGTTCCCCAGCCACCATGCACAGCCCTCCGTGCAGTCCTTGGCTAGCAGGGTGCTTTTTAGGTTAATTCTTAAGTCCTACCTCCAGTCGGGAATCTCCAAGCTGTCTGTGGCCATCAGGATCATTCACGACCGCTGCCAGACCGCAGCTCCGTATGTCTCCTTTTTTTGGTATTTTCACTCAAATTCTTCTGCTAGTTGGGGTTTAGTCTACTTCTATATCATTCCCTTCAAGGCTCAGGGGTCCAGGATTACCTTCTGTGTCTGTGTTAACTGGTTTCCCTTTTCTTTGTTGAAGAGGGTCTGTGCAGTCTTTTCCCATGCACCTCTTTATGTCTTCCTCTTCCTCAATACCACCATATTGAACACTCACATTTGGTACACTGCCCTTCTCTTCAACCAAATCAATACTTATCTTTGTAATGCAGAGCTGCCGAGACACCAGGACATGGAGTTGTTTCAGACAAGCAGTTTATTAGCACTCCTGGGTGAGGTTCTCATGCCCTAGCATCAAGGCCAGAGAAGTCGCACCCCCAGGCAGGGGGGATAGATTTTTATAGACACAGAAAGGACCTAATTGGGGACACCAAAGAAATGACAGGGTCCTCTAAGGAAATGGCAGGGTCCAATTAGCTGTTAGCATGGGTCTGTACTTAACTAACATGAGGGGCTTCAGAAAAGGAAGTTTGTCACTGCATGGGACTTTCCAGTCTGGGCGGGTTCTGTCACTTCAGTTGTTTTATCAGGCTGTCTCATCAGGGCCTGACACCTGGAGGAAGCTGCCAACTGACATATTGGGACTTGGGTTTGCTTTGGCCTAACAATCTCTATCTATCTAACAGTGTTCCCTCCCCTCCCCTCCCATCCCTGGTAATCGACAAAGAAAATTTGCTTCCATATATAAACCTTTCCTTGACTTTTACAATAACAGACTAATACAAAATTTGTCCTTCTGTGATTGACTTATTTTACTCAGCATAATGTCCTCCAAGTTCCTCCACATTATGCAGTGTTTTGCAGATTCTATGTTATTCTTGAGTTGCATAGTATTCCATTGTGTATATGTACCATAGTTTGGTTATCCATTCCTCAGTTGATGGACACCTAGGTTGTTTCCATCCCTTGGCTATTGTAAATAGTGCTGCAATGAACATGGGTGTGCATATGTTTGTTCTTGTCATGGCTCTCACTTCTTTAGAGTACATACCTAGTAATGGAATGGCTGGGTCAAAAGGTATTTCTAATTCCAACTTTTGAAGGAATCGCCATACTGCTTTCCACAGTGGTTGTACCATTTTACAGTCCCACCAGCAGTGTATGAGACTCCCAATCTCTCCACATCCTAGCCAGCATTTGTTATTTTCTGTCTTGCTGATCTTTGCTACTAGTGCTGGGGCAAGATGGTATCTCGTTGTTTTGACCTGCATCTCTCTAATAGCTAATGATCATGAGCATTTCTCCATATGTTTGTTGGCCACCTGAATATCCTCCTTGGTGAAATGTCTATTCAAGTCTTCTGTCCGTTTTTAATCAGATTATCTGTCTTTTTATTATTGAGGTGTTGAAGTTTTCTATAAATTTTAGAGATAAGTCCCTTGTCGGATAGGTTATTGCCAAATATTTTTTCCCAATCTGTAGGTTCTCTTTTGACTCTTTTGGAGAAGTCTTTGGAAGGACATAAAAATTTAATTTTCAGATGTTCCCATTCATCTAGTTTCTCTTCTGCTGTTTGTGCATTTTGGGTTATGCTTGATAGTTTATTTATGCCATATATTAGGGCCCCTAAATGTGCCACTAGTTTTTCCTTGAGGAACTTAATAGTTTTAGGTTTCACATTTAAGTCTCTGAGCCATCTGGAGTTTGTTTTTGTGCATGGTGTGAGGTACAGTTCTTGTATCAGTTTTCTGCAAATGGATATCCAGTTGTGCCAGCACCATTTATTGAACAAACATTCCCTTCCCCATTTAATGGATTTTGGCCGTTTGTCAAAGATCGGCTGACCATAGGTTGATGGATCTATTTCTGGGTTCTAAATTCTATTCCATTTGTCTATGTGTCTGTCATTGTACCAATACCAGGCAGTTTTGACTACTGTAGCTGTATAGTAGGTTTTGAGATCTGTCAATGTGAGACCTCCTACTTTGTTCTTCTTCAATGGTGCTTTGCTTATCCAAGCTCTCTTTCCTTTCCATATAAAGTTAGTGATTGGTTTTTCCATATTCTTAAAAAATGTTGATGAGATCTGTATTGGGATTGCATTGAATGTATAGATTGCTTTGGGTAGAATTGACATTTTCACAATGTTCAATCTTCCTATGCACGAGCATGGGATGTTCTTCC
>NW_006921608.1:19353651-19358272 GCF_000298275.1 Orycteropus afer afer | reverse complement strand
TCATTTTGTTTTGATCTTTTTTCTGATTGATCCCTTTCCAAAGAAGTATTCAGGTTTTTGTCTTCAATCTATTAATTCTATCTTCCATTGCATCAATTCTACTCCTTTGCCCTTTCAATGTGTTATCTATTTCTCACAATTTAGTATTAATATTCTGGATTTTTATCTTTAGATTTTGAATCATTTATAATTTTTCATTTATTTTGTCATTTTGTTTTTGTATTTTCTTCTGAAATTCTTGTAGAGTTTTGTCTGTGTTTTCCTTGATCCGTCTCTCAATCCTTTAAAGATACCTAAATATAATTCTTTTGAATTCCTTTTCAGGGACTTCCAATGTGGCTTCTTCCTCAGGGATGTGTTCTGGGTCTGTATTCTACTCCCTTGTTTCTACCACTTTATCTTGCTTCTTTGTGTGGACTCTGGTGATCTATGGTCTCTGAGACATTGTGATGTTGTTGTATTTAGATCTCTTTTAACTGTTTTTGAAGAGCAGCTAAGTGTGAGTCAGGCTTTTCTTGGTGGATGTTTATCATTGGCCTGTTGGTGGAGAAGGAAGTGGTGGATCTCCGTCAGTAAGTGAAGCTGCAGGAAGTGTGGGTGTAGTTGTGTCTTATGGGGACTGTTGCTGTCTCCCACTCAGACAAAAATTATAATTAAATAACCATCAAAAAAGTAAAAGTAAATGGACAAAAGACACACTGTGTAATCACACAGGAACAGTAACTAAAAAAAGAAAATAAGGAAAAAAATACCTGAATGCTGCAATATCTGGGGAGAGGGCCATAAGAGAAAAAAGGTAGAGAAGGAGAATAATGATGAAAAAAAATGGGTAATACCTAAAAAGAAAAACAAGGAACAGTGTTAACCACGAGAAAGAAAAAAAATTGGAACCAGGAACAGGGAAAAGAAAAAAGCTGAAAACTAGAACCTGCGAAGGGAAGAATAAAAAAAATAATTAAAAGGATGAAGTAATAATAGTAGTAGTTTTAAAACAGACAAATGCAAACAAACTAGAAAAAAGAAAAAAAAAAAATCAGGCAGGACGTGGCAGGGCACCCAGGCTCCATCTGAGCACACAGACTGGGATGGAATTCCTGCTGGCCTAGAGGGTGGGTGGGAGTAAGGAATGGCCGCACCTCTGTTCACCAAGAGGGTGTGGGATATAAGAATAAAAAGAGGAATGTTGCACTTTTCCAGTTGTCAACGTCCAGAATGTCCTTGGGGTTCCTGGCAAGTGGAGCCTGTTCTTAAGTCCTTGGAATCTGGCAGAACGCTGTTGCTTTAAATATCCAAAATGGTCAAACCACTTGTAAACACTGAAAATGGCTGCACCCACCGAACAGGCAAAAGTCCACACTTCAGCCCGCCTTCCTCTTCGCTGCTTCCCCTTTTATTCACCAGCCTCCAGAGCAGTCCTCCATGCAGTCCCTGGCTAGCACGGCTGATTTTTAGGTTAATTCTTAGGTCCTACCACCACTCGGTAATATCCAAGCTATCTGTGCCATGAAGATCACTGCCAGACTGCAGCTCCATATGTCTCCTTTTTTATTGTTTTCATGTAAATTCTTCTGCTAGTTGGAGTGTAGTGCACTTCTATATCCTTCCCTTCAATGCTCAGGGGTTCAGGATTATCTTCTGTATCTGTATTATTTGGTTCCCCTTTTCTTTGTTGAAGAGGGTCTGTGCAGTCTTTCTGCCTATTCTGCCATCTTACCGGAACTCTCTCCCCAAAGACTAATGCAATCATGTGTGCTTGGAGTAATTCCCTTATTAAATTATGAAATCCTTGAAGAAACTTATCTTGTCATACTGCTATCACCCCAGCACTTTGTTTAATACTACAGACATTTCCAAACACAAAAAATAGTATAGAAAATAAGATAATGTGTATTCATATACCCATCATTGTGATTTAGAAAATATTTATATTTTGATATGTTTGCTTTAGAATTTTCACATAAGTAAAATATCACATGTAGAGTTGAAGTCCTCTTTTCATCTCCCATTACCTTGTTTCATTCATCCATTCATGCCTTCCTTCATTTTAATTTAAGAACCATTTATTGAGCAACTATTCACTAGACCCTGGAGAAGGGTATCATGCTTGGTAAAGTACAGGGTCAGCACAAAAGAGGAAGACACTCAGCAAGATGGACTGACACCGTGGCTGCAACAATGGGTTCAAGCGCAGTGAAGATTGTGGGATGGTGCAGGACCAGGCATTGTTTCATTCTGTTGTACATAAGGTCACTGGGGTTGCTTGATGTGGCCCTTCTAGTCATTGTCCTCCATTCTGTGATGTATTGTAACTCCTATTATCCATGCCTGTTTGGGGTGGTGTGGTAGTTAAAGTTGGGTGTCAACTTGGCTGGGCAGCTGGTAGTAATCATTTCCTATAATGACTGGCAGTTGGCTCTGTGGTGGGATTTGCTCTGAGCAACTGAGTAGCTGCTGATTGTTAAAGCCATCCACTTGGGTTATTTCTGTTGGAGCAACACAGGTAGGATATATCTAGAGGCCCGCCTTGCTGGAGGGTATAACTCAAATCATCTTCCTTGAGGGTATACCTATGAATCCTCCGGGAAGGTTCGGCCTCAGTTGCTGTGGTTCTATGTTTTGGCCCATCGTCATCTCACCCCTGGATTTGGGACAGCAGCCATCATCTGATTTGCTGATTGAGGTTTGTCAAACCCTGAGAATTGGAGGATCCTCCAGACCTACTTACAGACCTGGGACTTGCCACCTGCCAGCCTCCACCACCACTTTGTGAGATGATCCCTTGGGTGTCTGTGAGTTTTGTGAGAAGTTACAGTGAAATTCAGAACCCTAAGACAAGGGAGAATACTGGTTAGCAGTCAAGTGCTTTAGCCACTATGCTACCAGAGCTCCTACTGGGAGGAGGAGGAGGAGTAAATGTCTGAAATGATGTAGTGGCATGGTAGTTTGGACATTTGGGACAACTTTAACCTCTGCCTCATAGGGACCGGCCTTGTGCTGATTTTTCTGAGAGAAATTGTTCCAGCAGTCACTATGAGTTGGATCTGACTCAATGGCATCTAACAACAATAATATTCACTACACTATTAAGCCATACTATAAATACAAGTAAGTATGAGACTTGTTCCCTTTCTTTGAGGTGTTCCCACTCTAGTGGAGAGACAGATAAGAAAACACATTGCCTAGAAAGAAGGCAGATGAAGTAGAGAAAAGAGGGTGACATGAGTATAAAATTACAAGTGTAAAGATGCTCATTAAATAAAAGTTGTATTGAACTGATCTTGGTACAGCTGTGGAGAGCAACCCAGTGTGGATGCTGAAAGAGGAAGAGAAATAACAAGATGAGGTGAAGAAAGGGAAGAAGAAATTACATCACTGGGAAGCTTTTGGACATTTCCTTCTACAACATACACAATAGGCGGTGGGGTGATGTTCACAGGTATGACATACTCCAATGAGCACTTGAATTAAGGGCTGTGAAATAAATAAATAATTTCAGCTTCTGGCACATAGGTATAACTTCACTTTTTTTCCTCTCACATTGGAATGATACTATCATAGGGATAAACTTGAGTCAAATCATTATATATATAAACCCAAACAAATAATCCCACTGCCATTGAGTTGATTCTGACTCATAGTGACCCTACAGAACAGAGTAGAACTATTCTGTCAGGTTTCCAAGGTTGTAAATCTTTATGGAAGCAGACTGCCTCATCTTTCTCCCATGGAGCAGCTGGTGGGTTCAAACCATCAGCCTACTGGTTAGCAACTGAATGCTTTAACCACTGTACCACCAGAGCTCCATACAGCAATTTATTTCCAAATTTTGGTGCTTTAATTCTGATTAGAAATAAGCAATTTATGCTGATGCAACCTACCATAACCATATGACAACTATGACAGGCCATATCTCAGTTTTCTGTAGAGGTCACCATCAATCTGTCTTCACATGTATGATTTTGTGCATCAAATATAAGGAATATTTAGCAAAGATGTCCCCAGAATGGCTGATGACCTATTTGTGGTTGATTCAAGATTTTTGGTAAACCTTGTGGGTAGGTGGTAGAACAGAGAAAAGAAGACAAAAGAAATGATAACTTCTCCATTAGAAAGTTGGCAATCTAACCCAAATGATTGCCCTGAGATCATCCTTAAACCTTAAACCAAAAATATCCCTTGAAATTTTCTTTAAACCAACAATAATTTAGCTTAATTAGTGAAGAAAGTCTGTTTTGAGCATTGTGCTCCTTTAAGAACTATATGGGATCAAAAGGAGCCCTGGTGCTGCAGTGGTTAAAGCGCTGCAAACCAAAATGTTGGTGGTTTGAATCCACCAGGTGCACTCCATGGGAGAAAGGTATGACAGTCTGCTTCCATACAGAATTCAGTCTTGGAAACTCTATGAGTCTGTTCTACTCTGTCCTATAGGGTCGCTAGGGAACTCTGGTAGCATAGTGCCTAAGACACTTGACTGCTAACCAGAAGGCTGGCGGTTCAAACCCACCAGCCACTCCTCGGAAGGAAGATGGGGTAATCTACTTCCATAGTGATACTGCCTCGGAAACCCAAGGAGGGGTCGCTATGAGTCCGGTCCCACTCAATGGCACATAACAACAACAAC
>NW_006921608.1:19340757-19349766 GCF_000298275.1 Orycteropus afer afer | reverse complement strand
GTCTGTGTTAATTGGTTTCCCTTTTCTTTGTTGAAGAGGGTCTGTGCAATCCTTCTGCCTAGTCCGCCATCTTGCCCCGCCTCCTCCACTTCTTGTTTCTAAAAGAATATGATGGTGGGTACCGTTTTTAAACCTGCTACTAAATAGGATTTGATCTTGAATAATTTTATTATCCTTTCTAGTAGCTACTCCATACCAAGCATATAACCAGTATGAAATGCTCAAAAAATGTGTGTTGAAATCAATAGATGATTAACATTCTTTCAGGTCTAAAAGTATATAATTTTATAGTTTTAAAATTATGTATTGTTTAGGAGTCCCTGGGTGGTGCAAACAAAAAGCTCTTGGCTGCCAATGAAAAGGTTGGTGGTTTGAGTTCACTCAGAGGTGCCTTGGACGAAGGATACAGTGGTGGAGAGCAACCCAGTGTGGGTGCCAAAAGAGGAAGAGGAAGAATAGGAGGAGGTGAAGAAAGAGAAGAAGAAATTACATCTCCTTCCGAAAAATCATAGCCATTGAAAACCCTGTGGAGCACAGTTCTGCTGTGACACTCACGGGGTCACGACGACTCAGGGGCTGACTGGACAGCAGCTAACAATGACAACATACCACGTTGGAAAGCACAATGCAAAATTCCTCTTACTCATAATTGACAATCAATATCCTAAAATCAGATGACTGTGAGGCTTGACTATGGGGTGAGCAGAGGAAACTTTTCACAAAGGGAAATAATCCTTTCGATTTTGTATGCCTTCCTAGTCTGCCATTCTTAAAGTAGCCAAGTCTGATTATACTCTTCCAATCAGGGAGATTGTAAGTCTCTACGGAATCATCTCTGGTGGTGCTATGATTAAAGCATTGGGCTGCTAACCAAAAGGTTGGAGGTTCAAACCCACCAGCCTCTCCACAGGAGAAAGATGAGGCAGTCTGCTTTCATAAGGCTTCACAGCCTTGGAAACACCTATGGGGCAGTTCTCTCTGTCCTACATGGTTGCTAAGTTGGAATCAGCAGTGGGTTGGTGTTTTGGTTTGATGGCATCTTGGTACAAATTGGAAGGCACCCTCTCTGGCCTGACGCAGCCCTGCAAGCACATGCCTTTGTGCAAAAAGAAAGGCTCCCTCATTCTCGGGCATAGGCAGCACTACCTCAGTCCATGCCAGCCTTACTTGCCCCCTTGGCCAGGCATGTGTGTGAGGTGCATAAACTGTACAACCCTATGCAGATGCCTTGTTTCCAGTGCCAAAACCCATGGCTTTCAGAACAATACACTGAACACCTCTCAATGCTGGGCACTCCGCCAAACACTGAAGATAAAAAGAGGAATAAGACAGTCTACCTATGGCAGCCTGGGAAGAGGGCCACGTAAACAGATGACCACTTTAATAAGGCCTAAAGAAGTGATCAAAAAGAAACACACACAAATTGCTGTAGGATCACAAATGAAGGAGTAACTCATTTTTTTGTAATCAAGGAAAATTCAGAAAGGAAGAGGCATTTGAATTGGGGATCACAGAATGAGTAGAAGGTGGGTACCTAAGTACACATTATCTTCTTTTCTATAATATTTTGTGTTTGGAAACTTCTCTGGTATTAAAAAACCAAGGTGCTAGAGGTGACAGCAGTATGACAAGATATGTTTCTTCAAGGATCTCATCATTTATTTAGGGAATTGCTGCAATCACATGTGCAGAAAAGGGCATTAGGATTTTTAGTAGCAAGGATGAGCTTGGGGCTCCCTGTACCCCAACCTCTGGAAAGCCTTAGGGTTGCAGCTTAGTCCATTTGATCAAGGGCTTAGGTCTGACCATTTTTCTAGGATTTGCCTTTCTGTGCTGCTTTTTGCCTTTGAAGAGATCCAGACAAGCCCAGCAGCACTGGAGTTTTGGACAAACAGTGTTCTTCCGCCTGGGCTGTCCTTCTGTGTAGCTCCCTGGGGAGTCTGGGGAGGCAGTAGGTGGCTGGTCAAAGGCCGGGGATTTGGGATCTTGGCCAAAGGGCCTCCTTGAAGATACAGCACACAAGGACATTCCAGGAAGAGGGAGTAGCATAGTCCCACAGTATTTTGTTTACCAAGTGGAAATATACTTAGTGACAGACATTTTATTTAGCTTCAGGTGTGACCTTTGCTTACCCAACACAATTGTGGATCAGTTAGAGCATGGGTTTACAAGACCTAGACTGTTGACTTCCCTAGAAGGATCAGTTAGTTTTGCCCAGAAAATCTGTTCCAAGACCACAGACTGCGTCTCTAGCTCTAGGAACCTCTACTCTTGTTGGCATATGTTACTGGCTGCCAGAAGCATCAGGAGGGAATGTGCACAGCTCCACACAGGACATCATCACTCCCAGAGAAACAACTCAGTGTGTGTTCTTGTGGCAGGAAATCAGAGGCCTCTTCTCTGAGTCATTAAGACAGAACAGTCACATGCCAGGCATCAAACTGCTTGTGTGTGGGGTGGGGTGGCTGGGGATCAGAGGGAACGGTCTTTAGGTCTTTATTTCTTTCCCTGTAGCAGGCCTTCTAGCATTGCTTTGATGTTTTTAAACGACTGTGTCCTCTGAACCTATTTGTGGAGTTCAAGGAGGACTGGATGCTTCACTGGGCACTGTTTTGCACAGTAATGACATCAACAACAACAAAAACCCATGGACTGTGTCTTTACCAACTATTTCCAAACTAGCTTTTCCAGGCCACACACTCCTAGGCCAGGATCTCCTTCGATGACCCTTTATGTTGAAATAAAAGGCGGTGGTGAGTTACACAGCCCCAGTCCTCAGGAACTGCCTAAGGGCTCTTATTGCAACAATCTGATAACGCAGAGAGCTCTGAGGAGTACCTCACCCATGTTTATGGTTCTCCAGTGCCCAGGACTCTCCTTCTGAAGCTCTCAGATGGGGTGATGGGAAACCCAAGCCCACATTCACACCCTGGAAGGAGTCATCAAAGAAAACACAGGATAAACTCAAGAACACTTTGTAAACAGAGAAAGAACATTCCTACAAAGTAGACAGGTGCATCATAACACAGAAGGTCAAAGAATAAAGACCAAGGGGCAACAGCAGAGAGTCGAGGGGCCCATCAGCCTGTATTTAAGGACCCTGCTGAAAAAATCATGCACTAATGCATTTCATCCAGAAAGTATCATACACCAAAATATCCTCCATCACTCCCTCAGCTCAGGAAAAGATATCCCTGTACCCCCAGTTGCTCATGACAAAAATCTAGGAATTGTTTCCTTCCCCTTTTCTTCACCACATCCCCATTAATCCATCAGCAACTCAATCTCCAATTTACATACTGATTCGGTCCACCTCTTGTTCTCTCCACTGCCACCATCCCAGTCCAAGCCACAATAATCTCTTGCCTTGACATCCTCCATACCCCACCTACTTGTTTCTCCATATTTGCTCCTCCCTTACAATTCTGATGTCTTTATGAAGATGGTCTGTGGTGGTTAAGTTTATGTGTCAATTTGGCTGGGCCTGGTTGAGTGGCTGGACAACTGGATGTAGTATTCCCCATGATGAGACTGATAATCAGCTCCAAGGTGGAATCTACTATGAGCAGCTGAGTAGTATAAGAAACAGCTTTGGGAATGGTCTCTAGCTTATGGCATGCTTGAACCCTACATGTAGCTGTGTCATTGTTCAACAGCCTGCCATGCTCTGCTGACCTTGGGACTTTTTTTTTTTTTTTTTTAAATTGTGATTTGGGTGAAGATTTACAGAGCACATTCATTTTCTATACAGCAGTTCACATATACTTTGTCTCATGTCATTGACCACAGTTTACCACAATGCAACAGCTCCCCTCCCACTTCCTCCCCATAGTTACCACTTCCCAGTGTCCATCCCTCCATACTCTCCTGCCCCCTGAGCTGTCTCCCTGTGCATAAGCAGCCCTTCTTTCTTCCATGATTGTTCTCTGCAGGGCGTGTGTCTACTTGAGGTAAATGTTTAACTCACATGCCTGTACTTTGTTTGGCTGGAAACCACAGGTGTGGGTTCAATTCCAGACCTGAAGGGCAGCTAGGGGCCATAGTCTCAGTGGTTCCACCAGGCTCTATTGGACCAGCAAACCTGGTCCCAACCATCTTGTTTTTTTTTTTTCCCCTCCAAATGATTTTGAGTTTTGTTCCACATTGTTCTCCCTCTCTATCCAGGATCTCCTTCTAAGTGGATGACAGTGGTAGCCGGGCACCATCTAGTTCTTCTGGTCTCATAGTTGTATAGGTTGCAGATCGGATGGTGTACCAGTCGTTAGGACTGATTGTTTCCATTAATTTTGGTTTTCTTCTTTCTTCTTTGCTCTTGACGAGGAGAGACCCATCGTTGCATCTAGATGGCAGCTTGCTAGCTTTTAAGATCCTAGTTGCTACTCACCAAAGTAGGAGGTGGAACAATGTTTTGTATAGTATGTTATGCCAATTGAGCTTGATGTCCCCTGTGACTATGGTCCCCGACCTTGGGACTTTCAAAGGACTTGGATTAATGGCCATGTGGTTTGGTAACATCAGGACTGTGCCTTTTTACTTGTCAACCTTGGGCTTATCAGTCTTAGCAGCCAGCAGCTGTCTGAGTGAAGAAAAGCCTCCAGCTTCAGTGGGCTGGAAACAGGAGGTAGAATTGAAGCCCAAGGTTGAGGGGCTTTCACCCAGCCCCTAGGGCCTGGCACTTTGAACTTGGACTTAAAGCCTCCAAACTGTAAGAGAATAAATTCCTGTTTGCTCAGCCATCCCATTTGTGGTATATTCTTGTCAGAGTGGCACTAGGTAACCAGAACAAGGTCTTTCCAAACTTAAACAAATGGAAGAAATTAACAAAGGAGGAATTCTTTAGATGTGACAACGTGTAAAGCTTGAAATTTTGAACACTGAAAAAAATCATCATACATACCTTTTTGTAGGAGTGAGGGGTTGAAAGAGATAATTCTTAATTTTTGCTGTACATATGACTGTATAATTTAGTCATCAGTGACTATGTGCATCTTTTTAAATTAAAGAAAACTGATCATGCACAATAAACACACATTATAAACAAAGTAAACAACAAAAAATGAGATGCCATCATACACCTATTAACAAAGCAAAACCAATTGCCCTCAGGTTGATTCCAATTCATAGCTACTCTGTATGACAGAGTAGGACTGCCGCATGGGGTTTCCAAGTTTGTAATCTTTATGGAAGCAGACTGCCACATCTTTCTCCCACAGTGCAGCTGGTGGTTCAAACCGTTATCTATTAGTTAGCAGTCAGGTGCTTAACCATTGCACTACCAGGACACACCTATTAGGACAGCTAAAGTCCAAAACACTGACTAAATACTAAAACACTGACTAAATGCTAAGTACTGACAAAGATGTGGAGCACCAAGAACTCTTGTTCATTGTAGATAAGAATGCAAAATGGTACAGCCACTTTGGAAAATAGTCTGGTAGTTTCTTACAAAGCTAAACATAGGCTTAGCATACCATTCAGCGATTGTACATCTAGGTATTTACCCAATTAAGTTGAAAATGTATAGACACACAAAAACCTGTACATAAATATTTCTAGCACCTCTATTCATATTTGCCGAAACTAGATGAAACAAAGGTGTTGGTGAATGGATAAACAGCCACCATACAGTGATATATTATCCTGTGATAAAAATAAAAGTGAGCAATCAAGTCATGAAAATACATGGTGGAAACTTAAATGCATATTGCTCAGTGAAAGAAGTCAGTCTAAAAAAGCTACATACTGTATAATTCCAACTATATGACATTCTGGAAAAGACAAAAACCATAGACACAGTAAAATGATCAGTGGTTCCCAGAGTGTGTAAAGAAGAGAGGGGTGAATAGGTGGCATACCGGGTATTTTTAGGGCAGTGAAACTATTCTACATTATATTATAATGGTGGTGTTGTTTTTGTCAAAACCCATAGAACTATACAACAAAGAGAGTGAACCTTAATGTCAACTATGGAGTTTAGTTCATAATAATGTATCAATTTATCAGTTGTAACAAATGTACTAAACTAATGCAAAAACCAAAAACCCAAAACCCACTGCCATCCAGGCGATTCCAATTCCTAGTGACTCCCACTGTGTTTCTGAAGGCAGTAAATCTTTACAGAAGTAGGTTGCCCCATCTTCCTTCCACAGAGCGCTGATGGGTTTGAACCACCAACTATCTGGTTAGCAGTCAAATGCCTTAGGCAGGGAGGAAAGGCTATATGGGAATCTTTGTTCTTCCTGGAGGATCCCTCTGTAAACCTAAAACTGCTCTAAAAACAAAAATAGAGCCTATTTAAAAAAAAAAAAAAGTAGACAACAAACTTGGAAAGTATTTGCCACAAATATAAGACATAACAGCCTTAATAGCTTTCCCCTTCTTTGTTGACTCTTCACTTTACCAAGCATGATATCCTTCTCCAGGGAATGGCTCTTTCTGACAATATGACCAAAGTAGGTGAGACAAAGTCTGGCCATTCTCGCTTCCAAGGAGCATTCTGGCTTCCCTTCCTCCAGGAAAGATTTGTTAGTCCTTTTAGCAGACAATGGTACTCTTAGCATTCTTCTCCAACACCACAACTCAAAAGCATCAACTCTTCTTCAGTCTTACCTATTCATTGTCCAGCTCTTACATGCTTAAGAGGAGATTGAAAATACCATGGCTTGGGTTAGGTGCACTTTCCCTTGTTCCTCATCACTTGAAAGAGGACATCCTTGTTCCTCATCACTTGAAAGAGGTCCTTTGCAGCAGATTTGTCCGATGCAATACGTCATCTGATGTCTTTACTGCTTCCACTGGTGTTGACCATAGAAACAAGCAACATGAAATCCTTGACAACTTCAATCCTTTCTCCATCCACTGTGGAGCTGTTTATTGGATTAGTTGTGAGGATTTTAGTTTTCTTTATGTTGAGGAGTAATCCATACTGCAGACTGTAGTCTTTAATTTTCATCAGTAAGTGCTTCCTCACTTTCAGCAAGCAAAGTTGTGTCATCTGTGTATCACAGGTTGTTAATGAGTCTTCCTCCAATTCTGATGCCACATTCTTCTTCATATAATCCAGCTTCTCAGATTATTTGCTCAGCATAAAAGTTGAATAAGTATGGGGAAGGATACAACCTTGATGCACTCCCTTCTTGATTTTGAACCATGCAGTATCCCCGTCTTGTTTGAATGACAGCCTCCTGGTCTATGTATAGGTTCCTCATGAGTGCAATTAAGTGTTCTGGAATTCCCATTCTTCTCAATGTCATCCACAATTTGTCATGATCCACACAATTGACTGCTTTGGCATAGTCAATAAAACATAAGTAAACATCTTTCTGGTATTCTTTGCTTTCAGCTAAGATCCATCTGACATCAGCAATGATATCCCACGTCCTCTTTTGAATCCAGCTTGAATTTCTGGAAGCTCTCTGTATATACTTCCACAATCATTTTGGAATTATCTTCAGTAAGATTTTTACATGTGATACTAGTGGTATTGTTCAATATTTTCCACATTCTGTGGGATCACCATTCTTTGGAATGGGTACAAATAATGGATCTCTTCCAGTCAGTTGTCCACGTAGCTGGCTTCTAAATCTCTTGGCATAACCCAATGCCTCCAGTGGGGTATCTGTTTGTTGAAACATCTCAGTGGGTATCACCAATTCCTTCAGTGAAGCTTTGACTTATTCCTTTAATAACATTGGTTCTTGATCATATGCTGCCTCCTGAAATGGATGAACATCGACCAATTCTTTTTGGTACAGTGATGCTGTGTATTCCTTCCATCTTATTTTGATGTTGCCTGCATCATTCAATATTTTGCCCATAGAATCTTTCAATATTGCAACTCGAGCCTTAAATTTTTTCCTCAGTTCTTTCAGCTTGAGAAATGCTGAGCATGTTCTTTCCTTTTGGTTCTCTAACTCCAGGTTTTTGCACCTTTCATTATAGTAATTGGCTTTGTCTGCTTGAGTTGCTTTTTGAAATTTTCTGCTCAGCTCTTTCATCTTGTCATTTCTTCCATTTGCTTTAGCTACTCTCCACTCAAGGGCAAGTTTCAGGGACTCTTCTGACATCCGTTTTGGTGTTTTCTTCCTTTCTTGTCTTTTTAATGACCTTTTGCTTTCTTTATGGATGATGTTCTTGATGTCATCCCACAATTCCTCTGGTTTTCAGTCATTGGTGTTCAATGCATCAAATCTATTCTTTAAATGGTCTCTAAATTCAGGAGGGATATTATCAAGGTCATATTTTGGCTCTCATGGACTTGTTTGAATTGTCTTCAACTTCAAGTTGAACTTGCATATGAATAGTTGATGGTCTGTTCCACGATCATCTCCTGGCCTAGTTTTGGCCGAAGATATTGGACTTCTCCATTGCCTCTTGCCACAGGTATAGTCAGTCTGATTCCTGTTCATTCCATCTGGTGAAGTCCACATGCATAGTCATCACTTATGTTGTTGAAAAAAGGTATTTGCAATGAGTAAATCATTGCTCTTGCCAAATTCTATCATGCGATCTCCAGCATTATTTCTATTTCCAAGGATGTATTTTCCAGCTACCAGTGACTACTCTTTGTTTCCAACATTTGGATTCCAGTCACCAGTGATAATTAACACATCTTCATTGCATGTTCAGTTAATTTTAGACTGCAGAAGGTGGTAGAAATCTTCAATTTCCTCATCTTTACCTTTGGTGGTTGGTGCATAAATTTGGATAATAGTAGTATTAACTGGTCTTCCTTGTAGGTGTATAGATATTATCCTATCACTGACAGTGTTGTACTTCAGGACAAATCTTGAAACAGTCTTTGTGATGATGAATGCCACGCCATTCCTCTTCAATTTGTCATTCCCGGCATAGTAGATTATATGGTTGTCTGATTCAAAATGGCCCAAAACAGTCCATTTCAGCTCACTAATGCCTAGGATATTGATCTTTATGTGTTCCATTTCATTTTTGACAACTTCCAATTTTCCTAGATTCATACTTTGTACATTCCATGTTCCAATTATTAAT
>NW_006921608.1:19338642-19340507 GCF_000298275.1 Orycteropus afer afer | reverse complement strand
AAAAAAAAAAATTATCATTTCCCCTGACTCTGTATGTTCACTGGGTTGTTCCTCTGCTGATTTATTTGGGTTCAGTCATGTGGTTGCATTCAGCTGGGGATCTATTAGGGTTAAAGGTCTAAATTAGATTCACAGAGCTGGCAGTTGGTGTTGGCTGTTGGTTGGGGTGTCTGGTTCTTCATGTGACCTCTCATCCTCCAGTGGGTAAGACTAACTCCCTTACATGGTAGCCTCAAGATAGTGTTCAAGAGTGAGAAAGCAGATGATGCAAGGTTTGTTGAGGACTTGGTTCCAGAACGTGCACTATGTCACTTCCATTACATTCTATAGGTCAAAGCAAGTCTCAAAGACAGTTCAGATTTAAGGGAAGGGGAAACAGACTTCACCTCTTGATGGGGAGTAACTGTTGAAGTTGAGTTGATTCCAATTCATATGGACCCTATAGGACATAGTAGAACTGCCCCCACAAGGTTTCCAAGGGTGTAAATCTTTATGGGCACAGACTGCCACATCTTTCTCTCTTGGTGGGTTCAACTGTTGACCTTTTGTTTAGCAGCTAAGTGCTTAACCACTGCACTACCAGCATCCTTTGGATGGCAGTAGCTGCAAAAAAAAAAAAAGCCATATTTAATCTACCACAGGAAAGTGTTATCTATTTAAAAATATTAAATATTATTCACTCTTAACTGTATATTTGTACAGCATTGTACATTGTACATTGCTTCCCTGCTGCTTCCCTGACTACTCTTTTCAATCTTTTTTCTTTTTTTTCCTGTCTCTACTAAACATAGTAGCACAACGCAAAATGGCTGGAACAGTAAGGAATATGGACTATTTCACACAACAAAATGTTCTGAGGGAGGGCAGCTCCTGTGGCTGAAAATGCATCGACTCATTGATGTCATCAGGAATTTAGAGTTTTCTCATTTTTTTTCCACCTGTTATACTTCATATTATATGAACTAGGGCTTCGAACCAGCTCATTCTGGTTTGACCCCTTATATTAGTTAAATCTGGGGTGGAAAGGCAAAGTCTCCCAGAATGAACTATTTGAAGCTCTAATATTAACTCATTTAATTCTGTTAACAGCAATGTGAGGTAGGCTCTGTCATTATCTCCATTTTAATGAGGAAGCTAAGGCACGAGAAAAGTAAATAACTCACCCAAAGTCACAAAGATAGTAGTAGGAGGAACCATAATCTAAATTCAGATGGTTTTACACCTTTTACGCTGCCATGGGTGTAAATATGTGAGGGGAAAAGAACTGCTAGAAGCCAAGCAGTTAGACACATGTTAAATATAAAACCAAAAAACTAAATCCACTGCCCTGGAGTCGATTCTGACTCATAGCGACCCTAAAGGACAGGACAGAACTGCCACATAGGGTATCCAGGGTATCTTCTTTAGGGAAGCAGACTGTTGCATCTTTCTCCCTCAGAGCAGCTGTTGTTAAGTGCCATCGAGTCATCACTGACTCATAGCGACCCTATGCACAGCAAAACGAAACACCTCCCAGTCCGGCGCCAGCTCCACGATCCCTGCTATGCTTGAGCCCATTGCCTGCAGCCACTAGGTCAGTCCATCTCGTTGAGGGCCTTCTCCTCTTTCATTTACCCTCCACCTTATTAAGCATGACATCCTTCTCCAGGGAATGGTCCCTTCTGACAACATGCCCAAAGTAGGTGAGAGGAAGTCTGGCCATTCTTGCTTCCAAGGAGCATTCCGGCTGTACTTCCTCCAAGACAGATTTGTTAGTTCTTTTAGTGGTCCATGGTACTTTCAGCATTCTTTGCCAGCACCACAACTCAAAAGCATCAACTCTTCTTCGGTCTTCCTTATTCACTGTCCAGCTTTCAAATGCCTAT
>NW_006921608.1:19333151-19337927 GCF_000298275.1 Orycteropus afer afer | reverse complement strand
AAATTGCTGACCTTTCAGTTAGCAGCCAGTGCTTAACCACGGTGCCACCAGAGCTCCTTATGTTAAATATAGAAGAAAGATAAAGTCAAATGATGCCAAAATGTTTCTACTGGTTGAACATAAGATGGGGTACACTGTCCAAATAAATAAAGAGATTAAGAAAAAGAGTTGGTTTGATTCGATTTTCAGACAATGAACTTTGAAGTGCTGTAATGGCAAGATGCCCTGATGGAAAAGTCCAGCTGGGCAAGAGACAGAATTGGAGACCGGGGGAGTTTTTTTTTTTTTTTTTAACGGAGCAGGTTTAAACTATGATATCGAAAACATCAGAAAGTGTTTGTCAGAGCTGAGGGACAGGAACCAAGAGGGAAGAAAGCACATCGGGGTGAATTTCCCAATAAGCAAGATAAGCACAGGCTTACTTGTGCTTATTTACTAATCTGCAGTGAACAATTTCACATGGTGAAATTACTAAGAAGATTAATAAACAAGCATGGGCAATGAAAAATACATGAAATTGTTCACTACAGATTGTTGTTGTTGTTGTTATGTGCCGTCGAGTCGGCCCCGACTCATAGTGACCCCTCCTTGGGTTTCCGAGGCAGTATCACTACGGAAGTAGGATTGTCCAACCTTCCAGTAAGCACTAAGTCCATGGCTTACCTTGCTTACAGGCTTACAGGGTATTCCATCCTTGACCAAAAAAAAAAAAAAAAACCAAAACCAAATACCCACTACCATGGAGTCGATTTCAACTTACAGCCAGATTTCCAATCTTTATGGAAGCAGACTGCCTGTCTTTCTCCCGCAGAGCAGCTAGTGGGTTTGAACCATCAACCTTTTGATTAGCAGCCCAATGCTTTAATCACTGTCCCTTCCAGGGATTGTAAATTTGAAAAGAAGCTTTGATTCTGTGGGGTTGGGAGAGAGACAGATGCCTGCCATACCTAGAGCAAAATCTTTGATGTGGTGAAAGAATGTAAAATTGTTCACTACAAATTACTAAGTAAGCATAGATAAGCTTTATTGGGCTTATTGGGTAGTCTGAGCCCATTATGCAGGAAGAACTGGGGTGCTGCTACTGCATGGGGTTAAGAGGGGCTGTTTCAGGGAGTAAAACCAAAGCAGGGTGAGTTGGATAGAGTTCTTAGGACCAGACAACACAATATGTTTTTAGGGGTTAAGCAGAAACATTAAGTGAGAGTCATGAATGTGAATGTCTGTAGTTAAGGCTGAAAGGTAAATAGAGATATATCATGAAAGAACTTGACCCTGTGTGCAGGAAAGGTCAGCAAGCATGGAAGGTCATGGTCAGTTGTACATATTAGAAAGAACCGGTCTGGCTGCAGCATGAAATTTGGGCAAGTCTAGAGGCAGGTGAGTGTCACTGGGATTCAGCTGTTTCTGGCTTGGACCAGATGGTAGCAATTAGACCCAACTCTGATATGCGAGGGTCCTGAAGGTAAGCGTGGTGGAGCTCTGGTGGCATAGTGGATAAGGCATTTGGCTGCTAACTAGATCAGCAGTTCAAACCAACCAACTACTCCATGAAGGAAGACCGGGCAATCTACTTCTGTAAAGATGTACAGCCTCACAATACCAATGGGGGTCTCTATGAGTCGGAACCCACTTGATGATGGTGAATTTGATTGTTTTTTTGGAAGGCAAGAGTACCAAAGGAAGCCCACAACAGGTGAATATGTGTTTATAAATCATCTGGCAAACTATCAAATAAAATATTCACTATTCTACATTGAAAAAAGAGTTCTGGTGGTGCATTGGTTAAAACACTTGGCTGCTAACCAAGAGGTCAGCTGTCAGAACCCACAGAGATGGGGCAGTCTGCTTCCATGAAGATTTACAGCCTTGGAAACCCTTATGGGGGCAGTTCTACTTTGTCCTACAGAGTGGCCATGAGTTGAAATTGACTTGATAGCAGTGGGTTTGTTTTTTGGTTTAAATACATCTTCAGAAAGACCTAGAACATCAGGTTTAAATTTAGAATTTTCCCACTCCTTGAAATTCCATGCTGAATCTTGGAGGCTCAGAATAGGAGGTTCTAGCCTGTGCCCTGGTCTCTTTTTCCCACCCAAAACAGAATTTTGGAGTATAACAGATCCGTTTGACTCTTCCTGCCATTTACCATTTCCGTGACTGTAGACAAGTAACTTAAACAAAGCTCAATTTCCTTATTTGTATGTCAAAGCAAGAATATCTACTTTATAAAGGGTTGTTATGAAGAATACAAATAATGTAAAATGCTTGGCACACGACAGGCTAACAAATGCCATCTTTAAGGATCAGATATTAAGCTGCAGTGTGCCAGCCACTGGCGTGAGGATAACGCAGGGCACAAAGCATACCCTAAGCCCTCATGGAACTTGAGGTGCAGTAGGAGAGTCAATGGACAAGCAGATAAGCTACAGGTAGCAGTTGATACTGACTGGCTTAAGGTGTTGGTTCTCTCAAGGGTTTTTGTGTTTTCTCCAGGACATGCAAGGCGGCCAGTGGTTCTCAACCAGGGCGACACTGTCAGAGGTATTTGGGAATGTGAAATGCGTGGGTGCGTCTGGTGGTCATCCAGGTATGGCAAACTTCGTCAACGTGTGGGACAGTTTCCTCAGTTGAGCCTCAAATGCCAAGAATGCCTTTGTTGAGAAACGCTGCAAAATGTTTCGTTCTCATTGCAGAATTTGGGGTGCAGAGGTGGCGGGACGTAATTTTGGCAGTTACTTCTCTCCGGAGCGGGCATTCATCACTTCTCGTAGATGCTGCTCCAGGGTCGACTTGGGGGATGAATGGGAGAGGAACCGAGATCGAGCCCAAATCTACCACATTAACCAGCGCTTTTCCACACTAACCAGTACCTCCGGAAAGCTGGGAAGCTGCCCAGGAGAAAAGGACCACAGCGACACCTAGCTCTCTCTGAGCCCAGTCCAGAGATCGGCTTCCTACGGCGAGAGGTGGGCGGGCGGACCGGCGGGGGCGTGGCCGGGAGCCCACAGCGCAGGGTCGAAGGGCACGCGGCGTCTGTGTCATGGCGGCCTCCATGCTGGGCTCTGCCTGGTTGCCGCGGCGGCTCATTGTCCCTGGTCTTTGCCGCCGTCGCCTGCCCCAGCATATGCGTGTGCGTTCGCATCGGCTTCCGGAGCTCGCAGTGTCCGGGAGGAGCGTAGCCGCGGCTAGCGGGCCGGGAGCATCGAGCACTGACCTCTACTGCCTGGAATTGCTGCGGTGAGCAAGGCTAGTCTCGCGGTAGGAGGTCGCGGAGCCGCCCTCGGGGCCCAGGTGGGCGTGGCTCGGACCCAGCGGTCGCGTGGCTAGCGGATTAGCACCTACCTCGCGCTGTTCTAGGTGCTCAGTTTGGCGCTTGCGCGGCTGTGTGGAGGTGGGTTACTAAATTGTGGCATCATTTCTTTGCCCACGCTTGTCACCTTACTTGAACCTTAATTTTAAAACGTCTTTGCATACTTAGGGCTTTTGTTTTGTTTTGCACATCAGTCAGTAATTAATATAGCAATAGTGGAAATCGGGTCATTAAAAATTGTAAAAATCAAAATTCTCAAAAGGTTGTATTCATTTTTATATATGTTAAAGTTATTAATTTTTGATGATACAATTCAAGTTACCACAATATACTACCATTTCCTCTAGTGTCCTAACTCTTCTCTGTAGAGGTTGTTGTTGTTGTTAGGTGCTGTCGAGTCATCTCCCACTCACAGGGACCCTACGCACAACAGAACAAAACACTGCCCGGTCCTGCGCCAGCTCTGCTATCCCTGCTATACTTGAGGCCATCGCCGCAGCCACTGTGTCAATCCATCTCATTGAGGGTCTTCCCCTCCTTCGTCGACCCTCCACCTTACCAAGCATAACATCATTCTCCAGGGAATGGTCCCTTCTGAGAACATGACCAAAGTAGGTGAGAGGAAGTCTGGCCATTCTCACTTCCAAGGAGCATTCCGGCTGCACTTCCTCCAGTACAGATTTGTTAGTTCTTTTAGCAGTCCATGGTACTTCTTCACCAGCACCACAACTCAAAAGCATCAGTTCTTCTTTGGTCTTCCTTCTTCATTGTCCAGCTCTCACATGCATATGAGGCGATTGGAAATATCATGGCTTGTGTCAGGCGCTCCCTAGTCTTCAAGGAGACATCTTTGCTCCTCAGCACTTGAGAAAGATTTGCAGCCGACTTGCCCAGTGCTATACGTCGTCTTGATGTCCTGACTGCTGTTTCCATTGTCGTCGATTGTAGAACCAAGCAATATGAAGAAGTCTTTTGATAACTTCAGTCTTTCCTCCTTTATCGTGATGCTGCTTATTGGTCCAGTTGTGAGGATTTTTCTTTTCTTTATACTGAGATGTAATCCATACTTCAGAATGTGTTCTTCGTCTTTATCAGTAAGTGCTTCAAGTCATCCTCACTTTTAGCAAGCAGAGTTGTGTCATCTGCGTATTGCACGTTGTTAATGATTCTTCCTCCAATCCTGATGCCACGTTCTTCTTCATATAGTCCAGCTTCTCAGATTATTTGCTCAGCGTACAGATTGAGTAAGTATGCTGAAAGGATACAACCCTGACACACTCCCTTCTTGATTTTAAGCCATGCATTGTCCCCTTGTTCTGTTTGAACGACAGCCTCCTGCTCTATGTACAGGTTCCTCATGAGTACAATTAAGTGTTCTGGAATTCCCATTCTTTTCAATGTTACCCATAATTTGTTATGATCCACACAATCAAATGCTTTTGCATAGTCAATAAAACACAAGTAAACAT
>NW_006921608.1:19323804-19332646 GCF_000298275.1 Orycteropus afer afer | reverse complement strand
CCAGCCTTCTGGTTAGCAGTCAAGTGCCTTAGGCACTATGCTACCAGAGCTCCTAACAGAGTCCTTAGCATATAACAAATGCTTGATAACCAGTTTTCAAAACAAAACTTAAAAGGAAGATTAGAACTTGAAGCTTCTAATTGTCCCTCAGCAGTCTTTGCAAGATTTGGCTTCTGAAATGTTTGTACAGGGTTGTTTTGGACATGTATCTTATGCAAGGTTTCCAAATATCAGGAACAATTTCAGGCTAGTGTTTCACATTAGTCATCTTGAACTCTTCTATGAAACTCGTGAGGTTTGGTTCCTGGGAAAAATCTGAAACCATATTTACATATGCTTCTTGGAGTTTGGTTTTGTGAAGGGTCAACTGGGAGAGCCACCACAGGCTTTGCGCTTAAGGCTGTAGAAAGGAGGTGAGCAGGTAGTGATGTCAGGAGCACATTCAGTGTTCTTTCTCCATCCTCCTTAAGCCTAACCTCAAGCCTTTCCTGTGTCTGATGGTACAGCAATCCTAACATCTGATGTGCTTCTTATATGTTTCTCTCCTTACTGGACTGAGGTTTAGACCTGTCTCTAAGGTCTAGCATGTTGTATGGCACATAGCAGGCACATTAGAATGAATGAACAAATCAAAGGTGATTGGTCCCATTGCTATATAAAGCCATGAGTTATATATATATATCCATATTATGACATTCTCAGTCTCTGAAACAGCTCTTTGGTAACTGGACCTCAGGTAGTCACCTAGAACATCCCTGTATGCCCACAGTCCAGTAGTTGATGTAACTGTGATCCTGAGTGATAAAGGAGTGGCTGTTCTTTACTCAGTATATCCTTTTTAAGGTGGAGAATTAGTAATATTGTTCAGAAAGCTTTCCAGGAAAAACATTTTAAAGTTGTTAACTCTAGTCGCTTAAATGTGCAGATAATTTCTTTTCCCAAAGGTTGCTAACATTCTACTACTGTGTTTTTTCATTTTTCACTTCCCAATAAGAAGCTTGAAGTTCTTAACATACTGGCTATTTTTAGGAGACATGAAACAGGTAGATTATCAAACCTCTTTTATTTATTTAATTATTTTGTTTATATTGTGATTTGGGTGAAGGTTTTCAGAGCAAATTTGTCCATTCAGCAGTTCGTACACATTTTGTTTTCTGACGTTGACTACAATCCCCATTATGTAACTTCTCTCTTCCCACTTGCTCTCTATGGTTGTTTTTTCCCTGTGTCCTACTTCCCTAAGCATTCCTGCCCTCTGAGCTATCTCCCTGTGCAAATGCTGTCCTTCTGATCTCCCATGGTTGATTGTTCTAAGGAGTGTACCTATCTGGTGTCGTTGTTCACCTCCTAGGTCTGTTTGTTGTTTGAAGTTAAGCCATAGGAGTGAGTTCAATTCCAGGCCCAAAAGGTGACTAGAGGCCACAGTGTTGGAGGTTTCACCAGTCTCTATCAAACCAGTAACCCTTTTTTGTGATTTTGAGTTTTGTTCCACATATTTCTCCAATTCCATCTAGGATCTCCAATTTTGATCCCTTTTTGAGTGTTGGCAATGGTAGCCAGGCACCATCTAGTTGCTGTGGCCTCAGTGTCATGTAGGCTGAGGTTCACATGGTCAACCAGTCCCTTGGACTAATTGTTTCCATGCATCTTTCATTTTCCTCATTCTTCTTTGCTCTGGAGGAGGAGAAACTCATTGTTGCATCTTAGATGGCAGCTTGCAACCGTTTAAGACACCAGCTACTCCTCAACAAAGTAAGGTGTAGAACAGTGTTTTGTGTAGAATGTTATGCCAGTTGAGTTTATCAAGCCTTGTTTTGCAAATGAGAAAAGAGACATAAGTAATTGGTGTCATTTCTGTCAATAACTAGTTGAGTAATGGTGGTTCAGATTGTGGTTTCGATTTCCATTCAGTATTTCCTCACTGTTTCATATTGTCTTTCTAATACTTTAAGCACTTTTGAAGCCCAAAGTTTTAAAAATTGGCTACCATTAGTGTGGAGTCATCTGTTTCTTCAATTCTGTTAAAGTCTGATTTATGTATTTTGGAACTCTTTTCATTGGGTGAGTAGATATGTATTATGGTTATGTTCTCTTGTTCAAAGGATCTGTTAATCATTATATAATGTCCTCCTTTTTCTCTTATAATGGTTTTTGTCTTAAAGTCTATTTTATCAGAAATTAATATTGCTACTCTTCTTTTTTGATTGTCATTTGCTTGAAACATTTTTTTCCAGTATTTGAGTTTTTGTGTTTGTTTTTGTGTCTAAGTTGTGTCTCTTGGGGACAACATATTGATGGGTCATCTTTTCTTATCCATTCTGCAACTCTCTGTCTCTTGATTGATGGCATTTAATCCATTTACATTCAGTGTAATTATGAATAAGTATGAATTTATGTTTGCCATTTTGTTATTTTATTATTATTTTTGTGATGTTACTGATTTCTTTGTTCCCTATAATTTTCTGTGCTGACCTCATTTTGTTTATGAATTTTTTTTATCATTTCCTTTATTGCTGTTGTTTTAGTATTTGCTAGATTTTTGTGCCTTTTTCTTTTGATGAGAAGGTTTATTGATTTTCTTTGAGATTACTCTGTGATTTATTATTTTCTTCCTAACTTTAAAATAATCTGTTCTAGCTGGAAATTGCCTTGACTTCATCTTTATTTGGAAGTTCTATATCTATACTATTTATTCCCTCTTTTTGGGTCGTAGTTGTCCTCATTTACCAATTGATGTCTCTGGTTCCCTATTTACAATCTTATAAGTTTATTTTACTTTGGATACTTCTATATCTGAGTTGGTTTCTGGGTTATGTTACTATGTATGTTCATCATCAGTTGTTGTCTGCTATTGTTGGTTCTCTTTCCAAAGAGAACCTTTCCAAAGGACTTCCTTGAGCATCTCTT
Source organism: Orycteropus afer afer (assembly GCF_000298275.1). NCBI lineage: Eukaryota > Metazoa > Chordata > Mammalia > Tubulidentata > Orycteropodidae > Orycteropus > Orycteropus afer. Next base: position 19,329,739 of record NW_006921608.1, on the reverse strand, counting down.
GTGAGGTTGGTCTGGTTTTAGCAAATTCCCTTAATTTCTGTGTATCTGGAAATGTCCTGATTTCACTATCATATTTGAGAGACAGTTTTGCTGGGTATATAATTCTTGGTTGGCAATTTTTTTCTCTCAGAGTTTTATATGTGCCATACCATTGCTTTCTTGCCCACATGGTATCTGTTGAGATATCAGAGCTTAGTCTTATTGGGTGCCCTTTGTATGTAACTTTGCATTCTTCCTGTGTTGTGAAGCTCAGAGAGTTTTTATAGTAAAATAAAAATTTTAAATATTTATATGTATATGTGTGTGTGTATATATATCTATATATATATGTATGTATGTATATGTTTAAAAGTATAAACTATGGACCTACTTTGCTGTCACTGCCTTTAGGAATTTTCTTGAAGAAACATTTTGTAGGTGAAACCACTTCTGGTGAGATTTTTTTAGTATAGGTGTTTTGAGACAGCAAAGTACTATTCATTATAGTTGTTTATGTGAAAATTGGGGGGAATTGTAAAGGGAGTGAATAAAAGGAGCATATGTTCTCTGTTAAGCAGATGGCAAAATATGAACCAATATGAAATGTGGGAATAGTCTCAATTTCAGTACCAGATGGAACCCATTTTATGCTGAATACTATTTTATAGGAAATACTGTTATAATAAGGTTTCAGTGTGTTGCAGTTAAAGTGCCTGTCTATAGATAGGCAGTCTGGTAAGTACTTTATACTTACATTATCCTTCCTAGAATGAGTACATTTTTTTTTTAACTTTTTATTTTGAGATAATTTCAAATTTTCATAAAACTTGCAGAAATAATATGCAGGGCTCCCTTAGACTCTTTACCTAGATTCCTTAATGCTAACAATTCTGATCCATTTGAGAATAAGTTGCAGACATTACCCCCTCTACTTTGTAGAATCTCTCTGAATTTGGCTTTATGTGGTGTTTCCTCATGATTTATGCATTTTGGGCAGGAACATTACAGAAGGGATTCCATTCTTTTTTTTTCTGTTTCATATTGGGAAGTACATGACAGTGATTTGTCTTGTTACTATGATGTAAACGTTTTTATTACTTGGTTGAAAGTATGTTTTACAGGTTTCTCTACTATAGATTTAATTAATAAAAATATTAATTAATGAGTTATGTATTTTGTGGGAAAATACTTCAATACTATATAAATTCCTGTTTCCTTTAAATTTTCATCCATTTAACATTTAGTCAGTCATTCATGGATGATTTTTGCCTGAATCAACTATTAGTACTATGATAATGATCAAATGGTTTTTTTTTTTTTTTTTAATTTTCATCATGTCTTCTAAATGTATTACTTGGCATTTTCCTTGTTAAAGCTTTACCTTCTTTTCTTATATATTTGTTTATTCATTAACTTATTTTTATTGGTATAAGCTTATGAAGTCCCAATCTGTCATGTCATTTTTGTTGATGCTTAAATTATCTTAGACTTAACCAGTGAGAGCTCTACCTAGGTATCTTTTGTGTCCTTTTGACAAGTTCCCTCCATTCTTTAAGCATTTCTTTATTTTCTACTCAAGAAGATGTTTCAGGCTTATCTTGTATTGTTCATGCCCCAGCCATAGTCAGTCAGTCATCCAATGAACTCTGGTTTCTTTTAGTGGAAAATAGCAGCTAGAAAGCAAGATGTAGGTATTGAGTGTGTTCACTGTTGCTGGGCTCATTGCTTCTAGGCCCTCACAGGTATTGGTGCTAGGAATTTGTAAGTACACACCCACACACCCACCCATATATGGGCTTATCTATTTTTATCTATCTAACTGTTAAAAACCGTAGATTAGTACCACTACCTACTTAAGCTATTTTCTTAGTTTGATTTCTGCTTCTGTTGTTGTTAGTTACCATTGAGTCACCCCCCACTCATGCCCAGCAGAATGAAATGCTACCTAATCCTGTGCCATCCCCGTGATTGGTTGTGGATTGGATCACTGTTTTCATTGGCTGATTCTTGGAAGTCGATTGCCAAGCCTTTCTTCCTAGTTCGTATACTTATGTAAGGAGCTCTGATGGTGTGCCTGAGGTATTTGACTGCTAACCAGAATGTTAGCAGTTCAAACCTACCTGCAGATGGGGCAATCCATAAACATTTACTGCCTTGGAAACCCAAAGGAGGTAGCTGTGAGTTGGAATTGACTCGATGGCAGTGAGTTGTTTTTTGGTTTGATACTTCTGTAGCTCATTTGAGTTCTTATTAAAATCAAAATGATTTTGAGATACTTGAAATTACAAGTACTGTGTAATTTAAAATTAAATTAATAGAGATCGAGTATGTCAATCTTTTTTAACTGGTTGTTGTTGTTGTTATGTGCTGTCAAGTCGGACCCAACTTATAGTGACCCCTCCTTGGCTTTCCAAGGCGGTATCCCCACAGAAGTAGATTGCCCAACCTTCTTTCCGAGAAGTGGCTGGTGGGTTTGAACCACCAGCCTTCTGGTTAACAGTCAAGCATCTTAGACACTACTCTACTAGAGCTCCCTTTAACTGGTTAGGGATGGGGAAAGATACAGTTTTCATAATTGTAGCAAAGTAGGTATAACAAAAGAAATTTTAGTCCTATTCTGAGCATTGTTGGCAGTTAATTTTGGTCAATACTATATGCAGTGTGGAAAGTGAAAATTGTCTTTTTTTTCCCTGTTTGTTCTAGGAAACGAGATTATGAAGGCTATTTATGCTCCCTGCTGCTCCCTGCAGAATCCCGAAGTGCTGCATTTGCATTGAGGGCCTTCAATGTGGAACTGGCTCAGGCTGGTATTAAAATACCTTAGTATATTACTTATAAAATGATGATAATTAAGGATTTAATGCTGAACAGTCAAGTGTAATTGTCATTTGTATGTTGGATTTTTTTTTTCTTTTTCAAACAGTAATTTATTGTGTTTTTGGTGAAAGTTTACACAGCAAATTTAGGTTCCCACTTAACAATTATCACACAGTGTGTTCATTCACATTGGTCACGTTTTCACAGTGTTAACATTCTCCTTCACTCCATTCTGGATGCTCCATTTCAGGTGACCTGGGTCCACATCCCCTTGCCTTTCATTTTTGCTTTAGAGTGATTGTGGACTATCTAGTCTCACACAGATGATTTTGTAAAAGTGCACAGTAATCGCTGGTATATGTTAGATATTTTTAAGATCACTGCTGGAGATTTATTTCTTCTGGTAACTATTGAGGCTTAATGATTAAACTCTAAAAATAAAGCTAACTGATGAACTTAATATTTCTGGAGAACTTTATTTCTACAGATTAAAACTGTGAAATTGCAATTACCATGGCACTTTTGTCTGTTAATTGAATAAGTTTATCAGAGTATTGTTACTTATTCTCTCAAGCAATTGCATAATTCCTATTTATACAGCAAGTTTTTCAAAGCACTTTTTAAATTGAGGTTTTAGCTTTAACATGAATTAGGGAATGGAAGCAATTATAGCTTCAGACCGTAGATCATATTAACTCACTTTTTAAAAATATTAAGTGCAGTTTTAGCTTTACAGCAAGAAAAAGTGAGCAGAAAGTACAGAGTTCCCAAATGCTCCTTTTCCCTCTGCCTATAATTTCCCCTATTATTAACATCTTGTTGTAATGTGTTGCATTTACTATAACTGATGAACTGATATCAGTTATTATTAACTAAAGTTCATAGTTTATGTTAGAGTTTACTCTTTGTTTTGTATGATTTGTGTTATATGCTTGTCACATAGCCATCATGACAGTAACCTACAGAATAGTTTTATTCTCTTAAAAATCCCCTACGTTCCATATACTCACCATTCTCCCCAGCTGTTTACCCATCAAAAAACCTTGGCAACTGCTGATATTTTTATTGTCTCTATTGTTTTGCCTTTTCTAGAACATCATACTTGGAATCATAGTTTATATAGCATTTTCAGATTGGCTTCTTTCATTTGCAATATGCATTTAAGATTCCTCTGTGTCTTTTCATGACTTGATAGCTCATTTCTTTTTATCATTGTATCATACTCCATTGTATTGATGTACCACAGTTTGCTTATCCATTCACCTATTAAAGGACATCTCGGCTGCTTTCAAGTTTTGGCAATTACTAATTGAGCTACTGTTATGTGGACATATTTTCAACTCATTTGGGTAAATATCTAGGAGCACCATTGCTGGATTGTGTGTTTAGGTGTGTAAGAAACTGCCAGACTGTATTCCAAAGTAAGTGTACCATTTTGCAAATCTACCATCAATGAATGGAAGTTCCTATTGTTCCACATCCTTTCTAACATTTGGTGGTGTTTGTGTTTTGGAAATGTGTGTGGTATTATCCCGTTGTTTTAATTTGTAGTTACTGCATAACATGTAATAATATCTTTCAAAATTTGTTTTATTTTTGGTGAAAAATACACACAACAAAAATACACCCATTCGAAATTTTCTTCATGTATAATTCAGTGATGTTGGTTCCTGTCTTAATATTGTTTTGCCATTCTTGCTATCTCTTCCCACATTTTACCACCATTAATTAGACTCAAGCCCCAAAACCAAACCCATTGTCATTGAGTCCTTTCTGATTTATAATGACCCCAATGGGGCAGTTCTACCCCCATTATAAAGTTTCCAAGTCTGTAAATCTTTACAGAAGCAGACTGCCACATATTTTTCCTGCGGAGCAGCTCATGGGTTCAAACTACCAACTTTCTGGTTAGCAGCTGATTGCTTAACCACTGTGCCACCAGGGATCTTTAACTTAAGACTCACTTCCCCCTAACCTTCTCATGTATGCATTAGAGTTACTGTTGTCAAGCTGATCTCTATAAATAATACTTTAAAAGAGTACAGTGCTTACAGCAAACATTCTTAATTAATTGAGCTAAAGTAGTGTTTGGTTTAAAGATGGGGATAGTTTCCACTGAAGATTTAAAGATTATCTTAGGGCAATAGATTCAGAGGTTCCTGCAGTCTCAGTGGGTACAGGCATATGATACTGAGTGTCTTTTCATATGCCAACTTGCCATTTGTATATCTTCTTTGGTAATGTATCTATTCAGATCTTTTGCCCACTTTTTACTTGGGTTGTTTCTTTTCTTATTGTTGAGTTCTAAGAGTTCTGTGTATATTTAAATACAAGTCATTTATCAGATAAGTGTTTGCAGGTATTTTCTCCCAGTCTGTTGTATCTCTTTTCATCCTTTTAACAGTAATTTTTGTCTAAGGATTACAAACGAAGGAGAAACACTACGTTTTCTTAGAATGGAAGAAAGTGTGCAGACATAAATCCATTGAAGTGGAAGAATGAAGTGAGGGAGTTTAAATAGAACGGGCTTGGTCTTCTCAGTAAAGTAAAGGGAGAGGTTGCTTATTGGGAGTGAGGGAGGAGCTGAGGAAAGTTGAGAGTCTTGGAAATGGAAAGTTTTGGCACATATTCTCTGGTGAATATAATAGGAAGTGAACAAGGAATGAATAAAAATACCAAGTAGAGCATTGAGGCACAACTGAAATTAGATGCTACATACCTGCAGTAAGTCTAACAGACTCTGATTTTTCATCTAGTGTATCAGGGAAGTCATGAGCCCATATTTTTTCATGGTATCCTTTTTTCAAGTATAAGCTATAAATTAGCATATCAAGTCAGTCACCATTGAGCTCTAAAGAGTGATCACAGTAGCCTTCCTTTATAGTTTAAAAATGATTAGAATTATATTTTTAATAAATAGAATCTCATATTACCCCTGGAATTCTCAATCACTCTTGCAGCATCTTGCCACTTCTTTGCACACAGTTTTGTTCATTCATTCATTCAACAAATATTGATTGAGTTCTGAAATATGTAATATACTGTTCTAGGTCCTGAGGATATAGCATTGAATAAAACATACAAAGTTCCTGCACTCAAGGATCAAATAAACATGCACAGGTGCCTGTGTACTCTATCA
>NW_006921608.1:19321932-19323439 GCF_000298275.1 Orycteropus afer afer | reverse complement strand
TTAGAAAAAGAGCAGAAAAAAAAAAAAAAAAGCCTATAGTCACCAGAAAAGAAATAATAAAGGTTTGAGCAGAAGTAAATGAAACAGAAAATAGAAAGACAATAGAAAAAATCAACAAGATGAAGTTGGTTTTTTGAAAAAATTAATAAAATTAACAGACTACTGGCTATTTAACAAAGGAAAAGAGGGAGAGAATACAAATGACATAAATAAGGAATGAATTGGGTGACATCACAACAGAACCAACAGAAATTAAAAGGATAATATCAGGATACCGTGAAGAACTATGCTCTGTAAAATTTGTAAATCTAGAAAATATGGACAGATTTCTAGAAACATGCTACTTACCTAAACTAACAGGCTAAGGTGGAAAATTTGAAGAAACCGATAACAAAAGAAGAAATCGAACAGGTTATAAAAAAATTATTGACAAAAAAAGTCCTGGCCCAGATGCTTTCACTGGAGAATTCTACCGAACGTTCAGGGAAGAACTGACACCAACCCTACTCAAACTATTCCAGAACATAGAAAAGAATGGAATCCTCCCAAATTCATTTTATGCAGCAAGCATAACCTTGATACCCAAACCAGGCAAAGATATCACTCAAAAGGAAAGCTACAGACCTATATTGCTCATGAATAAATCCAAAAAAACCAGGAATATAGATGCAGAAATCTTCAACAAAATCCTGGCCAATGGACTCCAACAACATATCAAAAAATAATAATAATTCATTAAGACCAAGTGGGGTTCATACCAAGTATGCAAGGATGATTCAACATTAGTAAAACAATCAATGTCATCCACCACATAAATAAAACTAAGGTGAAGAACCACGTGATCGTATCAGTCAATGCAGAAAAGGCATTTGATAAAATCCAACACCAATTCCTGATTAAAACTCTCAGCAAAATAGGAATAGAGGGGACATTCCTCAGCATAATAAAGGAAATATATGCAAAACCAACAGCCAACATTATTCTCAACAAAGAGAGGCTGAAACCATTCCCCTTGCAAACAGGAACCAGACAAGGATGCCTTCTATTATCATTTCTATTCAACTTTGTATTGGAAGTCCTAGCCAGGGCAATAAGGCAAGAAAGGGAAATCAAAGGCATCCAAATTGGTAAGGAAGAAGTCAAACTATCCCTGTTTGCTGTTGATATGATCCTATACTTAGAAAACTCAAGAGACTCAGCAAAAAAAACTACTGGAACTAATTGAGAGATTTAGCACAGTGGTCAGATACAAGATCAGCATACAAAAATCAGTTGGATTCCTGTACACCAGCAAAGAGATTGCTGAAAAGGAAATAAGGAAATCAATACCATTTACAAATAGCTACCAAAAATAAAATAAAATACTTGGGAATAAATCTCCCTAGGGACACAACAGACTTGTACAAAGAAAACTACAAATCACTACTCAAAGAAACTGTAAGAGATCTATATAAATGGAAGAACATACTGTGCTCATAGATAGGAAGATTGAACACTGTGAAAATGT
>NW_006921608.1:19311751-19319094 GCF_000298275.1 Orycteropus afer afer | reverse complement strand
TGTATGGAGGTATGGTCACTGGGAAGAGGTAACTATGGGGAGGAAGTGGGAGGGGAGCTGTTGCATTGTGGTAAACTGGTCAATGACATGAGACAAAGTATATGTAAACTGCTGTATGGAGAGTGAATTTGCTCTGTAAATCTTCACCCAAATCACAGTTAAAAAAAACTAAACAAAACAAAAAAGAGGATATCCAGGTAGCCAGCAAGCACATGAAGAAATGCTCACAATGACTAACCATCAGAGGGATGCAAATCAGAACAGCAATGAGATACCATTTCACCCTGGCACTAATGGCAAAGTTCAACAAGACAGAAAATAACAAATGCTGGCAGGGATGTGAAGAGATTACACTGCTCATACACTGCTGGTGGGACTGTAAAATGATACAACCACTGTGGAAAGCAGTATGGTGATTCCTTAAAAAGTTAGAAATACCATTTGACCCAGCAATCCTAAAGAAGTGAGAGCCAGGACAAGAACAGATATATGCACACCCGTGTTCATTGCAGCACTGTTTACAATAGCTAAAAGATGGAAACAACCTAGATGTCCATCAACTGAGGAATAGATAACCAAACTATGGTACATACACACATGGAATACTATGCAACACTGAAGGATAATGTAGAGTCTGCAAAACACCGCATAACTTGGAGAACATTAATGCTGAGTCAATCACAGAAGGACAAATACTGTATTAGTTCATTGCTATAAAAAGTCAAGGAAGGGTTTCTATATGGAAGGAAACTTTGTTGGTTACCAAAGGTGGGAGGGGAGGGGAGAGATCACTGAAAAAATTATTTAAAAAATAAATAAAGAGGATCATGAAACACCTTACTGAGAAGGGGGGATTTGAGCAAAGATTTGAAGAAAGTCAGGGGGTAATCTGTGTAGATTGTAAGAGCAGAGAGTTTTCTAGGCAGAAAGAACGGCAAGTGCAAAGGCTCTGAGGTTTGAGTGTGCCTGGTGCATTCAAAGGACAGAAGAAAGTCAGGGTAGCTGCTACAGATGGATGGTGGGAGATACGGTTACAGGTAGCAGTGGTCAGACAGGTAAGGTCTTGGAGACCATTGCAATCACTTTCGCTTTTACTCTGAGAAAAAAATGGGAAGCCATTGGACGGATTTGAGCTGAGAAGAGTATCATTTCTTGGTTGGTTTTAGAAGGGTTACTCTGTTTTGTTTTTTATTGTGATTTAGGTGAAAGTTTACAGAGCAAATTCAGTTTCCATACAACAGTTTGTACGCATTTTATTTCATGACATGCTTGCAATCCCCATAATGTAACAGCTGTTTTCCCACTTCCTCCCTGTGGTTACCTTTTCCCTGTGTCCTTTTTTCACATGCATTCTTGCCCTCTGAACTATCTCCCTGTGCAAATGCCTGTCTGATTTCCCATGGTTGATCATTCTAAGGACTGTACCTACCTGGTGTAAATGTTTATGTGCCTGTCTGTTGTTTGGCTAGAAGCCAGAAGAGTGAATTCAATTCCAGGCCTGAGGGGTGACTAAGGGCCATAGTCTTGGGGGTTTCCCTAGTCTCTATCAGGTCAGTAGCCTGGTCATTCTTATGACTTTGAGTTTTGTTCTCCATTTTTCACCCACTCCCTCCAGGATCTCCAATTTTGATCTCTTTCTGAGTGGTCGACAGTGGTGGCTGGGTACCATCTAGTTCTGGTCTCAGCGTGAAGTAGGCTGAAGTTCACATGGTCCACTAGTCCCTTGGACTAATTGTTTCCATGCATCTTTGCTTTTCTTCATTCTTCTTTGATCTGGACGAGGAGAGGCCAATTGTTGTGTCTAGATGGCCACTTGCAAGCTTTTAAGACCTTAGTTACCAAGGTAGGAAGTAGAACAATCTTTTTGTGTAATATGTTACGCCATTTGAGCTTGATGTCCCCTGCAACATGGTCTCGAGCTCGTGGGCTTAGTGAGTCACTCTTACTTTCTTAGGGTGTTTGGTTGTGGCTAGGAAGTTATCCTAACTTTTCCCCATTAGCTCTGTTATATATATGGACATTCTTATCAAAACCAAAAAACAAACAAACAAACAAACAAATTCGTTGCCATTTTGTCAATTCCAACTCCTAGTGATCCCTGTTGGGTTTCTGAGGCTATAAATCTTTATGGAAGTAGATTGTCCCATCTTCCTTCCTCAGAGCTTCCGGTAGGTTTGAACCACTGACCACCTGGTTAGCAGCTAAATGCCTTATCCACTACACCACCAGAGGTCCTTGGACATTTTTTTTTTTCCCCAAATTTTTATTGTGATTTGGGTGAAAATTTATAGCGCAATTTCATTTTCCATACAGCAGTTCATACACATTTTGTCTCATGACATTGATTGCAGTTTCCCACAATGTAACAGCTCAGTTCCCACTTCCTCCCCATAGTCACTTACTTCTTTCCTGTGTCTTTCCCTCCTGTACACTCCTGCCCTCCAAGAGGTCTCCCTGTGCATACACTGCCCTTCTGTTCTCCCATGATTGATCTCTTTCTTGGACATTCTTGTAGCACATACATAGAAATACTGTCTGTAAAACTTACATAAGGTCATGGATATATTATTCACTTTTGCTTCAACATACCAGGTCATTTAGCCTGTTTACCTATGAATCCACCCATAGATTAATGTTTGTTACCACTGATAATGCAGTACTGTGTATGTAAAAGTGTTTATCATTATTGTCTGTACTTCTTGTGCACCTCTCTGTGTCTTCCTTTTCCTTAGTGTTACTGTGTTGTCACTTGCTTTTGGTATATTACCTTTCCCTTCACCCAAATCAATACTTATCTCTTACTTATCTAGCAATTTTCCCTCCCTTTTCTCCCTTCCCTGATAACCAACAAAGAAAGCTTCCTTCCATATGTAAACCTTTCCTGACTTTTTACAATAGCAGACTAATATAATATTTGTCCTTCTGTGTTTGACTTACATTATTCAGCATAATGTCATCCAAGTTCATCTGTGTTACAAAGTGTTTCATGGAGTCTTCATTATTCTATAATGTTGCATAGTATTCCATTGTGTGTATGTATCACCGTTTGGCTATCTGTTTGTCTGTTGGTGGGCACTTAGGTTTTTTCCATCTCTTTGGTATTGTCAGTAGTGTGCAATGAACATGAGTGTCCATATATCTATCAGTGCCCTTCCTCTCACTTCTTTAGGATGTAGACCTAGTAATGGGATTGCTGGATCAAATGGTATTTCTATTTCCAAATTTTGAAGGAATCTCCATACCAATTTCCACAGTGGTTGTATCACTTGACAGTCCCACCAGCAGTGTATGGGAATCCTAATCTCTCCTTATCCTCCCCAGCATTTGTTATTTTCTGTCCTGTTGAACTTTGCTGTTATTGCTGGTGTGAGATTCTATCTCGTTGTTTGATTTGCATCTTTGTAATGGCTAATGATTGCAAACATTTATTCGTGTGTTTGTTGGCCACCTGAGTATCTTCTTTGGTGAAGTGTCTGTTTATGTATTCTGCCTATTTTTTAATTGGATTGTTTGTCTTTTTGATGTTGAGGTGTTGGGGTTTTCTATAAATTTTAAAGATAAGTCCCTTGTTAGATATGTCATTACCAATATTTTTTCCCAATCTGTAAGTTCTCTTTTTACTCTTTTGGATAATTCTTTTAATGGACTTAAGAATTTAATTTTTAAAGATCCCATTCATCTAATTTATCTTCTGCTGTTTGTGCATTTTTACTTATGTTTGGTAGTCTGTTAATGCCATATATTAGGGCCCCTAAGTTTGCCCCTAGTTTTTCCTTGAGGAACTTCATAGTTTTAGGTTTCACATTTAAGTCTTTGATCCATCTGGAGTTAGTTTTCGTGTGTGGTGTGAGGTACTAATCTTGTTTCATTTTTCTGCAAATGGGTATCCTGTTTTGCCAGTACCATTTGTTAAAGACACTACCTCTTCCCCATTTAATAGATTTTGGCCCTTTGTCAAAGACCAGCTGACTATAGGTGGATGGATCTATTTCTGGGTTCCCAATGCTGTTCTTCTGGTCTAAGTGTCTGTTGTTGTAGCCATATCAGGTTCTTTTGACTACTGTGGCTGTATACTAGATTTTGAGATCACAGAGTGTGAAACTTCCTACTTTGTTGTTCTTCTTTAGTAGTGCTTTGGTTATCTGAGGTCTCTTTCCTTTCCATATAAAATTAGTGATTGATTTTTCTGTGTCTAAAGGGTTACTCTTGCCACTTTATTACAAACCATATACCATTGCGATCTGAACACCAAAATATTGCTAAGAGACCCACTCAGCACCAAAACAAGATTTTTTCCAACTTTTTATTTGGAAATAATTCTACACATAGAAAAGTAAGAACAGTACAAAGAATACTCATATACATACCCTCCACCCTGATTTCTCTGTTGTTAATATTTTACTCTGTTGCTTTACTATTCTGTCTTTATATATATGTACACACACACACACACACACTTTTCACTTTTTCATTTTCCAAAAATTTTTTATTGTGATTTGGGTGAAAGTTTACAGAGCAAATTCACTTCCCATACAGTAGCTCACACACACTGTCTCCTGACACTGACTGCAATTTCCCACAATGCAACAGCTCCCCTCCCACTTCCTCCCCATAGTTGCCTCTTCCCTGTGTCTTTCCCTCCCATATGCTACTGCCCATTGAGCTGTCTTCCTCTGCGTACACAGCCCTTCTATTCTCCCATGATTCATTTCTCCAAGAAGTGTATCTGCTTAATGTAAATGTTCAGCTCATATGCCTGTCTTTTGTTGGCAGGAAGCCACAGGAGTAGGTTAAATTGCAGATCTGAAGGGCAGCTAGGGGCCGTAGTCTTAGGCATTCCATCAGGCTCTATCAGACTAGCAAACGTAGTCCTATTTTTCTTTTTAATGATTTTGAGTTTTGTCCTACATTGTTCTTCCACTCTGTCCAGGTTCTCCTACATATATCCCCCTTGGAGTGGTTTACAGTGGTAGCCAGAAACTATCTAGCCCTTATGGTCTCATAGTCATATAAGCTAAGGATTACATAGTGTACCACTCGCTTGGACTAGTTGTTTCCATGTGTCTTCGGTTTTCTTCAGTCTTCTTTGCTTTGGACGAGGAGAGACCTATCGTTAAATCTAGATGGCTGCTTGCAAGCTTTTAAGATCTCAGTCGTTACTCACCAAAGTAGGATGTGGAACAATGTTTTTGTGTAGTATTTATGCCAATTGACCTTGATGACCCCTGCGACTATGGTCCCAAGCCCACAGGTCCAACTACTCGCTCCCTCTACGTAGCTAGCTGTGGCCAAGAAGTGACTACAACCTTGTCCCTTGTCAGCTCTACTATATACCTAGGAATCCTTACAGAACATACAAATACACTTGTAGAAACTTTGTCGGCCAACCCTATACATGGTTGTGGTCATACTCTCCCCTGAATAGACATACCTAATAGTTTAGCCTGTCCACCCATCTATCCACTGGTATATCAGTGTTTGCCTTCACTGACAACACAGTACTGTATGTGCAAAAGGGCTCATCTTTGTTGTCTTGTACCTTCCATGCACCTCTCTGTGTCTTCCTCTTCCTCAGTGCCACCATGTTGATCACTCATATTTGGTCCATTGACCTTTTCTTCACCCAAGTCAATACTTGTCTCTACCCATCTAACAGTGTTTCTTCCTTTCCCCTCCCACCCCTGGTAACCAACAAAGAAAATTTCCTTCCATATATAAACCTTTCCTTGACTTTTTACAATAATGGACTAATACGATATTTGCCCTTCTGTGATTGACTTATTTCACTAAGCATAATGTCTTCCAAGTTCGTCCACGTTATGTGGTGTTTTGCAGATTCTACGTTGTTCTTTAGGGTTGCATAGCATTCCATTGTGTGTATGTACCATAGTTTGCTTATCCATTCTTCCGTTGATGGGCACCGAGGTTGTTTCCATCTTTTTGCTGTTGTAAATCCCAGTTTTTTTTAAGTGAACCATTTTATGTTGCTTATAGCATAGCCCTTGTCCCTAAAATCTTTACTGTGTGTTTCATAAGAATAAAGATATTCTCTTACATGCCACAGTACAGTTACCAACTTCAAGAAAGTAAATGCTAATTCCTTCCCTGCTTCCTCTAAAGAACTCCTGGTTCTGCTTCCTAGTTTTTTCTTTAGACTTGAAAATTTTTTACCGTCAGTAACTAGTGAAGATTATTTTTCTTCTCTCCCACTTATTTTTCAAACTTTTTTTATTATGGAAAATTTCAAACATATACGGAAGTAGAGAGGGTAATATAATGAACCTCATGTAGCCATCACTCAACTTCATCTGTAAATTCAGTGGCCAATCTTGTTTTCTCTCTATCCCTACTCAACTCACCTCATTCCTAGGTTATTTTGAAGTCAATATCTGATACATTTTTCTATTTGAAAATATTTCATTATGTATTCTAAAAGATAACTCACTTTTTAAAAACATAACCATAACACCATTATCATATTAAAAATTTAACAGTAACTCCTTAATATTACTGAACATCTGGTATTCAGATTTTCCCAATTGTATGGATATCTTTCTCTCAATGTTTTTAACAGTTTGTTCAAATCAAGATTCAAAAAAGTCTGTAAGTTACAACTAGTTGATGTATCTGTTAAGTCTGTTTTAATCCAATAATTTTCTCTCCCTCTCGTTTTTCCCTTGTAATTTATTTCTAGAAGAATGCTCCCTATGTTTGAACATAAATCTTAGAAATAAAAAAAGTCATCACTAAGTAATTTTTAGCTTTTGTTTGGGTAACTAGTAGTGGCAACAATTTAATTGCTTAAAGGAAAAATTAAAGCAAATATATAGAATTAAATATAGTTTTTAGCTCAGATTATGAGATTTTGCAGAGTCACAGCAGGAAACTGAACAGTGCATTAGTTACAATTTTTAAACTCTGTTTACAGGTTAAGGACTCAGTGTCTGAGAAGACAATTGGACAGATGCGAATGCAGTTTTGGAAAAACACCGTGGAAGACATATACTGTGACAGTCCACCACATCAGCCTGTGGCCATTGAACTATGGAAGGTAAACAAACAAACAATCGCTACGATTAATTTGTAAGAATGTTCTTTTTTTTTTCTTAATTTATTTATTTTTATTTGGGTGAAGATTTACAGAGCAAATTCACTTTCCATACAGCAGTTCACATGTACCTTGTCTCATGTCATTGACCACAGTTTACCACAATGCAACAGCTCCCCTCCCACTTCCTCCCCATGGTTACCTCTTCCCAGTGTCCATCCCACCATACACTCCTGCACCCTGAGCTGTCTCCCTGTGCATAAGCAGCACTTCCTTCTCCCGTGATTGTTCTCTC
>NW_006921608.1:19305907-19307000 GCF_000298275.1 Orycteropus afer afer | reverse complement strand
CCATTGATAGTTTATACAAGTCTTTGGTGTATTTCTTTATTAAAGGAAAAAAGAGGTGAATCTGGTTTCTTTATATTAAAAATTATTTTTCATGCATTTGGTTGTAGAATTTAAACCCTACAGATGCAGTGGCAAGTGAATTTTCTGTTCTGTCTGGTCAGCAGCTCTCTTTGACAGTGTTTTGATCCAGACAGCATGTATTCATGTTTTGCGAGGGGAAACTGTCATTGTATAGATACAAATCCAAAACTACCTTGTCTAGTTTGATAGAATTGCCTGCTTGGTGATGAATTTTAGGTGTTAGAGAATGGAAACCTATGGGCCAGAGCATAATTTTTGTAGTTGGACATGTGTAGGAAATGGCTTTATATTAAAACAGCTCTATGGCTCCATTGTTCATAAACAGCCATACATGGTTGGGAAATGTGCTAAGCTAAGATTGGAGGTAGGGAGTGAGGTGCCTCTCATTACTAATCTTGTCCCCGTTGTAATATGATGAGTGCCACAAAACAGTTCTGTAACAGGAGCTGTGACACACTTGACAACAGTATACCTAAGC
This sequence comes from Orycteropus afer afer, assembly GCF_000298275.1. Classification (NCBI taxonomy): domain Eukaryota; kingdom Metazoa; phylum Chordata; class Mammalia; order Tubulidentata; family Orycteropodidae; genus Orycteropus; species Orycteropus afer. The sequence goes on along the minus strand of NW_006921608.1, from coordinate 19,306,441 downwards.
GGAGGCAGGCTATTATCTCTGGTGTTGAAGGTTAAATGAACATTGAAAAGAAGTAAGTCGTGTTCAGAGCAGTTGTCCTCTTTGCATGCTCTCTCTCCTCTGTGTTCTAGTGCATGTGCTAACTACAGCTCCAGATAAACTATTCTTTAACTCTTTGAAGAATGTCAGGTTGTTTAGAAGATTAAATAGGGAGACAGTGTTGCCCAGAGAGTGGTTTTTGCTGCACTGTTTAATTGGTGCCTGTAAGGTATAAAACAGTTCAATATCTGTAATTTCTTGTAGATTACATATAGAGTTCTCCATTTCTTTGTGTGTGAATATAAGTTATAGCTTGAAGTTATTTTTTATAACCAAAGTTTTCTAGTTTGCCTAACTTTCCAAAGTTGTTGATAATTGTTTTTCTGTCTTTTAACAGATTTTCAGCATGCATGCATACATGTTGTTGTTGTTGTTGTTATGTGCCATCGAGTCGGACTCGACTCATAGCGACCCCTCCTTGGGGTTCCGAGGCAGTATCACTACGGAAGTAGATTG
>NW_006921608.1:19293775-19300361 GCF_000298275.1 Orycteropus afer afer | reverse complement strand
CAATAGATAAACCTTTCCTTAACTTTTACGACATTGACATTTTTGAAGAGTATTACCTCCCTTTTTTTAAAATAGCACTTTGCTCATTTGGGGTTTGTCTGGTGCGTTCTCAGGATGAGATTCTGGTTACGGATGCTTGGCTGGAATGCTGCATAGGTACCCACCATCATTCTTTTAAGTACTTTCATGTCTGTGCTTTTCAAGGTATCAAACAGCTGGAGGTACACTGTCTGTCTGTCCTTTATTGACATTGTTAATTTTGATCACCCAGTCAGGTGATCAAAATTATGATCAGGATGTTGTCTGGCTTTTCCACTATATAATTACTGTCTTTTCTCTTTTATAACTAATAAACCATCTTGGGAGATACTCTAAGACCATATAGATACCCTCTTCCTTATAAAAAATTCCCTTTAGATTTGGAATTCATGGATGATTCTTGTCTGATTCAATATTTATTATTTATCAGTATGGACTCTTGAATTACATTTTTTTTCAATAGTTTATAATTTATTACTGTATTTAATTATTTTGGTTTTCAAGTTATCCAAGATTTGGACAATGGAAGTCCCTTTAAATAGGCTCCTGTACCCTTATAGCATGCCCACCATCATTATTTTCAGTACTTCTGTTTTTTGACACAATAAGGTGTGTACCATCTTGTAGCATCATCTTGTATCTACCCTGCCCAGCTCTGGAATCATCCATTTTCCTAAGGAGACTGTTTCTTTAGAGGGAATGGTATTAGAGACCAAGAGCTGGGCATTAGATGTGCTGTTTTCTGCTGAGATTTCTTTGTTTGTCAAGAGAATACTGTTTTCTTTTGGATTTTAGTTACCCTTTTTCATTTTGAGAAGAAATTCTTTTTTCTAGAGAAAAATCTCTTTCTCTTATGGGGAGAAGTTTGTATGTAGTGAGATCATAGAAGCCAGTGTGTCTCACATAGTAAAGTTGGGTTTGTAATTGTTTCTGTTTTAGAAATGGAATCATTAAACTAGTAAAAATGAAAAAAGTAAACCAATTAATGGATAAAGTACTAGAAATATTATTTTTTAGTTGGAAATGTTTTGAAATGTTTTCTAGGAGCATTCTTTTTTCCTGGTGCTTCTTTAACATAATTGTCTATCTGCAATGGTTATGTTCTCGTATCTAGTTTTGTATTTGATTTGTTTATTTTATTCAGGTCTGCAGAAGTTATTTCTAGTACTTTTCTAAAGACTTATAACACTCTTTTTTTTTAGGCTATCAAAAGGCATAATCTGACTAAAAGATGGCTTATGAAGATCATTGATGAAAGAGTAAGTTGAAGTTAGTCAAGTTTTAGTTTTTTTTTTTTCCTTTTTAATCTTTAAGCTGGCTCTTTAGGAAGGAAATGTTTTCGTATGTGTAATAATATTTTGGAAGGAGGAAATTTAAATAACAATGCCATTATATGCACATTTCATCCCTGCACGTCAGCTACTGCAGTCTTTCCCCAACACCTGCACACTATCAGGCAGAGATAGGCACGGAGGCAGAGTCATGCGTGTGCACAGACACACTCAATGTTTTGTTTTATTTTAATGGGAAATTTCAGACATATACAAAAGTATAGCAAATAATATACTTTCAGGTATCTTTTGTACAGCTTTAATAGTTATCAGTGTGTCTGATCTTGTTTCTTGTATACTCTCTTCTCTCCAGCTGTCATTTGATTGTTCAAAATAAATCTCAGACATCATATTTGATCTGTAAATATATGTGTATCTTGAAAAGATAAGAACTGTCAAAAAACAAAACCACAATATACTTTAAAAATTAATATTGATTTTTTTAATATCCTCAAATAGCCCATACACAAAAATTGGTTGTGTTTCTATACACTTGCAATGAACAATTAAAAAAGAAGTTAAGTGAACAATTCCATTTAAAATAACTTGAAAAGAATGAAATACTTAGAAATAAATTTAACAAAAAACATATAAAGCTTATATTCTAAAAAGTGTAAAGCACCATGTACAAAAAGAAGATCTAAATAACTGGAAAGACATCCCTTCTTCATGTTTTAAAACACTTGATATTGTTACATAGCAATATTCCCCAAATTGATACACAAACTCAATGCAATTCCTGTCAGATCCCAGCTAGCTTCTTTAGAGATTGACAAACGGGCCTAAAATTCACATGGAAATTCAAGGGACTCAGAACAGCCAGGAAAATCTTGTAAAAGAAGAACAAAATTGGAGGACTCATACGTCCTGATTTCAGAGCTTACTGCAAACAAGACAGTGTGGTGCTGGCATATAAACATAGAGATAAATGGGTTAGAATTGAAGAATCCAGAAATTAACTTTGTGTTTATGGACTATTGATTTTTTTATAAGGCTGCCAAAACAATTCAATGGGAAAGAATGTCCTTTCCAATGGATGGGCTGGGACAACTAGGTATCCACAATGAAAAGAATGAGAATGGACCCCTACTTCATACCATCCACAAAAATTAACTCCAAATGGATCAACAACCTAAATGTAAGAGCTTAACATATAATACTCATAGAAGAAAACATAGGGGAAATCTTTGTGATCTTGACTTTGGTGATGGCTTCTTAGGCATGACATTAAAAGCACAAGAACCAAAAGGAAAAATAGACTAGTTGGACTTGGAAAATTAAGAACTTTTATGCTTCAGAGGATATCAGGAAAGCCCAAAGACAACCCACAGAATGGGAGAACATATTTGCAAACCTTGCATCTGTTAAGGGATTTGTATCTAGAATATTTTTTTTAAAAAAATCTTGTAAAAAAAAAAATTCTTATAGCTCATTAATAAAAAGACAACTCAGTTAAAAAAGTGGGCAAAAGATCTGACGAGACAGTTTTTTGAAGAAAATACACAGATGGTTAGTATGAACATGAAAAGATATCTTCAGTAGTCATCAGGGAAATGCAAAACAAAACTACAGTGACATACTACTACACACCTATAGGGTGGTGATGATAAAAAAGACAGGTTCATCTACATGGTAGTATATACTTCCTACTTTTTTTTTAATGGCTGAAAAAAAGCCTTTGTATGGATGTATACTATGTTTTGCTTATTCATGAAATTTTATTGCTTATCTGATGAAATTTAACTCAGCCATAAAAGTGGAAAAAAGTACTATATATACAGTACTGCATCTACAGCACAGATGAACTTGCCTGTCATCACCATCCTAGCGGGTGTATATCACTGTGGGTATGTTTTGTATTTCCCTGATGATTTATGATGTTGGGTATCTTTGAAACCTTCATGCTAAGTGAAATAACCCTGACATGGAAGGCCACATATTCTATGATTCTATTTATATGAAATGTCCAGAACAGACAAATCCATAGAGATGTAAAGTAGATTAGTGGTTGCTGGGAAGTGGTATTGGGGAGCAGTTAATGGGCATGACTGCTAATAGGTGCAAGGTTTCTTTTTGGAATGAAGAAAACAGTCAGAAATTAGGTAGTGATGATAGTTGCACAACTTTATGAATATGCTGAACTGTGTTCTTTAAAAACGTGAATATTATGGTCTGTGAATTATACACAATTTTTCAAAATGAGCTGAAAATATTTTTTTTCTGCACAAGTCCATTACAACTGCTAGTTTCTCCTAATTAAGTTTTTTTTTCTTTTTACTTAGACAATGGACTCTTAATAAAGTGGATATATTTTCTTGTTCTAAGATTTTCATTTTTCTGTTTCTTGAATATAGATACTTAACCCTATTACTTTATAGGACTGGTGTCTTTTAGGGGAGGCTATTATTATTCTCCAAGTGGAATAGTTATTAAGCGATTGTCTGCTAACAGATAGGTTGGCAGTTTGAACCCACCAGCTGCCCCTCTGTCCTGTAGGGTCATAATGAGGCAGAATTGACTCTACTGTAGCAGGTTTGGTTTTGGTATGTTTGGTTGCTGTTATTCTCCTTTCTTTTTCTACATGCCTTTTCCTCATTAAGAACATGAGCATTAAAGTCAAAATGTGTCTGTGCAAATTCCAACCCCACTACTTAAGAGCTGTGTGACCTTGAGCATGTTGCTTGATGTGTCTGTACCTGAATTTCCTCATCTGCAAAATGAAAATAGTATTAGATCATTATCTTCTGGGGTTATTGTTAAGGTTAAGAAGATACTGTATAAAGTACTTAAGTAGGAGTTCAGTAAAGTCAATTTCTTCTGATATCTTGGACTTCAGAAGGAATTGAGTATTAAGCCAATCCTGTGTCAAGATGACTTGTGGGTTGAGATTATTCTTGGAGGAGTATTTTGGAAGATGGTTTGTAAGTATTGAATGTGTGAAACATTGACATTTTAATCCTATTTTATTCTGTACTAAACAGTATATATATTGAATAATACTTTTATTCATCATTATTCAGTTCTTTCCTCACTGCCAAAGGGGCAGGGAGGTCACATCTTCTGAGCTCCTCTAACCCCACAAGAGGAAGACAGAATCACTATCAGTAGCCCAAGGCCTATTCCTGCAAGGCCAAACGTGCTGCCTCCTTCTAGCCCTTTCACCAACTGTTCCTCCCACAGCACCTACCACCTCTCTGCTGGGTTCAATAATTCACTGCAGTGGCCATGCAGAACTCACAGATTATGGGGTTTATTATGGAATCACCAGGCTACAATTCAAATTCAGGGAAAAATGCTCAGTCTCTCTCAGCCCGCCGTCTCCAACGAATAGTCTCTCTCAGTTTCTCTCCCAGCAGTGCTTGTCTCTCGGTGTCTCCCTCTTAGCAATGCATGTCTCTCGGTGTTTCTTTCTCATCAACACGTGTCTCTCAGGAGCATGTTTCTCTCAGCAGTGTATCTTTCTCATCCAGCAATCAGAGAGACCTCTTCTGCCTCTAGGAGGGCTCCTTTTGAGCCTGGCATAGTAACCACTAACCAATCCCAACATCAGAATTCTATACACCTGAGAGAGAGCGAACTTCCCAGAAGATTGCCTCACTCTGGTTCAACAGAAATACCCCGGGTGGATAACTTTTACAATCAGGAGCTCCTCAGCTGCTCACAGCAAATTCCACCACAGGAATTTACAAAGACTGATGGCTAGAAAAGCCATACCAGGTAATTTACTACACTGCACCCACCCACTGCCATCGAGTCGGATCCAGCTCATAGCAAACCCCTCTGGGTTTCTCAGGCTGTATCACTATCAAAATAGATTGCCCAACCTTCCTTCTGAGGAGTATCTGGGGGTTTGAACTGCCGGCCTTCTGGTTAGCAGTCAAATGCCTTGGCACTATACCACCAGAGCTCCCAGCTCTTTAGGGCAAAAAAATTTCTTTACAGTTCAGCAGACTCTATTTGCATTTTGTTTGACTATAGGAAAAAAATTTGGATGACAAAATGTATCGTAATATCCAGGAACTGGAAACTTATGCTGAAAACACACAAAGCTCTCTTCTTTATTTAACACTAGAAATACTGGGTAAGTTTTCTTCTTATTTTATATTTCTCTTTCCCAGGAAAACACCTTTTAGATTTTACTTTTTCATAATTTGATAATCTACCCATTGGGAAGTTAATATATATTCATGTCACCCTAAAAGAATGGTATAAGTCCCCATTGGGATTCCCAGGCCTGTTCTGCCTGTGTACTCATTGACATGTTTTCCAGCATAGTGAAAGGAGGGAGCAAAGAACAGAGTGTTTATTTGTTAAGCATATACTTAAAATGAGGTCATACGGAAATTACATTAGGAGAAGAAGTGGAACACTTGCAATGTTTTTCCCTGATATTTGATTAAAATTCCAGGTGTGTTCTTGGTGTAGTCTGAGGAAAACTCTTTTATTTAAAAATTGAGGTTCTGAAACCTGTTAGTGGTAGCTGTCCAGCTTGTCTTTGTGCCCAGTTCTCTCATAAATCCTGTTTTTAATATATAAAACATAGAAGAACCACCTACTTTTACATGTTTAGGTTATTTCTCAATGCTGTTTCTGTTGATTTGTTATGCACTTAAAAAAGAATAGAGCAATTTCTTATTTACTTAATTTCCAAAATCATAGGTATAAAGGATCTTCATGCAGATCATGCTGCAAGTCACATTGGAAAAGCACAAGGCATTGTCACTTGCTTGAGAGCAACCCCCTATCATGGCAGCAGAAGAAAGGTGTTCCTTCCCATGGATATTTGTATGCTGGTAAGGCTGTAATTTGTACCTTCTACAATTTACCTCAGGAATACAGTGAGGGAAATTATCTCTTGGTTCTTTGCTTAGTTCATTAAAGTAACTTCTTTGAAACTAATGCTAATTGCTTACAGCAAATAGTCTTCCATTTTTGCTCCCAGGTTACCAAGGCAGAATTTCATCTATCAGTCCTTTTAGGTCTTGGGAGGAGCCATGAGAAAGAGGGTCCAGAGAACCTCATTTGGTACAGTTTCATGAGCTTTACTCCTTCCCAAACAGTTACAGAAATTATTCCTCATATTCCCACTGGCCTGTTCTTTATTTCATCTTCTAATGAAGGGAATAGGAGCTCTGGTAGCATAGTGGCTAAGGCACTTGACTGCTAACCAGAAGGCTGGCGGTTCAAACCCACCAGCCACTCCTCGGAAGGAAGGT
>NW_006921608.1:19289759-19293275 GCF_000298275.1 Orycteropus afer afer | reverse complement strand
TACCACAATGCAACAGCTCCTCTCCCACTTCCTCCCCATAGTTACCTCTTCCCTGTGTCCATCTCTCCATGCATTCCTGCCCCCCGAGCTGTCTCCCTGTGCATAAACAGCCCTTCTTTCTCCCATGATTGTTCTCTCCAAGGAGTGTATCTACCTCGGGTAAATGTTCAACTCATATATGCCTGTCTTTTGTTTGGCTGGAAACCACAGGTGTGGGTTCAATTCCAGACCTGAAGGGCAGCTAGGGCCCATAGTCACAGTGGTTTCACCTAGCTCTATAAGACCAGCAAACCTGGTCCATCTTTTTTTTTTCCCAAATGATTTTGAGTTTTGTTCCACATTGTTCTCCCACTCTATCCAGGATCTCCTACACAGATCCCCCTCCAAGTGGTTGACAGTGGTAGCTGGGCACCATCTAGTTCTTCTGGTCTTATAATCGTATAGGCTGAGAATTGCATGGTGTCCTAGTCACTAGGACTAATTGTTCCCATGAATCTTTGGTTTTCTGCATTCCTCCTTGCTCTAGATGAGGAGAGACCCACCATTGCATCTAGATGGCTGCTTGTAAGCTTTTAAGATCCCAGTTGCTACTCGCTAAAGTAGGAGGTAGAACAATGTTTTGTGTAGTGTGTTATGCCAATTGAGCTTGATGTCCCCTGCCACTATGGTACCGAGCCCACAGGTTCAACTACTTGCTCCCTTTGGGTAGCTGACTGTGGCCAAGAAGTGACTATAACCTTGTCCCTTGTCAGCTCTACTATACACCTGGGAATTCTTATAAAACATAGCAATACACTTGTAGAAACATTGTCTACCAACCCTGTACATGGTCTTGGGCACACTCCCCCCTGCATAGACATACCTAACAGTTCAGCCTGTCCACCCATCTATCCATTCATATAGCCATGTTTGCCTTCACTGACAGCGCAGTACTGTATGTGCAAAAGGGTTCATCTTTGTTATCTGTACCTCCCATGCATCTCTCTATGCCTTCCTCTTCCTCACTGCCACCATGTTGATCACTCACATTTGGTACATTGCCTTTGTCTTCACCCAAATCAATACTTGTTTCTACTTACCTAACAGTGTTCCCTCTCCTCCCAACCCTGGTAAACAACAAAGAAAATTTCCTTCCATATATAAACCTTTCCTTGACTTTTACAATAACAAACTAATACAATATCTGTCCTTCTGTGATTGACTTATTTTATTCAGCATAATGTCCTCCAAGTTCATTCATGTTATGCAGTGTTTTGCAGATTCTGTGTTATTCTTTAGGGTTGCATAGTATTCCATTGTGTGTATGTACCATAGTGTGGTTATCCATTCCTCAGTTGATGGACACCTAGGTTGTTTTCATCTTTTGGCAATTGTAAATAGTGCTGTGAAGAACATGGGTATGCATATGTCTGTTCTTGCCATGGCTCTCACTTCTTTAGGATACATACCTAGTAATGGAATGGCTGGGTCAAATGGTATTTCTAATTCCAACTTTTTGAAGAATCACTATACTGCTTTCCAGGAGCTCTGGCAGCATAGTGGCTAAGGCACTTGACTGCTAACCAGAAGGCTGGCGGTTCAAACCCACCAGCCGTTCCTCGGAAGGAAGATGGGGCAATCTACTTCTGTAGTTATACTGCCTTGGAAACCCAAGGAGGGGTTGCTATGAGTCGGGTCCGACTTGACGGCACATAACAACAACAACATACTGCTTTCCACACTGTTTGTACCATTTTACAGTCCCACCAGCAGTGTGTGAGAGTCCCAATCTCTCTGCATCCTTGCCAGCATTTGTTATTTTCTGTCTTGTTGAGTACACTTATTTTTTAAAACTTTCAGAAAGTTGGCATTGTAGTGTACTTTCTGCTCTGTCACCTGTTTTTTTGAGCTGTGTTAGTTTTAAGGGTATTTTTAGATTCCTAATACAATGTACATTTTTACACATAGCATGGTGTTTCACAAGAGGATTTTCTACGGAAGAGTCAAGATAAAAATGTGAGAGATGTCATATATGACATTGCCAGCCAGGCACACTTGCATCTGAAGCATGTAAGTAGCCTCTTTTCTCCAGATCCTTAGGAAACAATCATTTCTTAATACGGCTATTTCTAGAGTGTGGTTGTGGTACTCCTTACTTGGCAATTTTCATTCATCTCTCATCGAATTCCCAGCAGATATATCTCGGGGGCTTTTAGAAAATTTCTGCCTTTTTTTTCCCCTTCATGTTCCTAGATGCATCACCATTCTCTCCCTCTCAGCAGGTGAGTGAGCCCTTCATGAATAAATCAGACATGAGCTTCCTCACTTAGGTCCCTCTCCGTTCCATCCATTGGTCATTCTTCTGACTTGCAGGGGAAGGTGTCTTCCCGCCTCTCCTCTTCCAGGCCATGCTTCCTCAGCAGTCCCCAGCTGGTGGGTTCTCACCTTTGCCTTGCTGGTAACGTGCCCCTTTGGTCTCCTGGTTTGTTGCCTTCTGAAGTTGCAGCAGCCTATGGAGTCTTGGTTTTTTGTCTTTTTCTTTTTCAATTAGACTTTTTGAATAGGTGGTCACATTCATTATTACATCAAGGTCCTCACCACCCAGCCAAGAATGAGCTGCAATTTGGCTTCTTTACCAGTCACCCTAATACTAATCACTAATACATAAACTCCTTGTTTCCAAATTTAATGGATTTCTTGTTCTCATTAATTTTTCTTTTTTTTAATGGAGATTTATTATTTATTTATTTATTTATTTATGTGTCATTTGAGTGCCAGTTTGCAGAGCATAATTTTTTTTTCCATTGAACAGTTCATATATATTTTGTTTCCTGATCATGATTGCCGTTCCCACAATGCAACAGCTCTTTTCCCACTTTCTCCTTGTGGTTATGTTAAGGTTGGTCTTTTTTTTTTTATGATTTTAAGTTTTGTTCCACATTTTTTCTCCCACTCTATCCAGATCTCCAATTTTGATCCCTTTCTGAGTGGTTGTCAGTGGTAGCTGAGCATCCATCTAGTTCTTCTGGTCACAGGTTTCATTGTGGTAGTTATGTTTGTGTGTCAACTTGGCTGGGCCTGGTTGAGTGGCTGGGCAGCTGGTCGTAGTTAATCCCCATCTGGAGACTGGCAATCAACTCCATGGTGGGATCTACCACAAGCAGCTGGGTACCTGCCTTTGGGAATGTGGTCTGCTTCCTGTATTTAAGGAGAAGCCTTGGTAATTGTCTCTAGCTATGGTATGCTTGGACCCTGCATATAGCCGTGTTGTTGCTCAGCAGCCTGCCATGCTCTGCTGACCTTGGGACTTAAAATGGACTTAAGTTAATGGCCTGCTGTGTGGTTTGGTAACATCAGGGCTGTGCCTTTTTACTTGTCAACCTTGGGACTTCTCAGCCTAAGCAGCCAACAGCTGTCTGAGTGAAGAAATACCTCTAGCTCCAGTGGGCTGGGAGCAGGAGGTAGAGCTGGACCCCAAGATTGAGGGGCTTTCACCCAGCCCCTAGAGCCTGGCACTTTGAACTTGGACTTAAAGCC
>NW_006921608.1:19277259-19289659 GCF_000298275.1 Orycteropus afer afer | reverse complement strand
TTAAAGCCTCCAAATTGTAAGAATAAACTCCTGTTTGTTTAAGCCATCCCATTTGTGGTATATTCTTGTCAGAGCAGCAGTAGGTAACCAGAACATTCATGTAGGCTGATTTTCCCATGGTCTGCTGGTCTATGGATTAGTTGTTTCTGTCTGTCTTTTGTTTTCTTCACTCTGCTTTGCTTTGTTTCTTTTCTTTTTTATTTATTTTAAATTTTTTTTTTTTATTTTTTATTTATTTTAAATGCATTTTATTGAAATATAATTTATGGACAGTGAGATACACAAAACTAAAGTGACATGGGTCAATGCATTTTTTCTTTTTCCTTTTTTTTTTTTTTGCAGTGTCCCCAGTCCTCACCTCCCACCCCTGGCAACCAACAAAGAAAGTTTCCCTCCATATATAAACCTTTCCTTGACCCTCCACAATGATGAACTAATACTGTATTTGTTCTTCTGTGACTGACTTAGTTCACTCAGCACAGTGTCCTCCAAGTCCATCCACACCATGCGGTGCTTTGCAGACTCCACATCACTCCTCAGTGCTGCATAGCACTCCATTGTGTGTATGCACCTCAGCTTGTTAAACCATTCCTCTGTTGATGGACACGTAGGTTGTCTCCAACCTCTTGCTGCTGCAAACAGTGCTGCGATGAACATGGGTGTGCATATATCTGTTCCTGTCCTGGCTCTCACCTCTCTAGGATATATACTTAGTAATGGGATTGCTGGGTCAAATGGTACCTCCAGTTTCAGCTTTCCAAGGAATTGCCATACTGCTTTCCACAGTGGTTGTATCATTTCACAGTCCCACCAGCAGTGTATGAGAGTCCCAGTCTCTCCACATCCCCGCCAGCATTTGTTATTTTCTATTTCATTGAACCTTGCCATCAGTGCTGGGGTGAGAGGGTATCTTGTTGTTTTGATTTGCATCTCTTTGATGGCTATTGATCATGAGCATTTTTTCATGTATTTGCTGACCACCTGAATATCCTCCTTGGTGAGGTGTCTATTCATGTCTTCTGTCCATTTTTTAAATGGATTGTTAATCCTTTTGCTTTTGAAGCATTGGAGTTTTCTATAAATCTTAGCGTTAAGTCCCTTGTCAGATATGTAATTACCGACAAATATAAATTTGTTGCTGTCATTTTGTTATGTGCTTTTTTGTGGTATTGGTTTCTTTGTTCCATATAATTTTCTGTGCTGAGCTCGTTTTGTTTATGAATCATGCTATCACTTCCTTCATTGTTATGTTTCAGTATTTGCAAAATGTTTATGCTGGTCTTCTTTTTTATTTTGATGTGAAGGTTTATCATTTTTCTTTGAGGTTACTCTGTGATTTATAGTTTTCTCCCCAAGTTTAGAACAGTCCATTCTATCTTGTAGTTGTCTTGACTTCCCTACCATTTAGAAGTTCTTTAACTACACAATTTTTTCCCTCTTTTTGGTTTATAGTTGTCCTCATTTGTCACTTGATGTTGTGGTTCCCTGTTTGCAATCTTTTAGGCTTATTTACTTTGGATACTTCTATAACTAGGTTGGTTTCTGGGTTATGTCATCATTTGTGTTAATTGTCAGTTGTTGTTGGCTGTTGTTGGTTCTCTGTCCAAAGGACTCCCTTTAGCATCTCTTGTAAGGTTGGTCTGGTTTTAACAAATTCTCTTAATTTCTGCTTATCTGTAAATGTCCTAATTTCACTGTCATATTTGAGAGACAATTTTGCTGGGTATATAATTCTTGGTTGGAAATTTTCTCTTTCAGGGTTTTATATACCATCCCATTGTCTTCTCGCCTGCATGGTTTCTGCTGAGAAATCTGAGCTTAGTCTTATTGGTTGCCCCTTGTAGGTAACTTTTGTTTTTTCCTGTGCTGCTTTCAGGATTTGTTCTTTGTCTTTGGTTTTGGTGAGTTTCATGATGATATGTCTTGGTGATTTTCCTTTGGGTTCTATCCTTGCAAAAAGGGCAAGGAGGCCATATCTTCTGACATCTTCTAACTGCACAAGAGGAGGACAGAATCATTAGCCCAAGGCCTATTCGTGTAAGGCCAGACATGCTGCCTCCCTCCAGCCTTTTCACAAACTGTTCCTCCCAAAGCACCCACCACCTTTCTCCTGGGTTCGATAATTCACTGCAGTGGCCACACAGAACTCACAGATTATGGAGTTTATTAGGGAAGCACCAGATTACAATTCAAGTTTGGGAAAAATGCTCAGGCTCTCTCAGCCCTCTATCTCTCACCCAACAGTCTCTTTCCCAGAAGTGCGTGTCCCTCGGTGTCTATCTCAGCAATACGTGTCTCTTGCATCTCTTTCCCAGCAGCGCGTGTCTCTCAGGAGCACGTTCCTTCTCAGCAGTACGTCCTTCTCACCCAGTAATCAGAGAGATTTCTGCCTCTAGGAGGCCTCCTTTTGAGCCTGGCAGAGTGGCCAAACTAGCCAATCATAACATCAGAATACTAAGCACCTGAGAGAGAGCGAACCTCCCAGAACATTGCTTTGTGCCACTCCCCACAGAAATACACCACATGGATAACATTTATAATCAGGAGCTCCTCAGTTGCTCACAGCAAATTCCACCATGGAGTTTACAAAGACTTATGGCTAGAAAGGCTATGCCAGGTAATTTACCACATCGCAATCCTGTTTGGGGTTTGCCGGACTTCTTGAATGGATATATTCTCATCTTTCATCATAGCAGGGAAATTCTCTTCCAACAAATCTTGGGCAATTTTTTCTGTGGTTTTATTTGTCTCTTGCTGTTCTGGAATTCTGATTACATGTAGGTTATTCTTTTTGATGGTATCCCACATGAACCTTAAGCTTTCTTCATTTTGTTTTGATCTTTTTTCTGATTGATCCCTTTCCAAAGAAGTATTGAGGTATTTGTCTTCAGTGTCACTAATTCTGTCTTCCATTGATTCACATCTCCTCCTTTTCCCATTCAATGTGTTATCTATTTCTGAAAATTTATTATTAATCTTCTGGACTATTGTGTGTAGATTTTGCATCATTTCTCATTTTTCATTCATTTTGTCATTTTGTTCTTGTATTGTCTTTCGAAATTGCTGTAGGGTGCTAAAGAGGCATGGAGGCCACATCTCCTGACCTCCTCTAACCCCACAAGAGGAAGACAGAATCACCATCAGTAGCCCAAGGCCTATTCCTGCAAGGCCAGACATGCTGCCTCCCTCCAGCCCTTTTACCAACCATTCCTCCCACAATACCCACCACCTTTCTGCTGGGTTCGATAATTTGCTGCAGTGGTCACACACAACTCACAGATTATAGGATTTATAGGGATGCACCAGGCTACAATTCAAGTTTAGGAACAATGCTCAGTCTCTTTCAGCCCACCGTCTCCTAGCCAACAGTCTCTGACAGTGTGTCTTCCACCAGTGTGTGTCTCTCGGTGTCTCTCTCAGCAATGTGTGTCTCTTGCGTCTCTTTCTCAGCAGCGCATGTCTCTCAGGAGCACGTTGCTGTCAGCAACACATCTTTCTCAGCCAGCAGTCAGAGAAACTTCTTCAGCCTCTAAGAGGGCTCCTTTTGAGCCTGGCAGAGTGGACAAATTAGCCAGTCATAACATTAGAATTCTAAACACCTAAGAGAAAGCAAACTCCCCAGAACATTGTTTTGTGCCACTGCAACATAAATACCCCAGGTGGATAACTTTAGCAATTAAGAACTCCTCAGTTGCTCACAAATTCCACCCGGAGTTTACAAAGACTTATAGCTAGAAAAGCCATACCAGGTAATTTACTACAACGCAAGGGCTTTCTCTGTTTTCCTCAATTTTGTCAGTGTTTTTCCTTGATCTGTCTCCCAATTCTTTGAGGATACCTAAATGTAATTCTTTTGAATTCCTTATCAGGGAGTTCCAATGCTGCATCTTCCTCAGGGATGTGTTTTGGGTCTGTATCCTTGTCCCTTATTTCTCCTGCTTTATCTTGCTTCTCTGTGTGGACTGTGATGCTCTTTATCTCCAAGGCATTGTGATGTTTTTGTGTTTATATTTAATTGGTGATTGTATATTGGAGTGACTTGCCCACAATTTTCATTTTCTTTGTATGTTATCTACGTAAGCAGGGTACTGTGCTGTGTTCCTCTGTTCGCTGGTTGGCAGCACTTACACACTCACTACCTGTCTCCTTTCCCATTGTCAGCCTCCCGTATGTCTGTGCCGTCCTTGGCAAAGAGAGCCTATTCTTAGGTCCCTGGAATCCAAATGAGAATGCTGTCACTTTAAAATCCAAAATGGTCACTGCTTGTAAACATTCAAAATGATTGTGCCCTTGGTCACTTTAAATGTCCAAAATGGCTGGCTCTTGTTAATAATCAAAATGGCTGTGCCCTCCATACAGATGAAAGTCCACAGCTCAGGTTGTCTCCCTCCTTGCTGTTTCCCTCACTAGTCATAGGCCACCAGCGTAATTGTCCCTGCAGTCCTTGGTGACCAGGGCTGATCTTTAGGTCAGTTCTCAGGTCCCAACACCACTTTGAAATATTCAGGCTGTTGGTCCTGTTAGAGTAGATAACAAGACCACTGCTCCGACCATCTCCGTACTCAATGTTTTCATTCAGGTTTTTCCACCAGTTGGTGCCTAATCCACTTCTGTATACTTCCTTTCAAAGCTCCAGGGCTCCAGGATGTATCTCTGTTAATTAGTTTCTTTTTTCTTCGTTGAAGATGGTCTGTGTAGCTTGTCTCCCTATTCCTCCATCTTACGGGAAGTCAGTTTTTCTTGTTTTTTGACACATTGATCTATTTTTCTCCTCAAAACATTCTAATGTTTTCTTCTTTTGCTTATTGGACTTTAGCTCCTGAACTGCTTCCTGATTTCTCGTGCATCTCATTTTAGGTGTTCCTCAAGAGTTGGTTCTTCATCTCTTCTCAAGCCTTAACTTGTTTTCTGTTTGGGATTTAACACTGTTGACTTTGCTGCTCTTTCTTGAAGCTTTCTGTGTTCTTCAAATCCATAGTGCTATTCTTTCCTGCTTCTCCTTGAACCGTTTCTTGTTGGTTTCAGTGGTGTCTGAAGACTTGATGGAACTTCCTGTTTCCTTGCATGCTATACTTGCTATTTTTATGCCTGTTAAGTTCCCTCTATTCCCCCCCTCCCCGCCCCAGTAGGCACTGCTCAGATGTCACCTAATCAGAAAGCCCTTTCCTGGCCACCTTATCTAAAGTAACATCCTCTCTTCCCACCACTATGTCCCTTTACTCTGCTTAACTCTTTTCACTTCCTGCCATATTAAAAGTTTGGTTATTTGTTTATTGTCTGTTTCCCTCCCAGTTCCCAGTAGAATGTAAGTAAAGTCAGACTTTGTTCTGTGCTGTGTTCCTCTGCATCTAGGATGTCTGGTACATTATCACCACTCAGTAAATATTTGTAGAGCATTAAATAAGTAATCAGCTTATAACTTCCTTGAGGACAAAGACTCTGTCTTAATCTTCTTTTCAATTTCCTCAAGAATCTAGCATAGTTCTGTGCCACAGCAGAATTATAAATAAAGTACATGAAGATTCAGATGAGAAATTAGTTAAAACTAGGAGGGTTTGGGGTAAGATCTGAGAACATTACAGAATGATAGAGGCAACAAAGATCTGGACCTTTGTGGGAACTTGAGAAGTACTAATTCACAGTTAATTTAGGAAGGGGCCACGAGTCTGTGTTTATAAAAAGCTTGATTTTTATAAACAGCTAGATTTGAAAAACTCGTGTTTAGGGTATGTGAAGTATGTCCCTGGAAGTAAGTTTGGAAGGGTGGATTGCAGATAGCTTGTGGAGCTGTGGAGGCTTTGTCAGGCAGTAGAGCTGGTGGATGAGAGTGCAAGCTCTGGGACTAGATGCTTGAATATAATCCTGGCTCTGCCACTTACTGGTCATGGATCTTAACCTCTCTGTGTTTCAGTTTTCTCATTTGTAAAAGAGGATCATTGTATTTATACCTAACTCAAATTGTTGTTATTTGGATAAATGAGTTAACATTCATAATGGGATTATAACACTGCCTGGAAAATAGTAAGTGCTAGTTAGCTATCATCATCATCATCATCATCAAGTAAAGCAATGGCACTAGTGTTGCATTCTAGAAAATTCTACAAGCAGTGTTTAAAAGAGATGAGGAAAATTGGGGTTAGACGATAAGTTAGGAGATTTATTTAGGAGAGAGAGAAAATATCAGATTCAGAGAGGATGGATTATACACACACATACACACATACTCAAATCATCTAAGCTTGACAACTGATTGGATTGTGGCAGAATCAGGAAAAGGGAAAGTTGAAGACATGCAAAGAGGTCAGGTATAGGTGATGACTCTGCCTACAGGGACTACAGTGAATAAGCATAGTATGCTAGGTGCTGATCAGTAGACTTTAGACTGTCTGCTGGATATAATTGAATTTGAGGTGATTGGAGGACATTTAGAAAGGTGACCTGTTGGAGGAATGCAGGATTGTGACTTTGAAAGGAGATCCAAATTAGAGATGGATTTGTGAGTTTTTCACTTAAAAAGCTTACTTTTAAAACTTTAAAAGTTTAAAGTTTTAAACTTTAAAGTTAAAACTTTAAGTTTGGGTGATATTGCCGAAGGAGAATGTATACTTATGGAAGAGGACCAAGGGCAGAACCACGAGACCCAACTCTTTTTATCAGATAGCAAGAGAAACGGCCATTTATTAGAAAGGGGGAAAAAGAGAATGATCAGATAAGGAGCACTGACAGTCAGTGTCTTGGAAACCGAGGGAGGAGAACGTTCCAAGAAAGGAATATCCAAATATTGCATGTTATAGAGACATTGAAGTGAAAAGATAGCTATGATGATTAGTAACAGATGATCATAAAGGAGCAGTTTTAGGAGACTTTGGTGGTGTAGTGCCTAAGCCATTTGACTGTTAACCAGAAGATTGGTGGTTCAAACCCACCAGGTGCTTCGCAGAAGGAAGACTGGGCAATCTACTTCTGTAAAGATTTACCACCTCACAAACCCAAAGGGGGTTGCTGTGAGTCTAAATCGACTTGATGGCAGTGAGTTTTGAGTTGGGGTAAAAGCAGTCAGCAGTGGGTTAGAAATAATTCTGGAAGCAGAGATAGTATCTGCCGTACTTGGCATGAAGGATATCATAAACAAAGACATGGAGATGAGAGTGAGTTTGGTGAGTACAGGATGATAGTCATCAGCCTGAGTGGGTCAGGGAGTCATTCCCCAGAGCAGTAGGGAGTTAGGTTGGAGAGAGGACATTAGAATTCCAGGATGAATAGTTGAGACTTGATCTACCAGGAATTTAAAGAAAGTAAAAATGAAATTATGACTTACAGACATGAATTTGGCTGGCTATGGAAAATGAGTTGAAGGTTGGGGAGCACAGAGACAAGGAGTCCAGTTGGGAGGATCTTTTATTCTTCTAAACAGGAGATAACAAGAATGTAGGGTAGGAATGAGCCTGCTTTAGCTCTTGGCTCCTAATTGAAAGCCTACCAGCTGCTCCATGGGAAGAAAGACCTGACAGTCTGCTTCATAAGGATTACAGCCTAGGAAACCATTTGGTTTAGTTCTACTCTGTCCTGTAAAGTCGTGATGAGTCATAATAGACTAGGCGGCAGTAGATTTGGTTTGGTTTTGGTTTCTTCATTTACCCTGTACCATAGAGCTGTTACAAAGCAGTAGGGGAAATGCCAGAGTCAATCTGTAAGAAAGAATGGAAGTCTTAAAATAGCTACATTGTCCTGAGTACTTTGCTGTTGGATTACGTACTGTCAAAGCTGTACGACTCATAGCAACTCTCTGTACAACAGAATGAAACACCGCCCAGTCCTGTGCCATCCTTAGTGTCATTGCTGTGCTTGAGCCCATCGTTGTAGCCACTGTGTCGGTCCATCTCATTGAGGACGTTTTCACTGACCCTCTTCTTTACCAAGCATGATACCCTTCTCTGGGGCTGATATCATTCTGACAACATGACCAAAGCAGAAGAGACAAAATCTTGCCATTCTCACTTCTAATGAGCATTCCAGCTGTACTTTGTCCAAGACAGTATTTTCATTCTTCTGGATGTCCATGGTACACTCAGTGTTCTTCACCAACACCACAATTAAAATGTGTCACTTCTTCTGCAGTCTTCCTTATTCATTGTCCAGCTCTCTCATACATAGGAGGCTTTTGAAAATACCATGGTCAGGCACACCTTAGTCTTCAAAGTGACATCTTAATTCTTTAACGCTTCAAAGAGGTCTTTTGCAACAGATTTGCCCAATGCAATACGTTGTTTGATTTCTGGATTGCTGCTTCCATGGGCTTTGATTATGGATCCAAGTAAAATGAAATCCTTGACAATGTTTATCTTTTTCTGTTTGTCACTGTGTTGCTTGTTGGTCCAGTTGTGAGGATTTTTGTTTTCTTTTTGTTGAGGTGTAATTCATCCTGAAGGCTATAGTCTTTGCTCTTCATCAGTAAGTGCTTCGAGCCTTTGTCATTTTCAGCAAACACGGTTCTGTCATCTACATATTACAGGTTGTTAAAGAGTCTTCTTCCTCCAATCCTGTTGCCATGTTCTTCTTCATATAATCTAGCTTCTAGTATTAATTTGCTTAGTATACAGATTGAATAAGTATGGTGAAAGACTACAACCCTGATATTAAACCATGCAGTATCCCTTTTTTCTGTTTGAACGACTGCCTTTTGGTCTATATACAGGTTCTTCATCAGCACAATTTAGTGTTTTGGGATTGCCATTCTTCACAATGTTACGCGTAGACTGTTAGCCCTTTGCATAGTCTGTAGAACATAGATAAACATCTTTCTGGTATTCTTTGCTTTCATACAAGATCTATCTGGCATCAGTAGTGATGTCCTTCTTTCCACGTCCTCTTCTGAAACTAACTAGGATTTCTGGCAGTTTTCTGTCAATATACTGCTGCAACCATTTTTGAATTATTTTCAGCAAAATTTTACTTGTGTGTGATGTTAATGATGTTGTTCGGTAATTTCTTCATTCTTCTGGATCACCTTTCTTTGGAATGGGTGCAAATATGAACCTCTTCCAGTTGGTTAGCCAGATAGCTGTCTTCCACATTTCTTAGTATAAACAAGTGAGCGCCTCCAGCGCTACTTCGTATGTTGAAACATGTCAATGGATATTCCGTCAGTTCCTGGAGCCTGAGTACTGTAGGTTTATGAAATCAGCAGGAGATGAGAAATATTTTCCTGCTTTTGTGAGAGGCCCCAACCTGTTGTTAAATTGCTAGTGTTACTTTGTGTTCAGTTTTATAGGGAGAGTGTTTATTTCTAGAAGTATTTATATATCAAACCAATTTCCTTTTCTTTTCTTTTTTAGGCTAGGTCCTTCCACAAAAGTGTTCCTGTGAAAGCATTTCCCGCTTTTCTTCCAACGGTAAGGAGATTAACAAAGAAGGCTCTGTAATTAGTGGAACAGATGTGTCTGGTCTCTTTTTATGTTTTATAAAGATGCCAGTGCAGTTCTTCAGTTTGCAGCCTCTGGTTTTGTTTCCCTCCCTCATGGTGAGTTTACTAGTTACGCTGGTGATGATCATTCCTGTATTTCCTAGTCAGCAGAGTTGTTGGTAGCACTGACTTTGCAGCCAGACTACATGGGTTCGAATCTGTGTTGCCATCTGCTGACCACAGGAGCTGAAGTTCCTTAACCACTATGTTCCTCAGTTTACTCATATGTAAAATGGGAATAATAAGAGAACCTACCTCACTGAGTTCTTTTGACTACTTTTTTTATGTACCAAAAACCTACTGCTGTCCAGTTGATTCCAACTTATAGTGACCCTGTAGGACAAAGTAGAACTGCCCCATAGGGTTTCTAAGGCTATAATCTTTATGGATGTAGACTGCCACATCGTTCTTTTGTGGAGCATGACTGGTGGGTTCTAACCACTGAACTTTTGGTGCAGCTGAGTGCTTTAACCACTTCACCACCAGGGCTTCTTTCCATAGTAATAACCAAAAAACAAACCTACTGCCATTGAGTCGAAGAACAGGGTAGTACTGCCCTTAGGATTTCCAAGGCTGTAATATTTATGCAAGTCGATTGCCACATCTTTCTCCTGTGAAGTGGCTTGTGGGTTAGGTGCTCCTTACTTTCCTTTTAATTTTTTTCCAGAGAAACTATAGTGTAGCACTAGTTCCTGAATAGTGGTCCACAGACCAGTGCTGAGCTAGCTGCATCAGAATAACTCGGAAACCTTTTTAAAAATATACATTCTTATTAGAGGTGGTCCCTAGAGGGATTTGTGGTTTAAAACCTGATATGTAGCCAGGTGTGGGAGCTATGTTCTATATAAACTAATGATGATAGGTACCAATTATTTAGTGCCTGTTACAAGACATGCTTTGGGC
Organism: Orycteropus afer afer; assembly: GCF_000298275.1. Lineage (NCBI taxonomy): Eukaryota > Metazoa > Chordata > Mammalia > Tubulidentata > Orycteropodidae > Orycteropus > Orycteropus afer. The sequence goes on along the minus strand of NW_006921608.1, from coordinate 19,279,293 downwards.
TAGGTCATTCCATACATTAGCCCTATTCCTCTAAGGTATGTTTTACTTCATTTTATAGATAGAAACCTGGGTTCAGAGATTTTGTGATCTTTGAAGATTGAAAGCTAATGCATTTTTACAATGCCAGACAAATCTAACTTCTTTCTTCCCTAAAACCTCAAGTATATGTAAAGGTGTATTTCTGTCCCTTCACATCTTTCATCCCAGCTCTCACGTCTGAATATTTGAGATTGTTTTGTTTCTTTATTGGGTTTGCTTATTATAAAAGTAATACATGAATTAAATGTTCATGTAAGAGGATACAAAAGAAGAAAATGTGAACCTCTCACAATTCCACCCTGTCCAAAGATAATTGTGTTCATCTTTCTGGGTTTAATGCACATATAATCACATGTATATAGATAGATAGATAGATAGATAGATAGATAGATAGATAGATTTTTTTTTCTTTTGTATAAATGGGGTATCAATCACCTCTTTCCATGTCAATACATATTGTTCTATATCACCCTTTTTAATGGTTATTTATATTCCATTTAGTGGATGTACTTTCACCTGTTGAACTTACTCTCTAAATAAGTCCCATAAGGTTAATTTTGTTCGTTATTATGAAAAAAAGACTGTTCTTTGGTCTGGCTACCCATCAGAATCACTTGTAGAGCATTTTAAAAACAAAACAAGTGAGCAGCATCTAAGGTTTAACTATTGGTTTCTCCACGTCAAGAGCAAAAAAGAGTGAAGAAAATCAAAGACTTAGGGAAACAATTGGTCCAAAGAACAATGGTCCACACTAACCTCAGATTCCATGACCTTGAAACTGAAAGTTCAGAAGGCAGGAAGGGTTAGGAAAGAAGGAATGCAAATGAGAAACATAGGGAAGAAGTGGGTGGAGTGATATTACATCATGGGGATTTGCAATCAATGACATGAAACAAAAATGTATGAATTATTGAATGGAAAAACAATTTGCTCTGTAAACTTTCACCCGAATCACAATAAAATGTTAAAAAAGAATTGATGGCAACAGTGAAACAAAACAAAATGATGCTTAGGCCCCTCCCCAGACCAATTAAAGTTGAATCCAGACCTTGATACTTCTAAAAGGTCCTCCTGACTATTCAGAACAACTAGGACTGAGAACCACTTAGAGTGGAGGTTCTCCACGTGTGGTCCTTGGCCCTAAGCAGAAAGGGTACTTACTAGATGTGCAGGTCGTGGGCCCATGCAGACCTACTGAATCAGCAACTGGGGCTGGGCTTCAGCTCTGTTGCCATCCTGTGCCAGAAGAAGCTGGAGGACTATGTGGTGATTCCTCAGGGACTGCTTTTATTGCAGGGCTTCAAACTGGTTCGTTCTGGTTTGACCCTCTGCTGAGAATTTGCGTTTTCACCTCAAATACACTGAATCAGAATTTACAGTTTAACAGGATGCTCAGCTGATTCCTATGTGTACATCTTTAAGCATCACCTGGAGATTTATATAAGTCAGTTGTATAAAATATTTTTCCTGAATTGTCTGAAAGAGTATACTAAATTACTTTCTCACTTGCTGTCCTGAGGGGATATTTAATATTAATTTTCAATTCTAGAGTGTTTAATAACATACTTTTAAGCTACTTTAGGTAGCGAAACGAGTGCTAGATTTGGATTCAGAGAGACCAACTTTCAAATTCCACCTCTGCCTTGTCTGGTTATGTGACCTTGGTAGGCATACTATTCAACAGTTCTAGGTCTCAGTTTCTCATCTATAATAGAATCTTTCTCCTAGGGTGTCATAAGAATTAAATGACATGTATGCCACAATGATTAAATGACACATAATATGCAAGACCTGGCACATAAAATTTTTAAAAATTGGTAATGCGAGGAGGCGGGGCAAGATGGCGGACTAGGCAGAAGGATTGCACAGACCCTCTTCAACAAAGAAAAGGGAAACCAATTAATACAGACACAGAAGATAATCTTGGACCCCTGAGCCTTGAAGGAAAGGATGCAGATTTGGACTAAACCCCAACTAGCAGAAGAATTTGCGTGA
>NW_006921608.1:19242078-19258882 GCF_000298275.1 Orycteropus afer afer | reverse complement strand
TATTTTCACGCAAATTCTTCTGCTAGTTGGGGTTTAGTCTACTTCTGTATCCTTCCCTTCAAGGCTCAGCGGTCCAAGATTATCTTCTGTGTCTGTGTCAATTGGTTTCCCTTTTCTTTGTTGAAGAGGGTCTGTGCAGTCCTTCTGCCTAGTCCGCCATCTTGCCGGAACTCCAGAAGTGTATATTTCTTAAAGGACAGGTTTTTACTCAAAAGCTTTAAAAAAATTGATGATTTTTGATCCAGCCATTGTAATTCTAGAAATTCATCATAAGGAACGAAATAAATGTAGATATGTAAAAAACATTAGTTATAAGATTATCATTTATATATAGCACCAGAAAAATTACAAATAAAAGAATTGGTAAATTTGATATATCCGTAAAATTGACTATTATATAACTATTAAAATTAACAGGAGCTCTGGTGGCATAGTGCCTAAGGTCCTTAACTGCTAACCAGAAGGCCGCCTCGGAAATCCAAGGAGGGGTCGCTATGATTTGAAGCGACTTGATGGCCGTGAGTTTTTGTTTTTGTTTTTTAAAGTAGCATAGCAGAATTTGTAGAGATGGAAAACTGATTCCAGTGTACTAAATGAGGAAAGCAGGTTACAGAATGTTACGAATAATATGATCCCCTTCCCCACCCCCCAAATTTTTTGTGTGTGTCTACTCAAACCAGACTCATTGCTTTTGAGTTGTTGATTCCAACTCATAGCCACCTCCACTGGGATTCCAAGGCCATAAATCTTTGTGGAAGTTGATTGCCTCATCTTTCTTCCATGGAGTCGCTGGTGGGTTGAAGTGCCAAATGCCTTAGGTACTGTGCTGTATTCATACATATGTTTATATATGCATAGAGAACATGTGGAAGAAGTATACTAAAATACTTATGTTGTTAAGTGACGTTGAGTCAATTCCAATTCATAGTGACCTCCTTTGAAAAAACCTGTAGAAACCCATAGGGTTTTCTAAACTCAAACTCACTGCCATTGAGTTGATTTGACTCATAGCGACCCCTCCTTGGGTTTCCGAGGAGGCATCTATTTGGAAGTAGATTGCCCACTCTTTCCTCCAAGTGGGGTTTTCAGGGAGCAGTAATTTTTATGGGAGCAGATCACTGGGTCTTTCTCCCATGGAGCTTCTGGGTGGGTTCATTCCATCAGTCTTTCAGTTTGCAGCCATATGTTTAACTGTGAGCCACCAGGGCCCTTATTTACACACATGCTATCTATATATACATTATAAATCATAACATAATGAGTATCTACAAACTCATCATTTAACCCAAGAAATAAAATGTTGCCATTCAATTGCATCTGCTTGTGTGTTTTCCCATCCCATGCTCCTGCCTCTCTCTGCCTTCCTTTGCTAGATAACCAAAACCAGACCAAACCTACTGCTGTTGAGTTGATTCCAACTCACGGTGACCCCATGTGGTACAGAGTAGAACTGCTCCATAGGATTTTCTTGGCTACAGTCTTTGTTGCTGCAAGGCCAGCAATAGTGCTGCTGGGTGGGTTCAGACTACCAACCTTTAGGTTAGTAAGGAGCTCTGGTAGTGTAGTGCCTAAGGCACTTGACTGCTAACCAGAAGGCTGGTGGTTCAAACCCACCAGCCACTCCTCAGAAAGAAGGTTGGGCATTCCTACTTCCGTAGTGATACTGCCTCGGAAACCCAAGGAGGGGTCGCTATGAGTCGGGGCCGACTTGACAGCACATAACAACAACCCCCCCCCCAAAAAAAAACCCCACAAAACTTGCTCCATTTTATATATTTCTAAAGAATATAATAACAAAAAAGAATATGTTGTTTAGTTTTGTTTTGACCTTTATAAACATGGATTATATTGATTTTTTTTAATATATATAAATTTTTATTGTGATTTGGGTGGAAGTCCACAGAGCAAATTCATTTTCCACGTAGCAGCTCACACACACTTTGTCTCATGACATTGACTGCAATTTCCCACAGTGCGTCAGCTCCCTTCCCACCGCCTTCCCATAGTCACCTCATCCCTGTGTCCTTCCTTCATTCACTCCTACCCCCACGCTGTCTCCTTGTGCTACTAATATTCTCTGTATCGTTCCAGTTTTAGTATATGTGCTGCTGAAGCAAGCACTATATTCTGATTATCTCTTGCACATAATAGTTGGACACATTCACGTACTTAATGTTACATTTCTAAGATCTGTCCACATTGTGCTTAGCTACAGGACTTTCATTTCATTGTAATATAATATTTCATTATGTGACTAGATCACAATTCATTTATCTATACTTTTGTTGAAGAACTTTTGGGTGGTTTTCAAGTTTCTTGCTTATGGAAAAGAAGGTGGCTGTGGCACATTCTTGAGTATACTTTCTGTTGCACATATTTACAAGTTTTAAAGTTAAGAAAAAGTAGATACTTCAGGAACATGATGGGGTGTCCACCCTTACCACTTCTAGTCAGTATTGTATTAGAAGTCCCAGCCAGAACGATAAGGTAAACAAAAGAAATAAAAGGTATCCATATTGGGAAAGAAGAAGTAAAATTATCTCTATTCACCGATGATATGATCCTGTCTATAAAAATTCAAGAGTCCACAAGAAAATTCCTACACATAATAGAGGAATTTAGCAAAGTTGCAGGATACAAAGTCAACAAACAAAAATCAGTTGAGTTTCTTTACACCAACATTGAGAAATCTGAAAGGGAAATTAGGGAAAAAATTCCATTTACAATAGCATCGAAGAGAATAAAATACCTAGGAATAAATTTAACCAGGGATGTGAAAGTCTTATACAGTGGAAATTATAAAACACTGTTGAAAGATTAAAAAAGACTTAAATAAATGGAAAGATGTTCCATGTTCATCAATTAGAAGACTTAATATTGTTAAGAAGTCAGTACTGCCTGAAGCTGTCTATATTTTTAAAGTGATCACGATCAAAATTCCAACAGCTGCATTCAAAGAAATAAAAAACCAATCCTCAACTTTATATGGAATGGCAAGAGTGCCCGTATCTAAAATAATGTTGAAAGAGAATAAAATAGGAAGATGCACACTTCTGATTTTAAAACATAGTATAAAATTGCAGTAATCAAAACAACCTATAACAATAGTCACAATGGTATAACAGTAGTCACCTAGTTCAGTGAAATATAATTCAAAGCCCAGAAATAAACCCACACATCTATGATCAACTAATTTTAAACAAGGATGCTGAGTCCATTCAATGGAGAAAGAACAGTCTCTTAAATGAACAGTGCTGGAAAAATTGGAATTCCACATGGAGAAAAATTAAACAGGATCAGTGCCTCACTCCATACACAAAAACAACTTCAAAATGGATTAAGGACTGAATGTGTAAACTAAGACCATAAAATTCTCAGACAGACAGATGGTCAGCACTGTCAGGCCTAGTTTTCAACAGTGGATTATCTAATATAATACTAAAAGCACAAACAGCAAAAGACAAAATAAACGAGACCTCATAAAAATTAAAAACTCTTTTTGATCAAAAGACTTTATAAAAAAAGTGAAAAGGTAAACTACCAACGGGGAGAATATCTTTATAAACTATATATCTGACAAGAATCTAATAACCAAAATATACATAAAATTTCAACAACTTAACCATAAAAAGACAATCTAGTCATAAAATGGACAAAGGACTTGAATGAATAGGCATTTCACCAAAGAAGACATTCAAATGACCACCAGAACACATGGAATGATACTTGGCATCATTAGCCATCAGAGAAACGCAAATCAAAACCACAGTGAGATACTATTTCACTCCTGCTAGGATGGCTAAATTTTAAAAAAATAATAAAGGTTGGCAAGGATGTGGGAAAATTGGAACATTTGTCTATTGCTGTTTGGATGCAAAATGGTACAGCCATTGTGGAAGACAGTGTGACAGTTCCTCACAAAAGTAAAAACAGAACTCCCGTATGACCCAGCAATTCACTCCTATGTATATACCCATAAAACTTGAAAGCAGAGACTTGTACACCAATGTTCATTGCAGCATTATTCATAGTAACAAAATGGTGGTAACAGCCTAAATGCCTGTCATCCAATGAAGGGATAAACAAAATGTAGTACATGCATACAATGGAATGCTACTCAGCTGCAGGAGAAATTAAGTTTTGATATATGTTACAGTATGGGTGGAGTTAGAAGATGTTGTGCTGAGCAAATTAAGCCAGTCACAAAAGGACAAATACTGTACCACCTCACTTATATAAAAAAATCAGAAAAAGTGCATGTATAGAGACCAGAGTTTATTATTGGTTACCAGGGCAGGAGGAAGGGTATAAAGGGGGTTTACAATGATGGAAAGACTTCATTGATGAAGGTTAGAGTTGCTGCATACCCAGTTATTTAATTGCTGTCAGTAAGTTGTATAAAAAGTTGAATTCACAAAAGTTGTGTGATAGATATATTTACAACAACAACCAATTAAAAAAAAAAAAAAAAAAGTAGCTGCTGAGGCTGCTTATGTACAACCAAACACCTCATGGGATTTGGTTCCTTAGTTTGGAGGTGTCGGGTCATGGTTTCATGGGACTTCCAGTTAATTGGTTTGATAATGTGTTTAGTGCTTCTGTTTTGCCTCCTAGTTTGTTGCATAGTACCCCAGGGTCCTGAAAGCTTGCAGGTGGTCATCTAAGACACAGCAGCAGTCAGCCTCTGTTCACCTGGAGCAACAGGGGAAGGAGGAGAGTCAGGAATAGGAGGAGGAAGTGGAATGTGTGGTTAATTGCCTCCATGAACAACTGCCCCCTTTGCCATGAGTGCAGAGCTGGATGGTGCCTGCCTCCCATGACTGACCATAAAGAATCCTGATCAGAAGAAGGGACATACAGATCAGAATTTCAAAGTCTCACGGACTCGACTTTCTGGAGCAGTGGAGGGTGGATGAATCCCTGAAGCTATTGCCCTGAGATCATCTTTAAACCTTAAACCAAAAACACACCCTGAAATCTCCTTAAAACTGAACAATAGCTTAGGTTAACTAGTGAAAAAGGTCTACCTTGAGCACTGTGCTCTTCGTAAGAATGATCTGTATGGGATCAAATTGACAGCAGCAACTCAAAAGATTAAATGGGGAACCTTAGAGGGCAGTGGGTTTATGTTAATGAGGGTGGAGCAGTGCAGAAAAGGAGGGTGGGAATGGTTGCACAACCCAGAGAATGCAGGCAATGTCACTAAACTGTACGCGTAGAAACTGTTCAGTTGGTGCACAGTCTCAAGAACAACATAAATAAAATACAGAGAAAAAAAGTCGTTACTGAATGTTTGTATGTAAACTCATAAGAAAACACAGTAATTTTTACTTTCTTCTTGCTCGTCTGGACGTTCTGATGATTCTCCAAGCACAGCCCCTCTCTTGGGTCACACACACTAAATACAGTTAGTCAGGGATCATGAAGAGTGGAGTTTAATTTTGAGGAGTGTCATGCACTGCAGAATCCTAGGGGGGCTGTACCTGTGGCCTAAAGGGGGAGTGCTGCCTGTTAGAATTGTGCAGTGCAAAATCAAGGGGTTTCCCTGTTTGTTAGAAAAGTTATTTTAAAATAATGAAAATACCTGAAAAGCAAAAAATAAAAGAGTACTGCCCGTTGTTGGTGTTTTCGTTCCTGGCTCTATCCCAATGAAAACTTTGGAAAGGAAAAGTTTTCCAAAAGGAAAAGGAAAAGGTGACATTTCTAGTGACTTAGGACTCTTCTTCCTGGTTGGAAATAGCGTAATGTAACAGTTGCTGTCAAGTCAACAGTGTGTGCTACAGAGTAGGAGTGTGCTTCCCAGGGTTTGGTGCTGTGATCTTTTGAAAGCTGGTCCCCCCAGGCCTTTTTCTGAGGGGCCTCGGAGTGGTTTGAGCCTCTAGCCTTGCAGTTAGCAGCCAGGTGTTAAACCATTTGCACCACCCAGGGAACCTTGCAAGAACATAGACTCATCAGACTTCACAAAATAAGTCTTTAAAGTAGCAACTTGAGATCCCTTTCATAATACATGCATTTATGGGGCTTTTAATTTTCCCTTTGTATTCCACAGAATCTAGTACTAAGACTAGGAGAATCCTAATTTCTCTAATGTACATCTTGACCAGAACATTATAAATTATGACCAAAAGAACCTTGATATTTTTTATCCTAGCTCTGTGGTAGTCTCTTATTGGTTCAATAGTAATGTCCTTAGGAGATAAATTTCTTTTTCTCTTTTAAAATTTAAAGTGCTTAGAAGGCCATTTTAGGGAAATTGGAATCACCTTAATGCTTGAATCTGTTTTTAGTTTCTCTTAAAGACTTGATCATTTTTTGATCTAGTGATCACTTTTTTCTTTTTTCAGGTTGCTCTGGAGGACTATTTGAAGAAAATTCAACGAGTGGATTTTGATATATTCCACCCAGCCTTACAGCAGAAGAATCCATTGCTTCCATTATCCTTGTATATTCAGTCATGGAGAAAAAGATATTAAAATAATTTCATGTCACTAGTTTAATTTATTAGTTTCACAAGTGTAGTAGTTAGGGTTCTTATTTATGTGCAGTAGGAACTGACTATGATTAAAGAGAAAATGAATTTATTGGTTGGGTGTTGGAGACTCAGAATTGACAAGAAGTTGCTATGGCACTGGGGTACCAAAATAACTGCCAAGATTCTGCCACAGACACTGCCATTGGCACCACCAGCCTAGGCACTGCCTGCTGTGCCATCCCCGTGAAGTCAGAGCACCAGGAGAAGCAGCATCTCAGCCATGCTTGCCATACCCCAGCCACCAGAGGACCTGAAGACGGAATGTCTTCCCCCTTCATTGCCATTGGAGCACTCAAATAACACAAAGATTTGCATGCTGAGCAAACCCTCAAGTGTCCAGTACAGCTGGAACAAATGCATTTAGTCGGGGATCATGAAGAGTGGAGTTAAATTTTGAGAAGTGTCCCTCATTGTGTTGAGGGCTTTATAGATCCCTAAAATTTATCCCTTAAACACCTTGTTTAAAGTAAGCCAGCTGGCTGCCAGGAGGTAGAACCTTAATTTGACTATAGGTCTACCTGATTTGAAAGCATTTACTCTTTATTAAACCCACTGCTCCCCTGTCATTCAACATTATTATGATCATATACAAAGAATAAATGAAGCAAATATAAAAAACATAATAAAATTGTATTCACCATACATTAAGGGGATACTGCATTTTTTAAAACTCATATACATTGGGCTTCTCAGTGATAAGCACTGGGCTGTATGCTTTCAAGATGGCTCTCATTTGATCTTGGGCTGAAATCCATTAAATGGGGAAGAGAATGTCTGTTTAATAAATGGTCCTGGCAAAACTGGATATATATTTGCAGAAAAATGAAACAAGATCTTGACCTCATACCATACACAAAAACTAATTCCAGATGGATCAAAGACTTAAATGTGAAACCTAAAACTATAAAGTTCCTCAAGGAAAAACTAGTGGCAAATTTAAGGGCCCTAATATATGGCATAAGTAGACTATCAAGCATAACCCAAAATGCACAAACACCAGAAGAGAAACTAGATGAATGTGACCTTCTAAAAATTAAATTTTTACATGCTTCCAAAGACTTCTCCAAAAGAGTCAAAAGAGAGCCTACAGATCGGGAAAAAATATTCAGCAGTGACATATCTGACATGGGACTTATCTCTAGAATTTATAGAAAACTCCACACCTGAACAACAAAAAGACAAATAATCCAATTAAAAAATGGGCAGAAGATGTGAATAGACACTTCACCAAAGACAATATTCAGGTGACCAGCAAACATGAAGAAATGCTCACGATCATTAGCCATTAGAGAGATGCAAATCAAAACAACAATGAGATACTACCTTGCCCCAGTGCTAGTAGCAAAGTTCAACAAGACAGAAAATAACAAATGCTGGCAAGGATGTGGAAAGATTGGGACTCTCAGACATTGCTAGTGGGATTATAAAATGATACAATCACTCTGGAAAGCAGTATGGCAATTTCTTTAAAAGTTGGAATTAGAAATACCATTTGATCCAGCAATCTCATTACTAGATGTGTATCCTAAAGAAGTGAGAGCCAGGACAAGAACAGATACATGCACACCCATGTTCATTGCAGCACTATTTATGATAGCCAAGAGATAGAAACAACCTAAGTGCCCATCAACAGAAGAATGGATAACCAAACTATGGTGGAATACTAGGCAACCCTAAAGAATAACGTAAAATCTGCAAAACACTGCATAACGTGGATGAACTTGGAGGAAATTATGCTAAGTGAAATAAGTCAATCACAGAAGGACAAATACCATATTAGTTCGTTGTTGTAAAAAGGAAAGATTTATATACGGAAGGAAATTTTCTTTGTTGGTTATCAGGGGTAGGGAGAGGGAATACTTAGATAGGTAGAGACGAGTATTGATTTGGGTGAAGAGAAGGGCAATGTACCAAATGTGAGTGATCAACATGGTAGCATTGAGGAAGAGGAAGACAGAGGTACATGGGAGGTACAGACAGCAAAGATAAACCCTTTTCCACATACAGTACTGCATTGTCAGTGAAGGCAAACATGGATATACAGGTGGATAAATGGGTGGACAGGCTAAACTATTAGGTATGTGTATGTATGTGTATGTGTATCCAAGACCATGTATAGGGTTGGGAGACAATGTTTCTACAAGTGTATTGCTATGTTCTATATGAATTCCCAGGTGTATAGTAGAGCTGACAAGGGACAAGGTTGTAGTCACTTCTTGGCCACAGCCAGCTACCCAGAGGGAATGAGTAGTTGGACCTGTTGGCTTGGGATCATAGTCGCAGGGGACATCAAGCTCAATTGGCATAACATACTACACAAAACATTGTTCCACATTCTATTTTTGGCAAGTAGTGACTGGGATCGTAAAAGCTTGCAAGTCATCTAGATGTACCTGGGTGTCTCCTCGTCTAGAGCAAAGAAGAATGAACACCAAAGATCCATGGAAACAGTTAGTCCAAGCAACTGGTACACCATGTGATCCTCAGCCTACATGACTATGAGACCAGACGAACTAGATGGTGCCTAGCCACCACTGTCAACCACTCGGAGGGGAATCTCTGGGAGATCCTAGATAGAGTGGGAGAACAATGCAGAACAAAACTCAAAGTCATTAAAAAAAAAGAGGGACCAGGTTTGCTGGTCTGATTGAGCCTGATGGAACCACTGAGGCTATGGCCCCTAGGTGCCCTTCAGGTCTGGAATTGAACCCACTCCTGTGGCTTCCAGCCAAACAAAAGACAGGCATATAAGGTGAACATTTACATTAGGAAGATCATGGGAGAATAGATGGGCTGTGTATGCGTAGGGAAACGGCTCAAGGAGCAGGAGTGGATGGAGGGAAGGACATAGTGAAGAAGTAACTATTGGGAGGAAGTGGGAGGGGAGCTGCTGCATTGTGGTAAATTGTAGTCAATGTCATGAGACAAAGTGTATGTGAGCTGCTGTGTGGAAAGTGAATTTGCTCTGTAAACTGTCACCCAAATCACACACACAGACATACACACACAGAGTGCTCTCATTTGATCTTAAAAAATCCTATTAAAGAACTTTTTGGTAATTAAAATTTTTTACTGTAAAATATACGCTCATTGCAGAAAGAAAATTGTTTAAACTGTGAATGATTGGAGAATCTGGCATCTGAATGAATTTCTGACTTCCAAAGATTATGCCACAGTTTCCTCTGTTCTGCCTTTTCAGTGGTCTTGTTTCTCATGCCACTGACACTTCTGGCGTACTTGTCCTCTGATGACTATTTCTATAAGTCTTTGGTATCAGAAACCAGGATCTCTGAGTCTTTGTGCCTACTTACATTTTGAGTTGTTGATGGCTTAAATACTGCATCTTTGTAAATAAAATTCCAAAAGAACTGCTTGAGGGCAAGGATATCCTGCTTTATTCGTCTTCGCAAACCCCAGCCAGCACCTAGAATGGCTTCCAATTTAGAGCAAGTAGAGTAATAAATGTATAAATGACAGAATGTGCAATTCAGGTTGTGTATGTATACTCTGCTGGTTGATACTGATGCTGGAAGATCTTAGTGTTTAATTCTGTGGCTTTCTAGATCCATTTAGCTTGTCCTGAAATGCAAGTACCAGGAAATGGGGCACCGAAAGATCCAGGGTTGAAGAGTTCGTTAGAGAGAGGTGTTTGTCAGTGAACGTTGTCTGCAGGGCTTCCAGGTTAACTCTGGAAGCAGCCAGCTCCTAAGCATCTTGGTTCCTGTGTAAGGGTCTTAAGAAGAAGGATTTAAAGATAGAACTGGATTACTGAATTCTTTACTGGCTCAGAAGCCAATTTACTATTCAGTAAATAATTTAAAAATACTTTCTAGGCCATTTCAAATTTGATGTTTAGAGATTTGAGTGAACTAAAGTTAGCAACCTCCTAGAGATTAAGATGGATCTGTTTAGACACATTTACTTCTGTATTAATTTTCTGGCATTTAAAGATACTCCTAAGAGATGCCAACTCCCCCTCCCCCCCAAGTCTTTGTTCTTTTATCAGGGTATTTTTAAGGAGTCAGATACATTTTCCAACCATTTAAGATGCATACTGAATTAGATGTGAGCAATGGAATGGATAACAAGTATAAATTACAGATTAATCTCACTGTAAGTAAAGTTACATATATATGATATATACAAGTATCATATATATGATATATACAAGTACCATCAGAAAATAAGTTTGAGGTAGTTCCCAATTGATTAATAGTATTCCTTCTCTCCTTTTGAGGTATTTAATAAAATCAAATTATTCTTGAGAAGTACAATAGTAGCTAACATTTATTGAACACTCACTCATCTTGACAGTGAAATAGTCTTTATTTTCCAAATGCTAAAACTGCCTCAGAGATGTCAAGGTAAAGATCATACAGCCTTTATTACCAGAGCTAAATGCCAAACCCTTATTAGTCCAATGCCAAAAGCCCATGTTTTTACTATTCTTGAGACTGTAAAGTAAACTGTCAAGTTTCAAAGCTCAAGGGCACAACTTTTTTCAGGTATTAGTATTACTGCATAAATTTCAACTACAAATTAGGTGAGAGAGAGTGAGAAGTAAATGGGCAACTGAAATGGCTATTAAGTGCTCGTTGCTGGGTGTATATAGGCGGGACATTAAAGAGCCTTGGTGGTCAAAGAAGGTTTCCCAGAGGAGGTGGTGTGTGAGTGGGGTCAGGAAGGTTGAATAGGAGCCAGGGCTTGGACAGGGGACATGAGTCTTGTTGGCTGACAGAGTAGTATGTGTTCAAAGACCAGGAAGCAGAATGATTGGCCTTTGTCAAGACTCTTAACTTGGAAGCTTTAATTTACTTAAGTGAAAAGAACAGAATGTAATATCCAGACTTCTTAGGAAGTTTGTGAATAAAAAACCCGACCACATTTCTGGTCTAGTGAAATGTTATGAATGAAAATCAAAGACTTAGAGTTTATTTGTGGTACATTTCAGCAAATCCTTAGGTGACCTTGCATTTGTTTTAGTTCATACAAATAGGGACTTCTCTGAAAACACTGGCCTAGTCACCCTATGAGTCAGGCCTGACTCCACGGCACATAACAACAACAACAACAAAGTCACCCTATACAAAACGATCCACAAAGTTGTAAACATTTCACAGACAGTTACTGAATACAAAACAAAACATTATCCTTCTATTTGTACATGAAGGAAGACTGAGCAGTAACACCCAGAATTAGGAAGAGAATGGGATGTGGGTAGAAAAGAAGGGAGAGGAGTTGGGGGAGTAACTGTGAGAATATATGAAAATAATTTGGATACTTTAATGTTTTCCAAAATGAATAGTGCTGTGGTGGTTATGTTTTTGTGTCAACTTGGCTGGACCTGGTTGAGTGGCTGGGCAGCTGGATGTAGTATTCCCCATGATGAGACTGGTAATTCCATGGTGGAATCTACTGTGAGGAGCTGAGTAAGCTGCCTTTGGGTATGTGGTCTGCTTTCCGTATATTAGCAGCAGCTTTGGGAATGGTCTCTAGCTTATGGCACGCTTGGACCCTGCATGTAGCTGTGTCGTTGTTCAGCAGCTTGCCATGCTCTGCCGACCTGGGGACTTAAAATGAACTTGAATTAATGGCCTGCCGTGTGGTTTGGTAACATCAGGACTGTGCCTTTTTACTTGTCAACCTTGGGCTTGGCAGCCTCAGCAGCCAGCAGCTGTCTGAGTGAAGAAAACTCTCTTAGCTCCAGTGGGCCAGGAGCTGGAGGCAGAGCTGAAGCCCAAGGTTGAGGGTCTTTCACCCAGCCCCTAGAGCTTGGCACTTTGAACTTGGACTTTAAGCCTCCAAATTGTAAGAATAAACTCCTGTTTGTTTAAGCCATCCCATTTGTGGTATATTCTTGTCAGAGCGGCACTAGGTAACCAGAACAAGGGCCTAAGGCATTTGACTGCTAACCAGAAGGCTATCAGTTCAAACCCACCAGCCACTCCTTGGAAGGAAGACTGGGCAATGTACTTCCATAGTGATACTGCCTCAGAAACCCAATGAGGAGTCACTATGAGTCAGATCTGAGTCGACGGCAGTGAGTGTGGGGTTTTTATTTTTATTTTTTGCACAGTTGTTTGTACCCTTCAAATGAGAGAAGCATGGTAGACAGGGAATGTGATTAAATTTATGAAACAAAGACATAAATGGACGAACATGGGTTTTCGCATTGTCTTAGTTATCTAGTGCTCTTGTAACAGAAACACCGCAAGTGCACAGCTTTAACAAACACATTTCTTTATTTTCTCACAGCGTAGGAGGCTAGAAGTCTGAATCAGAGGGTCAGCTCTAGAGGAAGGCTTTTTCTCTCTCTTGGCCTCAGGGGAAGGTCCTTGTCTTCTCTCAGCATCTGTGGGCTTGGAGTCTTTGGAGAGCTCCGTGTCTTGGCATCAGTCTTCCACTGGATCCAGGAGGTTCTCAGTGCAGGAACCCTGGGTCCAAAGGAGGCACCTCACTTCTAGCTTCTCTTTCTTGGTAATGAGGTCCCACCCCACTCTGTTCCCTTCTTTCTCTTTCTAGCTCTTGTAAGATAAAAGGTGTGACTTAAGTCAGGCCCTCATATAAGGACCCACTCTACACTAATCCTATACAGGTTAGGATTTACAGCGCATCACAGAATGGAGGACAGCTACACAATACTAGGAATCATGGCCTAGCCAAGTTGACACACATTTTTGGGGGACACAATTCAATCCATGGCTTTTTACTCATTGTTCCTAAAAATTCATGTCCGTGCTGTATGTAAAACACATTCACCCAAAAGTCTTAAATCTACTCCAAGTCCAAAATCTCATCTTTGGAATCATCTAAATCAAATATGGGTGAGACTTTAGGCATATTCCACCCTAGGGCAAAACCCCTCTTCATCTGTGAATCTTTGAAATCTAAAATAGAAGTTACTTGTTTCCAAAGGACAATGGTAGAACAGGTACAAGCAGATATTTCCATTACAAATGGAAAAAATTGGAGGGAAAGGGGATAATGGGCACTAAGCAAGTCCAAAATCCAGCAGAATGGTTTACCTTGGCTCTTGAGGCTTGAAAATAATTGTCTGTTCTCTGAAACCATCTAGGCAGTGGCTCTACCCTCCAGACTCTGGGTTTGGGCCTTGCTCTCTGGATTCTAGGTGGAAGCCCCTTGGTCCAGGACTTTAGGTCTGCCTTCCAGGCCCACTGGGGCAACAACTCTGCCCCCTTGGTTTTGGGCAGTCCCATTCTCCCAGTCCATCTGAGTGGTGACCCCACCCTCTCAGCCCCAGTAGGCCTGTTCTGCCCCTTGGGCATGGCAGCTCTGCCCCCTCAGGTTTGGGCAGCAGCCCCATCCTCTGGTACACCTTAATGGCAGCCCCATATTCCAGAACCGAGGTGGTAAAGATCTAACTTTGAAACCTAGGAGGCTGTGGCCCCACCCTTTGAGATCCAGAAGACCCCGGCCCCACCCTTTGAAGCCCCAGAGGCCATGGCCCCACCCTTAGTGACTTAGGCAGCTCTGCTTTCCATGCTCCTTCCAACAGTTCTACTGATCTTTGAGCTGCTCCAGGGATGGTTTTTTTCGTGTCTTGGAGGACAATAGGTATAGCTCCTTTGGCCTGTTTCTTACCTGTAGAATTCCAAAAGGCAGACAGTGGTCTCTCATTTTGTCTTTCTCTGTCCCCTTCAGTCTAAGCGCATGGGTTTTCTGCTGTGGTAGTTGGTTACATCCATCACTCACAGGCTTAATCTCTTTAACAAAAGTTTTTGTGGCCATGTCCTTGGTGAAAATCCTAGGACAAGTGTCCTTAGTTTGTACAACAGAATTTTCCAAATCTTTAGGTTCAGTTTTCATTTTACACAGTTCTTTTTCCCTTGTTTCTTGCATTTTTACATAGTTCATATTTTCAGTCCATCTCTTTCTTCTCATATTTTACTGAACGTGACAAGGAGAAACCACACAGCCTCTTTAAGATCTTGCTTAGAAATCTCATCGGCCAGATATCTAAGTTAATCGCCTGTAAGTTCTACCTTCCACCACACATTTGAACATAGTTCAGATAAATTATTTGCTACTGTATAAAAAGCCTCACCCTTCTTCCATTGCCCGATCACATGCTCTTCATTTTCTTTTAAAGCCTCACCAGAAGCACATTTGACATCCACTTTTCTAGCAACATTCTTTTGCTGGTGCCATATGTATTTTCTAAGACAGTAGAGACTTTCTCTATAGCTCTCCTTCTTTCTGAGCCCTCACCAGAATTGTCTTTGGGGTCCATAATTCTGCTAACAATCTCTTAAGACAATGTAGGCTTTCACTATTAGGCATTTTAAAACTCTTCCGGCTTCCACTCATTACCCAATTCCCAAACCACTTCCATATTGTAGGTATTTGTTAGAGCAGCACCCCACTCTTTCAGCACCAAATTCTGTCTTAGTTATCAGTGCTGCTATAACAGAAATACTATAAGTGGGTAGCAAACAGAAATTTATTCTCTCACAGTTCAAGAGGCTAGAAGTCTGCCTCTAGGGCACTAGTTCTAAGGGAAGATCCTGTCTCCTCTCAGCATCTGTGGGCCTGGCATTCCTTGGAGATCTCTGTGTCTTGGCATCAGTCTTCCACTGGGTCTAGGAGGTTCTAAGCCCAAGAACCCCAGGCCCAAAGGATAAGCTCTGCTTCTGGCTTTTCTTTCTTAGTAATAATGAGATGCTGCCCCAGTCTGCTCACTTTTCTCTCCTTTAATCTCTTGTAAGATAAATAGTTTGACTCAAGCAAGGGTGTTACTTAAGTAGGGGTGTGGCTTAGGTAAGAACATGATTCAGTAGGCTGGGACCTTGAATCATACCCTCTTGTACTTGCTGTGGCTCAAGACTCACTCCATACCAGTCTTGCCTCATTAACATAAAGGTTAGGATGTACACATCACAAAATGGAGGATAGTTTCATCAGATCACAAAATGGAGGCCAACCACATAATTGGGAATCATGGCCTAGCCCAAGTTGAAACATATTTTGGGGGGGACACAATTCAATCCATGACAATCACTATTTTTTTTTAATGCATTTTATTGAAATACAATTTATGTACACTGAAATACACAAAACAAAATGACATGAGTCAATGCTTTTTTTTTTTTGCAGTGTACCCTCCCCACCCTTCCCACCCCTGCCAAACAATAAAGTTTCCCTCCATATATAAACCTTTCCTTGACCCTCAACAACAATGAACTAATACTATATTTGTCCCCCTGTGATTGACTTATTTCACTCAGCATAATGTCCTCCAAATTCATCCATATTATGCGATGTTTTGCAGACTCTACATTATTCTTCAGTGCTGCATAGCATTCTATTATGTGTATGTACCATAGTTTGGTCATCCACTCTGCCACTGACAGGCATGTAGGTTGTTTCCACCTTTTTGCTATTGTAAATAGTGCTGTGATGAACATGAGTGTTTATGTATCTGTTTCTGTCCTGGCTCTCAGCTCTCTAGGAGATATACCTAGTAATGGGATTGCTGGGTCAAATGGTATCTCCAATTCCAGCTTTCTACAGAATCACCATATTGCTTTCCACAGTGGTTGTATCACTTCACAGTCCCACCAGCAGTGTATGAGAGTCCCAATCTCTCCACATCCCTGCCAGCATTTGTTATTTTCTGTCTTGTTGAACCTTCCCATCAGTGCTGGTGTGAGATGGTGTCTCATTGTTGTTTTGATTTGCATCTCTCTGATGACCAATGATTGTGAGCATCTCTTCATATATTAACTGGCCACCTGAATATCCTTGGTGAAGTGTCTATTTATGTCTTCTGCCTATTTTTCAATTGGATTGTTAATTCCTTTGGTGTTGAGGTGTTAGAGATTTCCATAAATCTTAGAGATAAGTCCCTTGCCAGATATGTAATTATTGGCAAATATGAATTTATTGCTGTCATTTTTGTTATGTGCTTTTTTGTGGTGTCAGTTTCTTTGTTCCATATAATTTTCTGTGCTGAGCTTGTTTGTTTATGAATCCTGTTATCACTTCCTTCGTTGCTGTTGTTTTAGTATTTGCTGAGTATCTGTGCTGGTCCTCTTTTATTTTGATGTAAAGGTTTATCATTTTTCTTTGAGGTTACCCTGTGATTTATAGTTTTCTTCCCAAGTTTAGAACAGTCTGTTCTATCTAGTTGTCTTGACTTCCCAACCATGTAGAAGTTCTGTAACTACACAGTTTTTTTTCTCTTTTTGGTTTGTAGTTGTCCTCATTTGTCAATTGATGTCTCTGGTTCCCTGTTTACAATCTTGTAGGCTT
>NW_006921608.1:19212606-19229236 GCF_000298275.1 Orycteropus afer afer | reverse complement strand
AGTAGGACAAACTGACAGACAAGTTTGTCTTGCTGTTGGAGACCTCTCGTATCACCCCCACCTGGGTCCCTGTGGCTGACTGTACCTCTGTCTGGCTTCCTGGTTTTTAATCCCCTTTCTCCTGATCTTCCGGCCTGCTGCTCTTGGTGGGCCTGAGTTTCCTCTCCTCATCTAATCCCTTCGGCTGATTGCTCTTCTCTCTGGCTTCCTGGCTTTTAATCCCCTTTCTCCTGCTCTTCCCACCTGCTACTTTGAGCATCCCTGAGTTGTCTCTCCTCACCTGTAACCCTAGGGCTGAAAGTTTGAAGGGGTACAATATGGTGATTGGAGCTCTGGTGGCATAATGCCTAAGGCATTTGGCTGCTAACCAAAAGGTTGGTGGTTCAAACCCACCAGCCACTCCACAGAAGGAAGACTGGACAATCTACTTCTGTCAAGATTTACAGCCTTGGAAACCCAACGGGAATCAGAGTCAGCATCGACCTGATGGCAGTGAGTTTGTCTTTTTTTCAGTTTAGTATAGTGATCGGAACAGCGTGACTGTAGTGACTGTCCACCATCTGTTGTCTCATGAGCCCAGCGTCTCTCATTCTTGGAATCGTCAGAGGGAAGGAGACATAGATGGCAAGATACCTGAGTCTCAAGTGCTGCTGGTGGCCATGTTGCCAGGCACATGGAGATCTGAGAAATGAAATTCATATTTAGAAGAAGTAGAGCTAAGGACTAGAGAAAGGAAGAGAAAGTCCTAAAGACGTCTGAATCCTGGTTTCATTTGTTTCTGATTTCTGCTGGTACCCCTTGTCTTGCCAACAGTTTGGTTTTCCTTTCACTTAAGGAAGACCGAGATGAATTTCTGTCACTCATAACCACAGAAGTCTGATCAACTGAGGGGCTGAGAACGTGAAGGAATATAGTGTACATACATCCTTCTGTGAGTAAAAGACTCAAATGCCATCTTGCTGCTGTGTGACAATGGTGATCAAGTGTGTGCTTATGAGCTTATGTTTATGTGCCCAGAGAAGGCAAATGGCAGAAGCTGTCACAGCCACTGCACGTGTCTTTCACTTATGTAGCAATTGACCTATAAATGTGGAACATAAATAGTATTGTTCATTTAACAGAATGAGAATTTAGATTTAAATGGGGTACTTCCAGCAAGGAATGTTTTGGCTAATCTTTTGTGAAATAAAACATCTTTGCTTACCCAGATTTTCATAATTTTGGTTTGCTTGAAGAGAGTGCCTCCTCTCTCTTGGGTTGCTGTCCAAACCTAGGACAAGAAGAAGAAAGGAATTATCAGTTGTGTCAGATAAGATACAAGCTACATTAGTCCCCATGAAAGTAAAATAAATTTCATTTCAAATCTTTGCTTTTGAAAAACTAGTTCCAATAGAGCCCAATATATCTAAATGATTAAACTGTCCCTAAGTTATTGCTTATTGTTGTTGTTATGTGCCGTCGAGTCGGACCCGACTCATAGCGACCCCTCCTTGGGTTCCGAGGCAGTATCACTACGGAAGTAGATTGCCCTATCTTCCTTCCGGGGAGTGGCTGGTGGGTTTGAACCACTAGCCTTTTGGTTAGCAGTCAAGTTTCTTAGCCACTATGCTACCAGAGCTCCTAAGTTACTGCTTAGTGGATTTTTTTTCTTGTGAAAGAGTGAAAAGACTTGGTTTTATATTTACTGCCCCAAAAAGTGTCATTTTTTTTCTGTGCAATTTGGCTGGAGGAAGTGGTTATTGTCTACCAGTTTTCCTCATGTGCCCAGGATTAAGTGAGTTAATATTTGTAAAGTGCTTAGAACAGGCTTAGCACTTAATCATTGCTACATATGTGTTTGCTGTTTCATTCTATTCCTTCTGTCACTTTCAAGGAAAATCAGGTCACTGATTTTATCTGTTAGAATCTTCCATTGAGGTTTAAATTTTGGACTTTTACATCTTTAGTGCTTTCAAGTTAGGAAAATGACTTTAAGAAAGAAAAAAATTTTACCCTTTTTCCAGTTTACAGAATGAGCTTTTCAAAAAAAAAAAAAAAAAAAAGGTGCTAGATTTCTCTCCACTTTGGAATATACACACATAAACACATAAACACGTACATACTCACATGTACATGTATATACCTACTTCTCACTTATCGTCTGTTTTGTTTTCTGACATATTGCATTTATGACAATAGTGAAAAAAATCTATTTTGTGCATTACTGATATATGCCTTTCTCTGGTAGCATAGTGGCTAAAAGCACTTGACTGCTAACCAGAAGGCTGCGGTTCAAACCCACCAGTCACTCCTCGGAAGGAAGGTTGGGCAATCCTACTTCCGTAGTGATACTGCCTCGGAAACCCAAGGAGGGGTCGCTATGAGTCGGGGCCGACTCGACGGCAAACAACAACAACAACAACAATAATAATTAATGCCTAGGTATGAGGTGAGGGTGACGCTGGCTGTGATGGTTAAGGTTATGTGTCAACTTGACTGTGCCACCATTCTCAGTGGTTTGACAGTTATGTAATGATATAGTCATTCTCCATTTGGTGATCTGATGTGTCATCCTCCATTTTTGCATAATGCTAATTTTCGCATAATGACCTGGTCTTTGGAACCTAATCATGTCAATAAGTGAGGAGCAGGTGTATATATATGTATATGGTGATGGATTGCCCAATAAGATAGGTAAGTGTGTTTCTTCACCACATCAAAGATTCTGCCTCTAGGTATGGCTGGTATGTGTCACTTTCCCAACCCCACAGCACCTTCTGACAGAATCAAAGTCTTTTCAAATTTACAGTCACTGACAGGAACAGACATATAATACATGTATACACACACACACACACACACACATGAACAAAACAAAAAGCATATAAAATTCATTAATACAGAAGCTATATTTGAAATAAATAGACCAGATGGAAGATAATTAATATACATTAAAAGTGTTAATGTCACTTGTTGTTGTTGTTGTTATGTGCTGTCGAGTCGGCCCCGACTCATAGCGACCCCTCCTTGGGTTTCCGAGGCAGTATCACTACGGAAGTAGGATTGCCCAACCTTCAATTACAAGGATTGAAATGTATCAGCAACCGAAAGCTGGGCAGAGAATTTCCGGTGTCATAATTTCTATGGCACTTTAAAATGCAATTCAACTACAATTAAAAACAAAAACTCTTTCTCCTCTCCCTTCTTTTCTCAGGCTTTGTGGTTTTGAACACACCTCCCATGATTTTCTTCCTATGTTCCCCCCCCCATAATTAATCACCTTCCCTTTATTATTTGCCTTAGTCAGAGGGAGAAAATAATTTTAGAAAAACCTAGCAGTAAAAAAAATAAAAATAAAAATAAGTGATCTCTGTAACAGAACAACATTGGTGATAATCCAGATCCTCCAGAAGTCAAATCTACCCTCTACCCTCTCTGCACATTAAAACCCAAGTGCTGGTAGCATGGTGGCTAAGACACTTGCCTGCTAACCAGGCGGCTGGCGGTTCAAACCCACCAGCCACTCCTCGGAAGGAAGGTTGGGCAATCACTACTTCTGTAGTGATACTGCCTCGGAAACCCAAGGAGGGGTCACTATGAGTCGGGTTTGACTCGACGGCACATAACAACAACAACAAGCTTTGTATCTGTCATTTTTGTATTTTAAAATACTAGCTAATTTTATTTTGTTGTTTTTGAAAATAAACACTGTACAACATTCACCAATTCAACACTTTCTGCCTGTACAATTCCCTGACGTGGATTACATTCTTCAAGTGGTGCAACCATTCTCATCCTCCTTGTCTGAATTCTTCCTCCCTGAGTAACAAACTCATGCCCCCCAAGCTTCCTTTCTAACCTGTCAAGTTGTTATTGTCATTTTGATTCTAGGTAGATAGTTCTTGGAAGGAGCACATGCTCAAGGCAGACATTCTTTACTTATCAGGCTAAACTATTATTTGGTTTCAAGAAGACTTCAGGGGATATTTTTGATTTAAGGTTTAAAGATTATATCAGGGCAGTCATTTCAGGGGCTCATTCAGCCTCAGTGGCTCCATAAAGTCTGGATTCCATGAGAATTTAGAATTCTGTTCCACAGTTTCCCCCTTTTTATTGGGATTCTTTTATAGAATCTTTATCAAAACGTTCAATTACTATATGGTGATTTAAAAGCATAAGATAGATATCACCAGCACAGGGCCAACATTGTCCAGCCTTGCAGGCTTGTACACTGATACAGAGCTGTTCTGGGCAGCTTCTGAACCTGCAGTGGGATTTAAGAGGTTGGCCATTCACCAGGACTGACCCTAGCGGCCTTTGAAGCTTCTCTGTGACGGCTTTAGGGAACCTGCATCCTGTTCAGTGAGCACAAGGGAAAATAGCTTATGTCCTGGAAATACCCACCCTGGCTCCATCTGGCAGTAAGCAGTTCCTGGCAAAATTCCTCCACAGATAAAGAGTTTAGATGATGGTGGAGATGTATCCCTTCTACTTTAAGAGATGGTGGCTGGGTGGCCTGTGGGAATGTTGAAGGCAGAGGGCTGAACTCATCCCTGGTCCAGAGTCTGCCTCCAGTAATACCCCTGGGCATCTCAGAACTGCTGCCTCAGTACCTATGCCTTGTGTCTTGTTTGAGGCTGAGGTCCTAGCAGGAAGCTATGGGTGAGCAAATGAATTGTGTTGGCAGAGGGTTCTGGGCCAGCCCAGAGGGGCAGGTTCCTGCTTCTTGCATCAACTTCTTTCGAGCCTTCCTTTACTCTGCACAGACTGATTTTACCTTACCGGGAGGAGGGTTAACAAATGATGGTGGTTAGAAAACCCACCCCCAGTAGTTGTTAGTCTCCTTTCCCTCCGTAGCTCCTGCTTTCCTGTTTCTTGGACATTTCCTAAGACCTTGGGCTTTTAGGTTGGGTTGCCTCACTTTGTAGCCTCCTTAGACCTACTTGCCAAAGGCTGCTCCCCATACCAGAACCCCCACCTCGGCCCCCATCCAAAGCTAATTATCCTTTGTTCGCTCTCCTGAAAGTCTTACTTGTCAAGGTTGAGGGTAAGGTATACCAACACCTCGACTCAGAATTGACTGGATGGCAATGGGTTGGATATTTTGGTTTGGTGTTAAGTGCTATTGGTGCATCTATTGGTACTCAACTTGTATGCCTTGTAATGGTGACTTTAGATATCAAGGCAAAACTGAGCAATGCTGAAATTTTTGGGTGCCTAGGCAGTTTGGTTAGGCAGTTAGACAAGCCTGATGGCACAATGATTAAGCAACCAGCTGCTAACTATAAGGTCAGCAGTTTGAATCCACCAGTTGTTCCCTGGGAGAAATATTTTCAGCCTTGGGGTGGTTCAACTCTGTCCTAGAAGGTCACTATGAGTCAGAATTAATTCATGGCAGTGGTTTTGGTTTTGGATTTTTTGGGGGAATGGAATTCATTGTGGCTCTCAGCTCACAGGTTTCCTGTTAGGCCTCAGAAGCCTTGATTAACATTTCCTTCTGAAGGGACACCTTTGCAGTGGGTCAACCTCTTTCAAGAACTCTCCAAACAGAGGACTTAACTGCTCTTTTGCAGCAAGGCTGGGCAAAGCAGCCAAATGGAGCAGAGGAGGCTATGCGGGCCCCATCCGCCGACCTGAGAGATCAGGTGTGTCCACATGGTGGTGCAATCCACTGCTTTTTCCGGCCAGCACTGGCTGACAGTCCAAGTTTCGTCATTGCTGGCCCAGCACAAAGGTGACTACACATACCTTCACAGGCAGCAAGAAGATGGTACATGGCCGCGAGGTGGTGGGTGGGGTGGGGGGCTTTGGAGAAGAGGTGGGCTCAGAGTGGTAAGGAAAAACAATCCATCGCAAGGAAATCCAGCACCTGAAAGTGAAGGTGAGAACCTGCTGAAGTATCTTGAGCACTGCAGGGAGCAGGCCAGCCACAGCAGGCAAGGAGGTGAGGGTGTTTTGCAAGTAGACTGTAGCTTTGGGGACTTTAGCTAGGTATAGACGCGCGAAGGTCCAGGAGAACACAGCCTCGCCTCGTCAGAAGGAGCGGCAAACAAGATCCAGGCACACTCATCTGGAGGAGGGTGAAGTTCTTCTGGACACTTTAACAGGAACATAGAACTTGGTACAAGTTGCACTTTACGCCTAAGTTACCTATTAAATTCCCTTAGGATGCAGGGTGTCAGCGGAGCCTGGCGAGGACAAAGTTCTCTAGAGTTGGGCGGCAGTGCGCCAAGGGATGCATTATAGATACCCAGAGCTGGGAGACTTGGGTCCGCCCCCGCGCTCTGGGAGGGGCCCCCGCCCGCACAGCCCGGGGAAGTCTATCTGCCCCTCACGAGGCCCCAGGAGGGTTTTCCCCAGTTTTCTTTTCCCACGGTTGGTAGAAGCCCCTGGAGAAGAGAGGTGGGGCCACAGGATGGTTTTCCGCAGCGAGGCCACGGCAGCAGCGCCACCTGTCCCTGCCCTCGCGCGGCCCTGCGAGCGTGCAGACACCGGCGCGCTCTCCTGCAAACACCGCGAGCCGGTG
This sequence comes from Orycteropus afer afer, assembly GCF_000298275.1. Classification (NCBI taxonomy): domain Eukaryota; kingdom Metazoa; phylum Chordata; class Mammalia; order Tubulidentata; family Orycteropodidae; genus Orycteropus; species Orycteropus afer. Next base: position 19,222,731 of record NW_006921608.1, on the reverse strand, counting down.
TGCTCTCCCGGTGAGCCGCGCGCGGGATCCCCACTGCCCTGTCCCAACCTGCGCCTCCTGGCTCCTTCCCAGACATCTTTCTCTGCCTGCCTCTTAAGTGTCGCAGTTCCCGGAGTAGGTCCTCAGACCCTTCTCAAAGGCATGCCCTAGGAAACCCTATAGGGCCGTTCTACTGTGTCCTATGGGATCGTAGAGCTGGAATAGATTCGACAGCAAAAGGGTTCTTCCCTTTGGAGCTGCTATCATCTACTTTTTTTTTTTTTTTTCTTTCCCCCAGAACTGCTTCAAAACAAAACACAACAGTACCTAAGTGGAGCCCTGGTGGCTCAGGGGTTAAGCGCTTGGGTACTAACCCAAAGATTAGTGATTTGAACCCAGTAAGCTGTTCCGTGGGAGAAAGAACTGGTGGTCTGCTTCCTTGAAGGTTAAACTCAAAGCAAACCCACTGCCGATGAGTCTATTCCAACTCAAAGTGACCCTACAGGATGGATTAGAACTGCCCTATAGAATTTTCAAGGCTGTAAATCTTAGGGTTGCTGTTGTTGTTGTTGTTATGTGCCGTCGAGTCAGCCCCGACTCATAGCGACCCCTCCTTGGGTTTCCGAGGCAGTATCACTACGGAAGTAGATTGCCCAACCTTCCTTCCGAGGAGTGGCTGGTGGGTTTGAACCACCAGCCTTCTGGTGAGCAGTCAAGTGCTTTTAGCCACTATGCTACCAGAGCTCCTAAAATGTCACATCTTTCTACCATGGAGTTTGAACCACTGACCTTTCAGTTAGCAGCTGTGCTTTAACCACCGTGCCACTGGTCTCTTTCCCTAAAGATTATTGCCTAGAAAACTTTATGAGGCAGTTCTACTCAGTCACGTGGGGCCATTATGAATGAACACCGATTCAGTGGCCCCTAACAACAGCAGTCGTTTTATGGCTTGCACGTTGCTGTGATGCAAAACAGGTGTCAGTGGAGCTTCAAGACTAAGACAGACTAGGAAGAAAGGCCTGGTGATGGACTTCTGAAAATCAACGAATGAAAAATCTATGGATCACAACTGTCCAATCCCCAGCCAATTGTTGGGATGGTGAGGGCCCAGGCGGCGTTTTGTTCCGTTGTGCATGGAGTTCTCTGAGTCAGGGGCTGATTCCAGAGCAGCCAACAACAATGGTTTTAGACTTGAGGTTTAAAAAGGAATCCTTATCTTTAGAGATTCATACGGAAATGTTTATGCTGAAAGTTATGGTGTCTGAGATTTATTTCAAAAAAGTAAGGAAGGAATAGTGGGAAGGGTTGGGATGAAGGAAGATTGCCATGACCTGACAATTCAAAAAATGTTTTTTTTTTTTTTAAATGCATTGATCCATGTCACTTTATTTTGTGTATTTCACTGCACATAAATTATATTTCAATAAAACATTTAAAACCATTTTTAAATGCATTTTATTGGAATATAATTTATGTGCAGTGAAATATGCAAAACTAAAATGACATGAGTCAATGCACTTTTTTTTTTGCAGTGTTCCCTCCTCTCCCCTCCCATCCCCAACAAAGAAGTTCCCTTCCATATATAAATCTTTCCTTGACTTTTTACAATAATGAACTAATACTATATTTGTCCTTCTGTGATTGACTTATTTCATTCAGCATAATATCCTCCAAGTTCATCCATGTTATGTGGTGTTTTGCAGATTGTACATTATTCTTTAGGGTTGCATAGTATTCCAAGGTGTGTATGTACCACAGTTTGGTTATCCATTCTTCTGTTGATGTGTACATGGGTTGTTTCCATCTTTTTGCTATTGTAAATAATGCTGTGATGAACGTGGGTGTGCATGTATCTGTTCTTGTCTTGGCTCTCACTTCTTTAGGATATATACCTAGTAATGGGATTGCTGGGTCAAATGGTATTTCTAATTTCAGATTTATAAGGAATCGCCATATTGTTTTCCACAGTGGTTGTATCATTTTACAGTCTGACCAGCAGTGGATGAGAGTTCCAATCTCTCCACATCCTCGCCAGCATCTGCCATTTTCTGTCTTGTTGAACTTTGCCATTAGTCCTGGTGTGAGATGGTGTCTCATTGTTGTTTTGATTTGCATCTCTCTGATGGCTAATAATCATGACCATTTCTTCATGTATTTCCTGGCCACTTGAATATCCTCTTTGGTGAAGTGTCCATTCATGTCTTCCGCCCATTTTTAAATTGGATTGTTAATCTTTTTGTTGTTGAGGTATTGGAGTTTTCTATACATTTTAGAGATAAGTCCCTTGTCAGATATGTAATTATCAACAAGTATGATTTTTTTGCTGTCATTTTGTTATGTGCTTTTTTGTGGTGTTGATTTCTTTGTTCCATATAATTTTCTGTGCTAAGCTTGTTTGTTTATGAATCATGTTATCACTTCCTTTGTTGCTATTGTTTTAGTATTTGGTAAATATTTGTACTGGTCCTCTTTTTTTTTTTAATTTTGATGTGAAGGTTTATCATTTTTCTTTGAGGTTACCGTGTGATTTATAATTTCTTCCCAAGTTTAGAACAGTTCTATCTTGTAGTTGTCTTGACTTCCCTTCCATTTACAAGTTCTGTAACTACACTGTTTTTTCCCTGTCTGTGGTTTGTAGTTGCCTTCATTTGTCAATTGATGTCTCTGATTCCCTGTTTACAATGTTGTAGGCTTATTTACTTTGGATACTTCTATAACTGGGTTGCTTTCTGGGTTATGCCATCCTGTGTGTTAATGGTCAGTTGTTGTTTGCTATTGTCAGTTCTCTCTCCAAAGGACTCCCATTAGCATCTCTCATAAGGTTGGTCTGGTTTTAACAAATTCCCTTAATTTCTGCTTATCTAGAAATGTGCTAATTTCACCATCATATTTGCAGGACAGTTTTGCTAGGTATATAATTCTTGATTGGAATTTTTTTTTTCTTTCAAGGTTTTATGTATTTCATCCCATTGCTTTCTTGCCTGCATGGTTTCTGCTGAGAAATTGGAGTTTAATCTTATTGATTGCTCTTTGCAACTTTGTTTCTCCCATGCTGCTTTCAAGATTCTTTCTTTGTCTTTGGTTTTGGTGAGTTTGATGATGATATGTCTTGGTTATTTGTCTATCCTGTTCATTGGACTTCTTGAATGGATATATTCTTGACTTTCATCATATAAAGGAAATTCTCTTCAACAATTTTCTCTGTAGTTTTATTTGTCTCTTCCTGTTCTGGAATTCTGATTTGTTGTTATGTGCCGTCGAGTCGGCCCTGACTCATAGCAACCCCTCCTTGGGTTTCCGAGGCAATATCACTACAGAAGTAGGATTGCCCAACGTTACTTCCGAGGAGTGGCTGGTGGGTTTGAACCGCCAGCCTTCTGGTTAGCAGTCAAGTGCCTTAGGCACTATGCTACCAGGAATTCTGATTACATGTTGGTTATTCCCCTTGATGGTATCCCACATGAATCTTAGGTTTTCTTCATTTTGTGTTGATATTTTTTCTGATTAATCCTCTACCAAAGTAGTATTGAGGTATTTGTCTTCAGTCTCACTAATTCTATCTTCCGTTGATTTGATTCTGCTCCTTTGCCCATTCAGTCTGTTATCTACTTCTGAAATTTCAGTATTAAGCTTCTGAATTTCTATCTGTAGATTTTGTTTCATTTCTGATTTTACGTTTATTTTGTCATTTTATTCTTGTATTGTCTTCTGGAATTATTCTAGGGTTTTATCTATGTTTTCCTTAATTTTGTCAGTGTTTTCCTTGATCTGTGTCTTAATCCATTGAAGGTACCTAAATATAATTCTTTTCAATTCCTTATCAGGGCGTCCCAATGCTGCTTCTTCCTCAGGGTTGTTGTCTGGGTCTGTATCCTGGTTCTTTGTTTCTATTAATTGCATCTTTGTGTGGACTGTGATGGTCTTTTGTCTCCAAGACATTGTGATGTCATTATATTTATATTTAATTGGTGATTGGATGTTGGTGTGATTTGCTCAAGATTTTTTTTTCTTTGTTTTGTTTTGATGTATCTGAGTAAGCAGGATACTGTGCTCCTCTATTTGCTAGTTGGCAGCACTTATGCACTTACCACCTGTCTCCTGGTGGGTGTGAGAGAATGAGAGTGGGTGCACAGATCTGTTAGCTGTTTGTGAAGAGCAGATAAAGGTGAGTTGGGCTTGTATTGGCTGTCATCTATCATTGGCCAGTTGGTGCAGAAGCAAGTGGTAGCCCTCAGTCAGTAGATGAGGCTGCAAGAGGTGCAGGTATGGGTGGATCATATGGGCATGGTTGCTGTCTTCCACTCAGTTAGACAAAAACAACAATAAAAAAAAAAAAATACCAAAAATTTAAAACAAGAAGACAAAAAAAACACTGCAGGAACTAAAGAGAGAGAGAAAAAAAAAGGAAAGGCAATAAATGAGAAGAAATATTTAAAGAAATACATTTAAAAGACAAAAGAAATCTAAATAGAAGAAAAGGAAAAAAAAAAAAAAACCACAATATATGGTGAGGGAAAAATAAGAGAGAAGAGCTAGAGTAAAAGAATAAAAAAGAAAAAAAATAAGAAAAATGCAAAATGAAAAACAAAGGATGGGAAGAGCTAAAAGAAAGAAAAAGAATGGGAACCAGAAAAAGGGAAGAGGAAAAACCCCAAAAGCTAGAACCTTGGAAGGGAAAAAGAAAGTATAAAAATAAAAAAAGAAGAAGAAAAGGATATTTAAAAACAAACAAACAAAAGTTGGGGGAGGGGTAGCGGGATGGGACAGGGCACTCAGGCTCCATCAGTGCACACAGACTGGGATGGAATTCCTGCTGGTCCAGAAGGTGGGTGGAGGTGGGGGATGGCCACACCTCCATTCACCAAGAAGGTGTGGAGTATAGAGTAACAAGGGTAATATCCCATCTTTACAGTTGTTAACAGTGTGGGTGCTCATGCTGTCCTCGGCAAGCAAGTGGAGCCTATTTTTAGGTCGCTGGGATCCAAACGCTGCCACTTGAAATACCCAAAAGGGCCACACCACTTGTAAATATTCAAAATGGCTGCACCCTCCAGACAGCTGAAAGTCCACAGCTCAGTTTGTCTCCTTCCTACCTGTTTCCCTTTTTAGTTGTCAGCCACCAGTGCAGTTGTCCATGTAGCTCTTGGCAAACAGGGCCAATTATTAGGTTATTGGCCCAGGTTCTAACACCATTTGTAAATACTCAAACTGGCTGCACAGTCAGCATAGCTGACAGTCCACAGTTCCATTTGTCTCCTTATTCACTGTTTTCATTCAGGTTTTTATACTAGTTGGTATTTAATACACTTTTGTACCCTTCCTTTCAAAGCTCAGGACTCCAGCATTATCTTCTGTATCTGTGTCAGTTGGTTTCTCTTTTCCTTGTTGAAGAGGGTCTGTGTAGCTTGTCTGTCTATTCTGCCATCTTACTGGAAGTCCTTCCATGATTTGACACTTATTCAAGCTGGATGATGGGAACATGGCAGTTAAACTGTGTTACTATTTCTGCTTTTATATGTTTTTAAACTTTTGCATAATAAAAAAATTTTAAAGGAAGAAATAAAAAAATGGAGATTTTTGGCTGACTAGTCTCAACATTTTCAAGGCTGCAGACAAGTATATTAAGATGACCTGGGAGAGTGCTTTTTGTGAGTGGCTTGTGTGGCTCCTCCTGTGCCTGACCTCAGATGGGGTTGGTCATTGATCTGTAGCTGGGAACCTGTTTGACCTTTAGCTGGAGCTTCTATCTCTAGACTTCCCTTCCTGATTATAATCTAGAAGCAGTCCTAATGTTTCCAATGGACCGGACGATGTTTTCCATTTTCTCCAATCCCAGTGTGTCTATAACTGTACCGTTCTGTGCTCTAAGTGCTAACTTTCCATTTCTGTCAGTGGCAGAGCATTTCCTTTGCCTCTGTCTCAGACTAGACCGTTTGACCATCTTCTACTTTCTCCTTTTCTCTCTGTACAGCCACTTAGACACCAAGTTGACTGGATTCTTCTTTCATTATTTCTCACACTCATCTCTTCCTTTAACTCTCACTGCTATCATCTAATAGCACACATGGATTTTCTATATGCATCTCCTCCCACTTTTCTGCTCTTAGTGTCCTCCTTCCAGCCTCAATGAGCCATTAGATCAAGGGCCTCATATTTAGCGTGAAGCTGAGATAAGGGGGATCTTGATTTAGGCTTGATCGCAAACCCAAATTCCTTCCCTTACAACCGCAAATGAGTCTTGCTCAAAGAAAATTGGAATAATGGTTATTAGGCAGCCAGAAAAGAGGGCTTCAGTTTCAGTAGAGTCTAACATGGAAAACATTGTTTCTCAATTGTTAAACAAACATACTCTTCACTGATTGTAGGTACATCAACCACACCCTAGGCTTGGACAGTCGACAAGCTGAACCCAAATTCACCAGGCTCCCATTTAAGTGGATCAACAGACAAATTTAAGAGCTTAAATGATAGTGGTAAAAAAACGAGCCAGAGATTTCAGCTAATTTATCTAGATTAGAGAAATATACTAGGTTTTCTAGACCAAAGACACAATTCTTAGCAAATGGACACAAATTTCAGATTTATTCATTCATTCATTCAAATGAAATTGTACAAAATTGTATACCAAAATAAATCCTATTTAGTTATATACTTAAAAATGATCCATATTGATAAAAAATTAAATGAAACTTGAACAGTCCAGGAAAATTGAGGCTATTGGGGCACAAGGTACCAATAATTCCCAATAAGCTTCAAAATTCTTAGAAACAAAAACAACTTATTTGAGGCTGCCAAATAGACATTTATTATTTTTCTGTCTAGATTAGCACCCCTTTTTTGAGAGGGCATATTTCTCCTCTCTAGATCAACCACAGCATTTCTTGAGGCTGTTAGCCTATTACTCCTAGCCACAGCAATGAGTGCTGTTGTTGTTGTTGTTAGGTGCTGTTGAGTTGGCTCACACTCATGGTGACCCTGTGTACAACAGAACAAACACTGCCTGATCGATCCTGCACAGCCTCACAATCCTTGCTATACCTGAGCCCATCATTGCAGCCACAGTGTCAGACAATGTTTCAGGACTATTCGTAAAGTTTTCCAGTAATATATCAGACAGTGTTTCACTGATATTCATAAGGTTTCCACTGACCAATTTTTTGAAAAGTGAATGGCCCCTTCCTTCTTCTGAGTCTGTGTTAGTCTGGAAGCTCCGCTGAAACCTGTCCACCATGGGTGACACTCCTGGTATTTGAAATACCAGTAGCATGGCTGCCAGCCTCACAACAACATGGAAGCCACCACAGTACCACAAACTGACAGATGAGTGGTGGGCAATGAGTGCAGGGATAGGTAAATGATCCAATCAGTGATTTCCTGGCATTTTCTAGTTGGCTCTGGTGAGGAGGGTCCTCTTTCTCCTTTGGAGGAAATTAAAGATGCAGCCAATAAGGATATGACTCTTGTCCAGCCAGCCAGTCTGACAGAATGAAGCCAACACAGAGAGAGATGTGAAGTCCCTGGTTGCAGGCTTACTTGAGACTGGGTGCACCCCTAACTCTCCAGTTACATGAGTCAGCTTAAGTAGATCTAGTGGGTTTTTGTCAATTAGTATCAGAGAATCTTGGACAAACATAAATCACTGACAATTGGAGCAGAACAAGGCAACCACACAAAATCAAAACAATAATAATAATAATAAAGAGTCACTTGCTGGGAAGCTTCCCAGAGGTGGGATGACCACAGTTCATTAAGAGCTCTAAAGACTCTAAAGCTCTAAAAGACTTACCTCTAGTAGGAGGTGACCTGGTTATGTCTGAATAGTCCTGTTACTTAAGGGTTATATCATTAGAAAAAAAAATCAACCTTTAACCAGAAAGACATAGCTTTTCCACATAATTCATAACTTTCCAGCAGTTTCCCCAAGTTCAGTCTTTTCTTGTGAGCTCTTAGGGCAGCCCTGTTACTCATAGAGTTCTCAGCTGGGCCCTCCTCTTCAAGAATTTGGCCTGGTGTTAGCCATCAGCTTCATTCCACACAGCTCTTCACAATGAGCATCGTGTTCAGGCTATGCCAGTTTCTTCACTTCCTCCACACTGGCCATGCTCACTCCTTTTCCATACCTTGATTTAAGCTTCTGACTCCAAACCATCTTTCCCAGCCATGTTCTTCCTCCTCTTCATCTTTCTTTCTTTTTCTTCCTTCAAAATTTGAGTGCCCACCATGTGCAGGTACTGTCCTGGGTGCTGTATATAAAATGATTCAAATTACTGAGATAATTGAGATGTTTTGATGAGAAAGAGCTCCATGATTTCTAGTCTTACATCAGCATCCACCAAAAAAAAAAAAAAAACCCACTTCCATCAAGCCAATTCTGACTCATAGTGACTCCCCCCCCACAAGTCCCCCGAGTGCGGCAACCAGGGCCTCAGCTTCAGGACAGGTTCCATCATTCTAGGATTTGGTGTTGGATCCTTGGGTCAATGTGTCCAAACTCTGTAGTCCTCAACAGTTAACTTACTGTGCCCTCACCTATTGTTAGCCAACCTAGCCTCTGCTCTATTCAAGAAAAGAAATAATCAGTGTTAATTCTTTGATGTCTATCCTTTCAGACTTTTTCATTATGCCTTCTATACATATAACCAAATCAAATCCATTGCTATGGAGTCAATACCAATCCATGGTGACCCCATGTTTGTCAGAGTAGAACTACTTTTCATAGGGTTTCCAACAGCTATCATTTTACAGAAGTAGAGTGCCAGGCCTTTCTTCCATGACACCACTGGGTGGATTCAAACCACCAACCTTTTAGTTGGCAGCCAAGTGCAAAGCATTTGCACTGCAAGGGAACTTTATGTAGATATAAATATATATTTAAGTAAAAATAGAATCAAATAGTACATATTAAATTGTACTCTATTTTTAACTGAACTTAATATTTTCCATGGCAATAAATATCCCTCTACATAATAATTTTCATGACTGCATAATGTTGTACACCCTCTATTGTTGAACATTTAGGTTGTTTCTAAGTTTATGCTTTTCTAACACAAGACCTTGATAGATAAGGGAAGTGTTTTCAATTCAGTATTTGTTAAATCAGATAATTTACTCTTTTGTTATTCATTCTTAGTGTTATTTCACTTGTAGTCAAGGCATGTGGCCTATACAATTTTACATATTGGACATTTCTGAGGTTTCCTTTGAGGCCATAATTTATTTTGGTAATTTCCCACAGACTTTTGAAAAGAAGGGACATTCTTTCCAAGTTCACAATGTAATTTTAAAGGGAGCAACATGTCCAGCTAGAGACAAAAAGGGACAAATGACTTTGTTCATGGGCCTAGAGAGCTTGCTAGTCTGTTTGTCTCCTTAATTCCCTGTGAGGCCTGCATTAGATGGGATTCGATCAGCATTGCCACTGATGAGTTCCCAGAGCACCCGCTGAGCCACTGGAGGCCTCCTGCAGCTGACAGGGTGCAGTATTTCTGATTCTTCTTTCGCAGTTGCAATAACAATAGTAGAACCAGCTCCTTCCTGCCATTTTCCTTGTAGGAAATTCTTAAAATTGGACTTGCCTGTTTTTGTCCCTTGGAGAATCAGATAATGAGCCTGTAAGTGGTTTTGAAAAATGTTAGAGTGGACAAGGGACTGAGAGATGATAAAAGTGAAAAAGCTATGATATGATCTAGTGTGAACTAGTTCAAACATTTTTGCAAGATGTTTATAGTTTTTAACAAGACATGTAGTTAACCCTTTCAAGACTAAATTTTTGTCTGCTTTGAATTTTTTGTTGGAACCATGTGTTTTCAGTAATGGAAGGCATTTTTAATGAAATGAAAAAAGTTTTTGTTGAAGTATTATGAATTTTGATACAATTAGTGGGACATATATGTTCCAAGGGGTCTCTGGTACTGGGCTTGGTGGGATGAGGCCTGTTTCTTCAGATTGATACAGTCATATAGGCTCCCACCAGATTGCAACACAAAGCAAAAGTGGGATAGCAGATTCCTACTAAACCAAAGAGGCATAAAATGTATGTGGGCACTATATCTCCCATGAGTTACAAAAGGGTTAAAGTATTTACAGAATGAATCCATCTCTACTATTTCAGCCTGGAGCCACAGTTTCCACACCTATAAAATGGGA
>NW_006921608.1:19207762-19211911 GCF_000298275.1 Orycteropus afer afer | reverse complement strand
GTTAGCAGTCAAATGCCTTAGGCACTATGCCACCAGAGCTCCTATTAAGCCTTCCAGCAACCCCAAAAGATAGTGGCAACCCCAAAAGATAGTTACTATCACCCCAATTTTGCTGCTGAGGACATTGAGGCATAGATAATGTCCCACAGCTACTGGTGGGGCTAGAATGCAGACCCAAGCTACGTGGATACAGCTGTCCTTTACCCTCCCTTCCCCAGCCCTGTCCAGTGGTTTGTACCAGGGATTAGAAGAGATATCCAGCAAAAAGCATTGAATGGGTACCATGGTTATGAACTCAGCTGGAACAAACTCAAGTGAACTCTACATATGTTTTCTATAATTCTGACTCTTAAGAGCAAATGTTCTCATGAAATTGCAGATCGACAGAGGAATTAGATTTATTTTGGATCCTATTTCTGCAATGTAAGGATGTAGGAGACATTTTTATTTGCTTTTAAAGGCTCCATGAGGTATTAAATAGCCCCAGGAAAAGATGCTGACCTATTTGGGATTTGGACTGGAGGTGATTAATGTGGAATCAAATTATGTCATAGGGGAACTAAGGGTTAACCACATGCCAGATAATTTCATTTAGAGACAGTGGAAGACACACAGGTGTGATTCAGAACTCAGAGTGCAATGGGAAGTTGGCATGGGTCCAGATATAAATGAGGAAGGTGTAAATGTGAAAGGTGAACAAAGTCTAATGTTTATAGTTAACATGTTGCTGTTGTGTTATTGTTAAGTGTTATTGAGTTGGTTGGAACTCATAGTGACCCTGTAGACCCTATATACAACAGAACGAAACACTGTCTGGTCCTGCACCAGCCTCACAGTCTCTGTTGTGTTTGAGCTCATTGTTGCGGCCACTGTGCCAGTCCATCTCATTGAGGGTTTTTCTCTTTTTCATTGACCCTCTACCTTTAACACATAGCTGGGAAAATAACCTAAGAGCATGACATAAAAGAGATAGACAGAATTGGGCTTGCTTGAAGGGCATGAAAAAGAAAGCAGAAAGTGTTGGAATCAGGACCATAGTCTTGGGGGACATCAAGGTCAGTTGGCGTAGCATAGTCCACAAAGACAAAGTTGTACATCCTACTTTGGTGAGTAATGACTGGGGTCTTGAAAGCTTATAAGTAGCCATCCAGGGTGTAACTATTGGTCTATCCCCATCCAGAGCAGAGGAAAGTGAAGGAAATCAAAGACACATGGAAACATTTAGTCCAAAGGAGTAATGGACAATGTGACCCTAGCCTGAAACCAGAAGAACTAGATAGTACCCAATTACCATTGCCAACTGCTCTGAAAGGGATTACAATAGCAGGTTCTGGATAGAGTAGGAGAAAAATGTACAACAAATTCAAAATCATAAAGAAGACCAGGCTTACTGGTCTGACAAAGACTAGTGGAACCCTCAACACTGTGGCCCTTAGTTACCTTCAAGCCTAGGAGTGAACTCACTCTCATGGCTCAACTTTCTGCCAAACAATAGACAGGTCAATAAGATGAACAATAACACCTGGGAGGAATGCAACCCTTAGAACAATCAATCATGTGAGATCGAAAGGGCAACTTGGCCCAGCGATAAAGTTCAGAAGGCAGGAAGGGGTACGCAAGAAGCAAGAATGGAAGGGGTAAACAAAGAGGGAAGTGGGAAGAGTGCTGTTATATTGTGGGGATTGCAATCAAAGTCACCAGAGGAAATGTGCATGAATTGTTGAGTGGAAAACTAATTTGCCCTGAAAACTTTCACCCAAATCGTAAAGAAAGAAAGTGGAGGAAAAGCAGTTGAGTGATTTCCATCTGCCCAAATGAATGTAGTTGTTGTTGTTGTTATATGCCGTCAAGTCGGCCCCAACTCATAGCGACCCCTCCTTGGGTTTCCAAGGCAGCGGAAGTAGGATTGCCCAACCTTCCTTCCGAGGAGTGTCTGGTGGGTTTGAACCGCCAGCCTTCTGGTTAGCAGTCAAGTGCCTTAGGCACTATGCTACCAGAGCTCCCGTTGTTGTTGTTAGGTGCCATCAAGTCGGCTCTGACTCATAGTGATCCTATGTGCAACAGAACAAAACACACAACATGCAACATGCAACATGCAAGCCACCACAGTACGACAGACTGACAGATGAGTGGTGGAATGAATGCAGGGAAGATATTTTTTTGGGGGGTGAGGGAGAAACAATAAGAGAATGGGAAGGCTTTGAGAAAGAGCTTCAAGATGAATATAAAGAAGATAGATTTCAACTTGTGAAGGTCTGTTTTAAGAAAGAAACTGATGACTTTTGTAATGTCAAGCAATGAACAAGAGTTGCAACAAGAAACAATAGGGAAACAATTTATCCAAAGGATGAATGGACCATGTGAACCCCAGCCTCCATGATCCTGAGACCAGAAGAACTAGATGGTGCTTGGCTACCCCTATTGACCACTCTGAAAGGGACCACAATAGGAGGTCCTGGATAGAGTGGGAGAAAAATGAAGAAAAAAACTCAAAATCATATAAAAAAAAAAAAAAGATCAGGCTTACTGGTCTGATAGAGACTGGGGGAACCCCCAGCACTGTGACCCTTAGTCACTCTTCAAGCCTGGAACTGAATTCACCTCCATGGCTCAATTTTCCAGCCAAAAGATAGGCAGACCTGTAAGGTGAACAATAATAGCAGGGAGGTATGCACTCATTAGAGCAATCAGCAATTCAAGATTAAAAGGGCAGCATTTACCCGGGGGTAAAGTTAAGAAGGCAGGAAGGGATAGGAAAGAGGGAGGAAGGGAAACTATAAACACAGGGAGGAAGTGGGAAGAATGCTTTTACATTGTGGGCATTCCAATGAATGTCACAAAACAGAATGTGTATGAATTGTTAAATGGAAAACCAATTTGCTCTGTAAACCTTCACCCAAATCATAATGAAAAACTAAACTTAAAAAAAAAAAAGATATGTATATCACCAAGGGAAATGGATCTTAATTAATAGGGAATTAATAGAAGAAAGGTGATATAGAATAAGAGTAAATGGTTCATTGTAGGAATCACTAGGCAGCAAGTTACTATCCTTGCTCCACCCCAAGATACAAATTTCGGTCCGCTTGGAAGAGGAATGCCATGGCCGATTGTGGGACAGCCTAGTTTGCCTTATGAAGAGTTTCTCTGGGTTTGAAGAAGTGAGCAGCTGGCAAAGCCATACCAGTAATTTCTGGGAAGAATCACTGCTTCTGTCCGCCATAACGCATGGAAGCTCTGAGGAATAAAAAGATGGTGGGAGATACAAATTATGGAGGGAAAAACCATGTTTATGAAATGTGGAAGGAAGATTATTTGAGAACAAGACTCCCCTCCTCTCTTTTATTCTTCTGTATACACACATGCTTGGTAACCCTATGCTCAACACGACTGGACTGTTGGGATCCACAGGGTTTTCAGTGGTTGATTTTTAGAAGCAGATTGCCACGTCTTTTTTCCCAGTCTGTCTTAGTCTGGATGCTCTGCTGAAACGTGTTTAGCATCATAGCAACACCCAAGCCCCCACTGAGAGTTAATTAGTTGGTTAGTTAGGGGGTGGTTGCACAAGAGGTGCACTGGCCTGGAATCAGATCTGTGCCCCCCACATGAAAAGTCAGAAGTGTGTCACTCAACCATCACTGCCCCTGTACAGCGATACGGGAAGGGGGTTTCAAAGGAGTCTTTGAGAAAAATGATTCGGCTGAAAATAACCTAAAATTGACTTCCGACACCAAAACTGCAAATCTTTTTATGGGAACACTGGGTCAAGCTCCCTAAAGGGAAACTAACTAGCTGAGTTAAGAAAGTTAAGAAAGGGAATGGGCTACAGAATTGGTGAAGAGGAACTGCCTCTGTAGACATATGCTGGTAGGTTTAGAAGGCGTGGGAAACAGGCCGTGGAATCAGTGTGTTCTGGGCTTGGGAAGAAGAAAGGTGAGGGCAGAAGGGCAGGCAAGGGGCAAAGGAAGAATGTTTGACTCTTGCACAGTTGGGAGGGAAAGTTAATGACTTTGATCTTTCCAGTTCTCTGGAAGAATGTGGAAAGAATCCAGGGGCAACCTCACATCCAGTGGCCATGGCTGTGCCTCTCCGGTCTGCTCCTGCCCTGGGAGTCCAAGATGCCCTTGGATGCAGCAGAGACAGGAAAGG
>NW_006921608.1:19205475-19206782 GCF_000298275.1 Orycteropus afer afer | reverse complement strand
GGTTGGGCAATCCTACTTCCGTAGTGATACTGCCTCGGAAACCCAAGGAGGGGTCGCTATGAGTCAGGGCTGACTCGACGGCACATAACAACAACAACTCCTGTTAAAGTCTAACCAGCCAAAGACCACCAGGAACTAACATTTTACTCCCACAAAATTGGATCTTTTGACCTGACTACAGTGAGGAAAGGCATTCCAGAGGACCTGTGGGATGCTGCTCCACAAGAGGAGGGAAGGAGCATTTTCAGTAAGGCTTGGGTTCCCGTGGAAGGATTCTGAGGAGGCCCTACAGGAAGGGGGACCACTTCTGGATTGGATGTGGAGGCAGGATTAGAAGAAGCTGGACTTACTAGGGGAGCTCTAGGGGCTGGGTGCTGTCATGAGGAGAGGGGGGCCAAGCAATGGGATAGCCCCAGAATAAATGAAAATAGCAATATGGACCTGGGAGTGTCAGTACGAATGAGTGATCCTTCAAATACAGGGTTATGCGGCATGTTACAGCCTTGGAGAAACAACGTTCTCTGTAAACGCTGCTGCTGTTTTCCCTGCCTCTGTCCTCCCAGGCTGATTAAAGGTGTGGCTGCGGTTCACTTTTTCAGCCGGGGTTAATTTTCACGCTTTCAGTGCCAGACAGGCTTCGGTTCTTTTGGTCTTTTTCAAATGTATCTTGGCAGTTCTAGCCCTTTTGCCTTTCTATAGAAATATTAGAATCAGCTGGTTGGTTTCTACAAAAATTTCTGCTGGGAGTTTGATTTGGATTATACTGAATTTATAGAATTGACATATAGAATTGAGACTTCCAATCCATGAACACAGAATAGATCATCATTTATTTAGCACTTCTTTTGATCTTTCATCAATGTTGTATAGTCTTTTGTAAAAGATCTTGCACATATTTTGTTAGATTTACACCAAAGTATGTCATGGTTTTGGTGCTACTTTCAGTGATAGATTTTTACATTTAAGTGTCCAGTTATTCATTTCTAGTATATAGAAATTCAGTTTATTTTTGTTCCAGTGGCCTTATATCCTGTGACCTTGCTAAATTCACTTATTTGCTCTGGCAATTTTTTTTTTTTTTTGAGTTTATTTGGGTTTTTCTATGTAGAATATCATGTTGTCTGCAAATAAGCCCTGATACTTTCTGTGTAATTTTGACAGCGGAGTTCTTCTCTCTGTTTGCCCATCAGTACCTTGTGTTAGTGGCATCCAGCTCACAGTTTATGTAAGGATTAAATGAGCTAATACACAAAAGCCCTTTGCATAGTGCTTGATGTGCAGTATAAGGTTAATACATAAAACCCAAA
>NW_006921608.1:19197959-19205075 GCF_000298275.1 Orycteropus afer afer | reverse complement strand
AGACTCAATGGCAACAGGGTTTTTTTTTTTTTTTTTTGGTTTTTTACTTAACCCATCTTCTGTGCATATTACAGACTCTTCCTTTGAAATTAAGCATTTAGGAGTTGGTGTTTTTTGTTTGTTTGTTTGTTTGTGTTCCTGAAAGACATTTAATGTGAAGCTGCTGGGAGGCTAGGAAGTGATGACTGTAAAGTACTTTGGAAATTCCTCTTAAATGGCAACTCATTTGTTGCTAGTAGGGGATCTATTGGCCTATTAGCCATTAGCAAGACCAACTTGATTTTCTGAAGCCAAGTGCTGGGCTGGAGTAGGGAGTGGTGTGAAGTTGTTTAAGGGAGATTTCTGGTTAGTTCTGGGCAATATGACATTAAAAAGGGTTTGTTGAGTGGAGGTTCTTTATATCCAACAGCTCCTTGTTTCACTTGAGAGTGACTGTGTCTCGGTGGTGATATCCTGATCTGGAGTCTCTTCTGCTCTCCCAGAATGAATTTTCTTAACAGGTTAAAAAAAATTCATATCTATGACCATAATCTCAGGGAACATCTTGGTCAATTGGCATAACATAGTCCACAAAGAGAATATTCTACATTCTACTTTGGTGAATAGTGACTGGGGTCTCAAAAGCTTCAAAGTGGCCATCTAACATTCAACTATTGATCTCATTCCGACTGGAGCAAAGAAGAGTGAAGGAAATCAAAGACTCAAGGAAACAATTAGTCCAAAGGACTAATAATGAACTACACAAACCATGGCCTCCGCTAGTCTGAGACCAGAAGAACCAGATGTGCCCAGCTACCACCACTGACTGCTCTGATAGGAATCACAGTAGAAAGTCCTGTACAGAGTGGGAGAAAAATGTAGAACAAAATTCAAAATCATGAAAAAGACTAGGCTTACTGGTCTGACAGAAACTAGTGGAACCCCTGAGACTAGTCCTTTGACACCTTTCAAACCTGGAGCTGAACCCATTCCCAGAGATCACCTTTAAGCCTGTAAACTTGTTAGGTGAACAGTAACACCTGTGAGGAATGTGGTTCTCAGCACAATCAACCATACAAGACCAAAGGGGAAGCATTTGCCCAGGCACAAAGTTCAGAAGACAGGCAGGGCCATAAAAAAAAGGGTAAAGGGGAATGGGGAATGCAGAGAGGAAGTGGGAAGGGTGCTGCACATTGATAGATTTGCAACTAATGTCACAAAATAAAATAAATGTACTTTATTGAGTGGGAAACTACTTTGCTCTGTAAACTTTCACACAAACCACAATAAATATTTTTAAAAATCACATGTATTGCTGTATCTGGAGTGTTCAGAATTGGGGTAGGTATGTGTAGAGTACTGAACAGTGAGACAACGAACAGATTGCAATTATGGTGAAAGGGGTGAAACCACATACACTCCCTGTTACCACAGCTTCTTACACCATCAAAGGAAGAGATGGGAGGAAATGCAAGAGAAAACTTGGGCTGACAATGGCCTGCACAGAAACTGAAAAGCTTGATAGGTACAGACAATGACCACAGCTTCTGAAAGAAATATTGATTTTACAAGTGTGACAGTGAAACTGAACTGTCTTGGAATAATTGGGGTATATGGTTTCCTAATTCTGTGAAATCTTACTAAGAAACTAGAGAGAGAGATACTGTGTTCCAGAAAGACAAAAGCCTCAGTAGCTGTACTTGGGAAATCACGAGGAGAATGAAAAGGAGACTGATGATCTGAGAAAGTTAATAAAACTGGAATTTTAAGAGAGGTGTTTTTTTTTTTTTTTAATTAAAAAATGTTTACTTTGGAAAATACAAAAATGTATAAAGAAAATAAACTATTTGTAATCCCACCAGTCTGAAGCAACTTCTGATATTTTATCTGTCTCTAGTTTTTTTTATATGAATACATAATTTGTATCTAAAATTGAAATTATGTTGTATATAGAGTTTTGTTTACTGCTCTTTTCAACTAATATTTTCTCACCATTTCACTAAAGTCTTGCGAGCATCATTTTGCAATACATTCTACTCTATGAATATTTCTTTTTTTTTTCTCTTTTTCCTTTACAATTATATGTCACTGAATTGTACGTGTAAAAAGTGTTCAAATAGCAAATGTTTTGTTATATATATTTACCACAATAAAAAATATTGTACATATGCATACTTAACAGATAAACTTTTGTGAGTAAGGGATGTTCTGTAAAGTATTATAAGGGACTTGATAAAATGAATAGGGCTGAAACCTGTTTGACAAAATAAGATAAATTCTTTCACATGGTTTCTTATTTTTCTATTTTGGTAGAAAACCTACAGTTGTTAGAATAAAAAATGAAGAAACTATAATCTATAATTCAGTTAATTTTCTGAAACCATCTTAACATGATGATAAACATTCTATATTGGTTCTTATTATGATTATTTACCCAGAAAAACATGAGTGTGAAACATAAATGAACCTGTCAGTATGAATAGTTATCTTTCATATGCACTGCCGGCATGTGGGATCCGACTCCTCGCGACCCCTCCTTGGGTCTGTGAGGCAGTGTCACTACAGAAGTAGATTGCTGAACCTGCCTTCCGAGGAGTGGCTGGTGGGTTTGAACCGCCTGCCTTCTGATTAGCAGTCAAATGCCTTAGGCACTACGCCACCAGAGCTCCTAGTTATCTTGGCCTCACTTCTACCATTTTTTTTTTTGTTGTTTGTTTTTCTAAATTTTATTTTGTTATTGTTGAGAATATACACAGCAAAATGTACACCAATTCAACATTCAACACCGAATGTACGATTCAGTGACATTGATTACTTTCTTCAAATTGTACAAACATTCTCACCCTCCTTTTCTGAGTTGTACCTCCCCAATTAACATAAACTCACTGCCCCCTTAGGTTCCTATCTAATCTCTCAAGTTGCTTGTCAATTTGATCTCATACAGATAGTTCTTAAAAGAGCGTAATGCTCAAGGCAGATTTTTTTTTTTAACTAGTTAAGCTGACCTATTGTTTCATTTTAAGATGATTCCAGGGGATATTTTTGGTTGAAGGTTTAAAGAAGATCTCAGGGCGGTAGTTTGAGGGGTCCATTCAGCCTCCATAGCTCCAGTAAGTCTAGAATCCATGAGAATTTGAAATTCTGTTCTACATTTTCTCCTTATGATCAAGATTCTTCTATGGAATTTTTGATCAAAGTGTTCAAAATGGCAGCCAGGCACCATCCATTTCTGGTCTAGTAGCAAAAGAGGCAATTAGCCACACATTCTGTATCCTCCTGATTCCTGACTCTCCTTTCCCTCTGTTGCTCCAGGTGCACAGAGACCATTCTACCATTTCTTCTCTGGTTCTTCTTCTTTAGTTCAAAAATATTTGAACTAAATGAAAAAAAATCTGGATCCTATTTGCTTCTAACCTTTATATATATGTGTGTGTGTGTGTGTGTGTGTGTGTGTCTCCAAGAATAAGACGTCTCACTTGTGACTTAAAAACAGGGAAATAGAAAAATCTCTGTCATTTGCAGACTCTGGGCAGCAAGGCAGAGACCTGGCTTTTTGGCTTCATTTCTCCCCATAAACCCTCAGTTCCTCTGTCAAGGTATTAACGTGAGTTCTGGGTGATATCAGAAGTCATTATCTGACATCACTGGGCTGGGTTAGTCCTGGGACCTGGCTATGCTCTTCCCTGGGATTACAGAGCCTTTCTAGAAGGAAAAAGCCAAACTGAGAGCTGTAGTGAGGCCGGGGCAGAAACCCTGAGTCCTCAAAACCTGCTTGCTCCTCAGGCCTCATTTCCCAGCAAGCCTTTCCCCAGGACCATGCATGAAGGGAAACGTTTAGATCTTAGAAAACGCTCCCATGTTTAATTAATTGTATTTCAAAACATAATAAAGCAAGCCAGTGTTAATATCTTGTATTCCCAGAAACGGTAGACTTCAGCAAGTTCCATCCTCTGAAGTATTTTGTACAGTTGAGTCCTCTCTCTATTTGTTAGTGTTCTGGGGGCACCAGGCTGATTTGAAGAGATCCATTTTCCTTGAAAACTGCCTTTCCTTACAGGTTGTGTTCTTATGGGCCACTACCAGCCACCATCAGTTCTTCTGGGCTTCCAATTCCAGAAAGGTTGGTTAAACTACCAACCTTTAGGTTATTGTTATCGTTAGTTGTTGTCTAGTTGATGCCAACTCACAGTGACCTGATGTCTGCGGAGAACTGTTCCATAGGGCTCCCCAGGCTGTGATCTATTGGAAGCCAGACCTTCTTCCGAGGCACCACTAAGGGGGGTTGAACCGCCAACCTTTCAGCTAGTAGTCGACTGCTTAACATTTTGTGGCACCCAGGAACTCCAGTGCAAACATTTGTGCCACCAGGGGAATTTAGGATCATTTGAACAGGCGAAGTTTAAAGAATCATTAGCTATCACAGGATATTAGAAGAAAAAAAAAAAAAAAAGGCTGCTCTTATGTGTGCCTGCCTCAATGTTCTCTTACTCCTTCATTTCTGCTCTGGTTTTATGCAGGAGGTTGACTGTGTACCAGTCCTGGTCTTCCCCTGTCCTGAACAGAGGAGTGCTTCCCTAACGATGGCCTCTAGAATGCTGAGCCTCCAGAGTGTTTCACCTTTGCCAGCTTTTCTCTCTGGTTTAGAGCCCAAGCCTTCTCGTTGCGCCTGCCTTGCTGGAGGCACACACCCATCCCCAGAGTTCAGCTCCCCTACCTCTAATGAGCCCACTTCTATTGCCTCACCTCCAAAGCATTTCCTATAATAAAGTATCTGGAAATGCCTATAAAATAATTAATCTTCCATTGGTAGGTGTTTGAATGCTTTCTCCTGTGCCCTTTTCAATGCCTCGGGCTTTAGGAGAACATTTGTAAATGTGCTTTTCCCAAGCCCTTTTTCTCTCAGGAGGAACTGAGTGTAGCTCTTTTGTGCTGATCTGGGCTGCAGATAAAGATTCTCAAATCCTACGTGAAGCTTTGGAGTGAGTTGAATATGGATAGGTCTATCTGACCTAGAAATTGGTTTTAACCAATTAGGGAAGACAGCTTGTAAAAGACTCACTCCTAATCGATTCCTGCCTTAGCTCACTCTGTGTAAGGAATAAATAGGCAATCACAAAGTCCCTAAAATAAGGATATCCGTAAGAATTTTACTTTAAAATGATTTCCTCCTCAGGATGCGATCTACGTGCAAAAAATAAATAGAACAATAGTAAATAGAAGGACAAAGCAGGTAATTAAACTTGAAAGCAAGTTCTGCTCCACAAAAACTGTGACGGAGCTATGGTTGAATTTTTTTCCTTTTAAAGAAAAGGAAAAAGAAATATTGATGATATAAAGGAAATACCCTGATTTGCTGAACGTTTGGACTAGACTCCTTCTCCACACAATGTCAGAGGCAAAGTTGCTCTGACTTCCTGAGTATAGCAGGCCTTTGAATACTGATTTCTCTCTAGATTTTGTTTTACTTTCTGTATTTGGTATGTGTTAAACCACTTTATCCTTTCTAGAACTAGTTAGTTTGGGATTGGTTGTCTTTAGAAGTTGTATTAATTTAGTGAATATAATTTAGTGAGTATTGACTAAATAATACAACTTTCAGTATAGTTTATACCCAGAAACCTATGTGACATAAAAGGTTCTGACTCAAAATATTATTATGGCAATAAACTAATATAGTGCTTTCTGGTCTTGTGGGCATTTCCTGGTTACTTTCACATACTCTGTGATGTAGGTGTGACTGTAGTTTTGTTTACCCTTGGAGTTGGACAAACCAAAGCTCAGCAAAATCAAGCTCCTTTGCTCTCTCTCCTCCCTCCCTCAAGGCCACTAGAAGAAGCAGGCATAGAATCAGTGCTGGCTGCCTCCCAGCTCAACGTTCCATACCTTGGGTTATACCGGATCTTGAGGCACTTTTCATCTACCTGCTCATGTAAGCAATCTAAGTCAGGTAGATATGCTTGAGCCAAATTAAAATCAAGTGTTTAATAGCCGTATTTTCAGAATGATTTTATTTATAGTAATTGTTTTCCTGCTTTTCATGCAATCCATTGTGTGCTCAGCAGGGCAAAAAAAAAAAAAAGGAAAAAAAAAAGCTTTATTTAAATACACTCCTATCAAGTGACTTGGTCCATTTTCTTTGCATCTGATGATAACATCTGGCAGTAGCCAAAATTCCCAAGTGATCCACATAATGCACAATGTTGCCCTTGTCTATTTTTCTCTTGTTAACTGAGAACTTGTACTAGGATTCAGGTTAGGAGATTTCCACAAACCTCATAGAACCTTAGGTCTGGGAGGGACTTTAAAGGTCATTTGGTTGCAATTCCCACCCAGTACAATCCTCGCCCACAGCATACCTGACAGTGCCCATCACCCTTTGTCCCCCAACACCAGCAGGAACAGGGAGCTCGCTGGACAAGGCAGTTCATCCTATATTGGAATATTGGATTCCTTAGAAGTTTCTTCCTTATGCTTCATGATGAACTAAGATTTTTGTCTCTGTGTAACTTCCACCTGTTGACCTGATTTTGGTCATCAAATAACAGATTATATTATGGTCCTATAATTCAAACTGAACACGAAGTTCAAGTTCTTCTTTCACATGATGAATATGTGGATAAGTGCTCAAGCTGCCTCTTTCCTGGATAAACATTCCTCATTTCCTTAATTGTTCATTCCCCTTTTGAGGCTTGTATAATCGGGGCTCTTCAATTTGCTGGTGACAGAACACTTGATTCAAAATGGCTCAAATAAAGAAAAAAAAAAAAGTCATATTGGCTTATATAACTGAAAATCCAGAGGAAAAAATGCAGAGACTTTTGGTCCAGCTGGATCTAGGCTCAGCCAATATCCTCAGGGCCTGGTCTCATTCACCCGCCATCTGTTCCATTCAGAGTCCCACCAGGAGAGAGAAACTACACAATAATTTGAACCAAAAAAATCAAACCTGTTGCCATTTGAGCCCATTCCAACCATTAAGGACTCCATGTGTTACAGAGTAGAACTGCTCCACAAGGTTTTTGTTGACTTTATGGAAGCAGATCACCTGGCCTTTCTTTCGTTATGCTCTTAGGTGGCTTTGAACTACCAACCTTTAGGTTATTGTTATTGTTAGTTGTTGTCTGGTTGATGCCAACT
>NW_006921608.1:19195748-19197544 GCF_000298275.1 Orycteropus afer afer | reverse complement strand
CACACACACACACACCAGGGCTGGCATCCAGACTTTGTTGAAATACCACAGTTGTGTCTCAGTGATTGGCAGATAAATCTCTATGGTGGAAATCTCTGCTCTGGAAGTGGCTGGGAATTCATCCTCTGGGGTGCTGAGGAAGGCTGTCCACAAAGAGGTGTCTCATTGAAGGCACTCTGCTACGAAGGACCCAAGGGGAGGTGTGAGGGACGCTGCCACACTGAAATATCGTGGTACTGGGGAAGGCGCGCATACTGTAGGACCCTATGCTGGAGGAGCTGCTGGTGTAGAGAAGCCACAGGCTGGAGAAGCCCCTGCTTCTGACTGTTTGGAGCCACCAAAATTCTAGTGCCCATGATGAGCAGGCTGGGGGGCAGTGTGTCTTGTGTTGGTGCACATTTCCACGACACCTATCAAACCATTATCTAGAGGAAAAGACTCTGGAACCAATTCAAGAATAAGGAAATATCTCAACAGCCATCCAAACAAAACAAAACAAAACAAAAACCAAACTCACTGTCGTGAAATCGATTCGACTCATCGCGATCCCTTCTTGGGTTTCTGAGGTGGTATCTCTACAGCCTTTGGTGACCAGGGCTGATCTTTAGGTCAATTCTCAGGTCCCAACACCACTTAGAAATATTTAGGCTGTTGGTCCCATCGGAGTAGCTGACAGTCTGCAGCTCTGACCGTCTCTGTACTCACTATTTTTGTTCAGGTTTTTCCACTAGTTGGTGCCTAATTGACGTCTGTAAAGTTCCTTTCAAAGCTCAGGGCTCCAGGATTATCTTCTGTATCTCTGCCAATTGGTTTTTCTTTTCTTTATTCAAGAGGGTCTGTGTCACTTGTTTGCCTGTTCCTCCATCTTACCAGAAGTCCCTGATTTTGGTTTTAAGGGAAACAAATGTCTGTCAGTTTGTCCTACTGTAGTGGCATGTTGCTGTGAGGCTTGTGGCTGTGCCACCAGTGTCTCAACCCAGCAGGGTTGCAAATAGTACACTGGTTTCAACACAGCTTACAAACCGAGACAAACTAGGAAGAAGGAAGAGGCCTCCACTTCTCAAAAAATTGGCCAGGGAAAATCTTATGAATAGCAGAGAAACACTGTCTGATACATTACTATGCAACTTTTTGAATAGCCCAGAAACATTGTCCGATACAGTGCAGGAGGATAAGCCACTTAGGTTGGAAGGCTCTCAAAATAGGACTGGGAAAGTGCCGCATCATCACCGTAGAACGAGCCTTACGGATATGGATAAGGTAAAACTTTTGAGACCTCCATTAGCTGATGTGGCACAATTCAAATTGAGGAGAAACAGCTGCAAACATCCATTAATAATCGGAACATGGAATGTATGAAGTATGAATCTAGAAAAATTGGAAGTTGTCAAAAATGAAATGAAACACATAAAGATTGATATGCTGGGCATTAGTGGAGAACTCTGGTAGTGTAGTGCCTAAGGCATTTGACTGCTAACCAGAAGGCTGGCGGTTCAAACCCACTAGCCACTTCTTGGAAGGAAGGTTGGGCAATCTACTTCCGAAGTGATACTGCCTCAGAAACCCAAGGAGGGGTTGCTATGAGTCAGGTCTGACTCAACGGCACATAACAACAACAACAGGCATTAGTGGGCTGAAATGGACTGGTTTTGGCCGTTTTGAATCAGAGAACCATGTGGTCTACTATGCCAGGAATGGCAATTTGAAGAAGAATGGCATGTCATTCATCATCACAAAGGATGTTCCAAGATCTGTCTTGAAGTACAATGCTGTCAGTGATAGGATAACATCCATAC
>NW_006921608.1:19190930-19193960 GCF_000298275.1 Orycteropus afer afer | reverse complement strand
ACCTACTGATGAAGATTGAAGAATATAGTGTGCAGTATGGATTACATCTCAATATAAAGAAAACAAAAATCCTCACAACTGGACCTATAAGCAGCATCACGATAAATGGAGAAAAGATAGAAGTTGTCAAAGACTTCACATTGCTTGGTTCTACAATTGATGCCAATGGAAACAGCAGTCAGGACATTAGACAACGTATAGCACTGGGCAAGTTGGCTAAAAGGGACCTCTTTTAAGTGCTGAGGAGCAAGAATATCTCCTTGAGGACTAAGGTGCGCCTGATACAAGCCATGATATTTTCAATCACCTTGTATGTATGTGAGAGCTGGACAGTGAATAAGGAAGACTGAAGAAGCATTGATGCTTTTGAGTTGTGGTGCTGGTGAAGAATGCTGAAAGTACCGTGGACTGCTAAAAGAACTAATAGATCAGTCCTGGAGGAAGTGCAGCCAAAATGCTCCTTGGATGTGAGAGTGGCCAGACTTAGTCTCACCTACTTTGGTCAGGTTGTTAGAAGGGACCATTCCCTGGAGAAGGATGTCATGCTGGGTAAGGTGGAGGGTCCACGAAAGAGTGGAAGGCCTTCAACGGAATGGATTGACACAGTGGCTGCTACGAGGGGCTCAAGTATAGCAAGGATCATGGGGCTGGCACAGGACCAGGCTATGTTTCGCTGTGCTGTGCATAGAGTCGCTATAAGTTGGAAATGACTTGATGGCACCTAACAACAACAACAAAGTCTGGGGGAGGTTTTTTTTTTTTAAAGCGTGTCTGTGTTTCTGGCAAAAGTTTCCTGTCTCTCCTCACGAAGTTGCTCTGAATTGCCTGCAATGCCCTCCAGCGACTCCTTTTGGCTTGTCTTTTCTTGCTCTTGTCTTCCCTTGTTCTCTGACCCCATCCCTCCCTGTTTCGGTTCTATCTGCCTCCAAAACAAAAATCAAACCATTTGCCATGGAGTCCATTCCAACTCAAGCAGACTTGTGTGTCAAGAGTGGAACTACACCCCATAGAGTTTTCAAGGCTGTGAACTTAGGAAGCAGATTGCCTGACCTTTCTTCTGAGGTGCCTCTGGGTGGGCTCAGTCTGCCAAGCTTTCTGGTTAGTGGGAAAGCTATTGATCATCTGTGCCATCTGGACCCTCTACCTACTTCTGGTTAGCAGTCAAATGCCTTAGGCACTATGCCACCAGAGCTCCTAATAGGACAGAGTAGAACTGCCCCATAGGCTTTCCCAGGTTGGGATCTTTACCAGAGCAGATCACCAGGTCTTTTCCCTCATGGAGAGGCTTATGGGTTTGAACGGTCAACCTTTTGGTTAGCGGTCAAAGGCTTTATCATTGCTCCACCAAAGCAGACAAACCAAACTCACTGCCATTGAGTCAGTTCCGACTCGTGAAGACCCCCTTTGGGTTTCCATGGTGGCAAATCTTTACAGAAGTACATTGCCCAGTGTTCCTTCTGTGGAGTGGCTGGTGGGTTTGAACAGCCAACCTTCTGGTTAGCAGTCAGTTTCCTTAGGCACTACGCCACCAGAGCTTCTTATTGGTCCACAAGGGTGTCTTAAATAAGCCATGCTTTTACCTAGCCCAGGGCCTTTGGTCTAGGTGTTTTCTCTGTCTGAATTCTCCACCCCCAGACTGTGCATGACTGGCTTCCTTGTAGTGCAAGCATCACTTCCTCAGAGAGGCTTACTGGACTAGCTAATCTAAAATAGTCCTGTTCTTCCCCCACTTAGTCTTTTTATTCATATAGCTGTTTTATTGTTACGGAGCCTGGGTGGTCAGGTGGTTAAGCACTGGGCTGGTTACCAAAAGGTTGGCAGTTTCAACTCACCAGTCGCTCCATGGGAGAAAGACATGACAGTCTACTTTCCTAAAGTTTACTGCTTTGGAAGCCCTATGGGGCAGTTCTGCTCTGTCCTGTAGGGTCACTATGAGTCAGAATTGACTCAATGGCAACAAATTTGGTTTGGGTTTTATAGTTTCATAGTGCGCATCAGAATAAGCTTGCTTACATGGTTATTTATCTGTTTATTGCCCATCTTCTTATGAAAATATAAACTCCACAAGATGAGGGATGTTGATCTAAATTGTGTATGTTTTGTTACTCAATATTAAGCACATGATACATAGTAAGAACTAGTAAATTAATTTGTGTATTGAATGAATTATTCCTTTTATTTCAACTTCTCTAATACCAGTTGTGAGAATTCTCAGTTTCTACACCTGAAATTCCCAAATTCAGATATTGTAGGTTCAAAGTATTTATCCATTATGTTTCTATGGAGGTTTACTTTCCTCCGATTCACTCTTCAAATTGCTCCCTGCCAGCTGCGTGTCAGCCTGAGAACGGTGCACAGGTCCTCTGGAGGAGGCACGGCAGTTCTGCTCCGCTTTTCTGAGCATCCCGGGCTTCCTATTTCTAACTGTATTGGGGTGGAAAAGGGGGTTCTGGGTCTCACTCCTTCTGGCAGAAAGAGTAACTTCCAGATTGGACCTGATTTGAAAAAGTACTCCTTTTTCACAGAAGGTATTATACTCTGTGAGTCTTCTTGTTTAACCTATTCACATCTATCATTGTACAAGTTATCCTTGTAAGTAAATTTCAAGATAAAAGAATTTGCTGGTGATGTGTAGAGTCCACTGAGCTGGAAGAGTTTTCCAGGTGATCACAAGTGAAGTATAACCTGGCTTCTCCATTCTTTTTATGTCGTAAAGCCTAGCTTTATAGAAAAGTCCAAAAGACCTGGGCCAATACTGCAGTTGACCTTGTCCTTCAAAGATGAGTCTTAATAGTGAGGAGGCCATGTCGATTCCTTCAAAAGTTGGAATTAGAAATACCATTTGACCCAGCCATTCCATGACTAGGTATATACCCTAAAGAAAGGAGAGCCATGACAAGAACAGATACATGCACACCCATGTTCATCACAGCACTATTTACAATAGCCAAACGATGGAAACAACCTAGGTGTCCATCAACTGAGGAATGGATAACCAAACTATGGTACATACACACAATGGAATACTAT
>NW_006921608.1:19138270-19189670 GCF_000298275.1 Orycteropus afer afer | reverse complement strand
GAGACAATGTATATGTGAACTTCTATATGGAAAGTGAATTTGCTCTGTAAATCTTCACCCAAATCACAATAAAAATAAATAAATAAAAATAGTGAGGAGGCCATGTGGAAGATCTAAGGAGTATGAGAGTCTCATTATCTTCCTGGTCCTATTTCCCTCATCTATAAGGTAAGGAAGGCTGTGACAGCCTAGCCATCTAAAAAAAAAAAAAAAGAAAAGAAAAATGAGGCTTAAGGTATGTAATACCCTGTAGACACCAGAGGAACTCTGATAGCCCAGTCTTAGGCATTTGACTG
Organism: Orycteropus afer afer; assembly: GCF_000298275.1. Taxonomy (NCBI): domain Eukaryota; kingdom Metazoa; phylum Chordata; class Mammalia; order Tubulidentata; family Orycteropodidae; genus Orycteropus; species Orycteropus afer. The sequence goes on along the minus strand of NW_006921608.1, from coordinate 19,189,374 downwards.
CTAACCAGAAGGCTGGCGGTTCAAACTCACCAGACGCTCCTCTGAGGGAAGGTTGGGCAATCTACTTCCATAGTGATACCGCCTCAGAAGCCCAAGGAGGGGTCGCTATGAGTTGGGTCTGACTCCACAGTATATAACAACAGCACAGACACCAGAGCAGCAGAACAGTGCTGAGGAACACTTCTGAGCAAGCACTGACGGAGGCCTCCAAGTTGTGCTGTTCAGTGCTGCACCATGAATCTTCTGAAATCATCAAACGCAATCTAGACACATCCCAGCCACAGTATTTATTAAGTGCCCTCTGTGTGCAAAGGCCTATGCTTTTATAGCCAATTGCAGTGGGTTGAATAAAACCAAAAAGCCAAACCCACTGCTATCGAGTCAATTCCAACTCATGGTGACCCCCATTGAGTTTCCGAGGTGGTAAATCTTCATGGAAGTAGATTGCTCCATCTTCCTTCCATGGAGTGGCTGGTGGGTTTGAACTGCCAACCTTCTGGTTAGCAGTAAAATGCCTTAGGCACTACGCCACCAGAGCTCCTTAGTGGGTTAAATAGTGGCTCTGAGAGAGAGATGGCCAAGTCTTAACGCATGGTACCTGTCAATGTGACCTTATTTGGAAAAGGGTCTTTGCAGATATAATTAAGTTAAGGGTCTCAATATGAGATTATTCTAGGTTTAGACCAAAAACCCAAATCCCTCCCATCGAGGTGCCTTAGGCACTATGCCACTAGAGCTCCTATCCTAGGTTTAGGATGGGCCCTAAATCCAATGACAGGTATCCTTAAGATAGGGCATAGTGGCCCTACAAGATAAGCAGGACAGCTAAGTGAGCCAACCCCCTTCTCTTGTTCTATTTACCCCGACCTCCCAGGGCTAGCCAAAACCAGCCTGAGTTGGTTTGGCAGCCATCTTAGTATCCTAGGTGACCATTAAGTGCCTCATGAATATTAACCTCTCTGCCTCTGGGTGGAGTTTAGCCACCATTTTTTATGCATGTGATATATACGGAAGTATGTAACCCTAACTTTTCGTGCTAGAATGTAGTATATATACCCATGATTTTATATGACTTCCTGTTTCATAAGTTGTATATAAAGAGAACCTTGAAGGAGTCATCCTTGGAGCGGTCTTTGAGGCACTAGTCCCAGCTGTCCCCTTCCTTGGCCAAAGAAATAAAAGTGCCTTTCTTTTCTCCCACCTTGGTCTCTTGTTTATTGGCTACAAAAAGTCATGCTGAGCCGAGCCTGAATTTTACCTGGCAGCATCCTTATAAGAAAAAAGCAGAGGGAAATTTGAGACACATAGAGTCACAGAGAGGAGAAGGCCATGTGAAAACTGAAGCACAGATTACAGTTAGTCTGTCACAGGCCAAGGATGCAAAGAGCGACCAGAAACTGGAAGAGACAAGGAAGGATTCTCCTCTAGAGCCTTCAGAAGGAGTGGGGCCCTGCTGACATCTTGATTTCTAACTTCTAGCCTCCAACATAAATTTCTGTTGTTTTTAAGCCATGCAATTTGTGGTATTTGGTTATGGCAGCCTTAAGAAAGTAATACAGCAAATTTCCCCGATCCTGTTTGCCCTACCAGGTTCAGACAAAAGACACCCTTCCATCCTACTCCCTCCCACCCTACCTAGCTTCTGCTCACCCCGTCTCACCCCTCCTTTACTTTAATGACCCATTAGTACACATCTCTATGAGACATTGCATGTGGCACATATAGTAAAACCAGCTTTGGTATTAAAAATGTCTAGCAACCAGGATGGCCAGGGAGTTGGCCAATCAGAATGGACTTGGACTGTAGAGCTGGGGCAAAGTCCAGGAGGCCCCCTGCTGTGTCAAGCATTAACTCTTTAGGTGCCGGACAGTGGCAACCAGATATTGACAAGATTCCTGGTATTAATTCTAGTTGTGTACTAGGAACTGTGCTAAGTGGACTATCTCTTTGAGATCTCAGCACAAATCTATGGGTGAGGAAACTGAGGCTTACACAGGTTCAGTAATGGGCCCCCGGGACACCCAGATAACAAGCAAATGGCTGTGTAAGGACTAGAAATCAGGCAGCCTGACTCAATATGGTGTGTGTTCTGTGTGGGGTATGAGGTAATACCTGGAGAGAATCATCTCTCTATGGAGTAGGGAACACTTAGCAAGAGGGGTCCTCTAGTCTGAGGGCCCTCAGAAATGTAAATTTTTAATTTCAGAACAGTGGCACCAGAGGGATACTAGCTGACTCTGACCTTCATCCAAGATTGGAACTGTAGGCCTACGTGCTGAGAGGGAGGCCTTCTTTAGGACTGCATCAACCCTGAGGGAGAGTGGGCAGGGGTATAGGGGGTATCCTACCCCACCCCACAGAGTGGTAAGCTCCATGCTCAGGAATACAAGTTGAGCACAGAGCTCAAAGAGTATGCAGCATCCCAGAGACGTCCAGGGAATCAGGAATCTTAGGTCAGACACAGAAGGTGAAAATTTGGAAGACTTCTTGACCCTGGAGAGGCTTTCCCTGCCTGTTCCCTTGAGGTGATTTGGAGTGAGGCCTTGGCTTGATTACAGATAACCAAAAAAAAAAAAACCTCACTGCCCTTGAGTTAGGTCCAACTCATAGCAACCCCTCCTTGGGTTTCCTAGGTTGTGTCACTGTGGAAGTAGATTACCCAACCTTCCTTCTGAGGAGTGGGTGGTAGGTTTGAACCGCCAGCCTCTGGTTAGCAGTCAAATGCCTTAGGCACTAGGCCATCAGAGCTCCCTGATTACAGATAAGCTAATGTAAATGCTCTTGTGAGATCTGCAATAAGCAAAAGTGGATATCAAGATAGCCATGCATTTTAAGGGCATATCAAACTGTGCGCCCATCTTGGCAAACTGTGAAGTCTTCAAAAATTCTTTTTACGTTGATTGGCTCTGCTCCATCCGAAAGGATATATGTATTTGTGTTTGGAAAGGAGTAATGAATAGGTGGAGTCCCTGGGTGGCACACATGGTTCAATGCTTGACTGCTAGTCTTAAGATTGGTGGTTTGAACCCATCCAGAGGAGCCCTGGAAGACAGGACTGGCAATGTGCTTTTGAAAGGTCACAGCCTTGAAAATCCTGTGGGGCAGTTCCCCTGTGCACACATGGGGTCACCATGAGACTCGAAAGCAAGAACAACAAATGGATAAAACAAGCAAACCCACATCTCCAGCCTTGGAGGAGAGAAGTGAAGCCAGATGTAAAATGGGGGCGTTGACTTTAAAGAGGAAAGACCTGAAGCAGCCTGAGGCAGGCAGAAGAGAAGAAAGAGGAACGATTGAAGGCCTGCCTCAACTTTGGCCACAGGTGTGGCCCCTGGGACTTAACCTCTGAACACCTCAGAGACTCCTGGACAAGCAAGTAAGAAGAAAGTGAAGGGGCCACATTAAATCAGGGCAGCTGATGCTGTGGAATTTTCCAGTACCTGACCTCCTTACCTCTTCCCCACCCCCCAGGTTGATAGCCATGTTTGGGGAAAGTCAGTGGCATTTTCTGGTACTGTAGATGTAGGTGTACGTTACAGGAACTTTTAAATAATCTAGCCCCAAGTTAATCATTATTCTATTACATTCGTTAGTTGTTGGCAGATCTGTCACACCATATACAAAAGCTGAGCTATTTCGGTAACTGTTCTTATGAGTCATCTTGCTGACTTTCTGTATATATTTTCTACCACTGTTCTATAATCTCATCCTTTCATTCAGTGGATGCAGGTGATAATTATGTTCTTTCCTTTTCCTACATTTGATTTCTATGAGATCAAAATAGCAAAAAAGACAGTTATGGTTTTCTTTTAATTCTTTGTGGAGATTTAGAAAGCTGACCTTGATAAGAGCACTTCGACTTAGATCAGTGAGTTCAAATAAGCTAATGTAAATGCTCAAATGTGCAATAAACAAAAGTGAATATCAAGGTAGCTTTGCATTTTAAGGGCGTATCAAACTGTGCACCCATTTTGGCAAACTGTGAAGTCTTCAAAAATTCTTCTTATGTTCTGCTTCATCTGTCATTGCTACTGAGGTCTAACAAGTTCATCTGAAACACTTCAATATTTGTCAGAGGCCTGAAGGGTTTCATGTAGGAAAGGAAAGAGAGGGGGGAAACAAATGATAGGGACCCAAGAAAGATGGATTTGTGTGACTGAAAAGACTACAAATCTCATATTTTCATTCACTACACTATTTCTGAGTTCTGGTAGCATAGTGGCTAAAACACTTGCCTGCTAACCAGACGGCTGGCGGTTCAAACCCACCAGCCACTCCTCAGAAGGAAGGTTGGGCAATCCTACTTCCGTAGTGATACTGCCTCGGAAACCCAAGGAGGGGTCGCTATGAGTCGGGTTTGACTCCACGGCACATAACAACAACAACACTATTTCTAGGAGCTCTGGTAGTGAAGTGCCTAAGGCACTTGACTGCTAACCAGAAGGCTGGCTGTTCAAACCCATCAGCCACTCCTTGGAAAGAAGGTTGGGCAATCTACTTCCTAGTGATACCACCTAGGAAACCCAAGGAGGGGTCACTATGAGTCTGGTCCGACTCGAGGGCACATAAAACAACAACAACACACTATTTCTGGAAGGTCTTGGCAATTTTTAAAAGTTGTTATGTCATCATTTTCTTGACAGCTTCTGTAGTTCAAATGTGGTGATAGGGTGAGAGTATTATAACATGAAGGGAAAGAAGAATTGTGTTCCTCTAATTGAGAAACGTTTTTTCAGTTCTCCTCTTTTTGTTACCTTTGAAATTGTCTCCAGTTTACTCAGACACACTGGTTGGAGCTGTACATACTCAGAGGAACATACACTTCCCCATTCATAGACCACATCAGGAAGTAGAAGGATAGTTTTGAATCAACACAGTTTTGACAGAGGAACAGAGGTTTCTCTGTCCACATACTTCACACACTTGAACTGTTGGGCCTCATGTGAGGGGCTTACAGTGGGTCAAGATCTCTTCTCAGCTGAGCCCAAACTGATTGTTCAGCAGATAGTTTTTGGAGATGCTTGGACCTTGAAGTATGAGAGCTGCCCACAGTCATTTGTCCAGGCAGATGCCTTGAAATGACAGATGTCTGCAAGTCAACACTTAAGGAATGGCACTCCCAAACAGCAGGAAATCTGGTATGTTCTCAATTTCAAAAATGTTTCCTAGATGCTGCAGATGGTGATTTTGTTCTTCAGCCATGGCAATAGCCCTATTGCGGGCCCTGATCATGCCCTTTCTGGTGACAGTGCTCAATACATTTTGGGCTCAGCTTGAAGTGAAAGTACATGTATTTTAGAGAACTGAAAGTGACTCTGTGGCTGAATCAAGTGTCAGGTTTTTTTTTTTATTAATGAGGAGTTTTTTTTAGTATGTGAAAGTTTGGTGATTTATTTTTTTTTATTTCCTTGGTTCAATGCATTTCTTTTCTTTTTCTTTTTTTCAGTGTTCCCTCCCCTCCCCTCTCACCCCTGGTAACCAACAAAGAAAGTTTCCTTCCATATATAAACCTTTCCTTGACTTTTTATGATAATGAACTAATACAATATTTATCCTTCTATGATTGACTTATTTCATTCAGCATAATGTCCTCCAAGTTCATCTATGTAATGTGGTGTTTTGCAGATTCTACATTATTCTTTAGTGTTGCATAGTATTCCATCGTGTGTATATACCATAGTTTAGTTATCCATTCTTCTGTTGATGGGCACCTAGGTTGTTTCCATCTTTTTGCTGTTTTAAATAGTGTTGCAATGAACATGGGTGTGCATATATCTGTTCTTGTCCTGGCTCTCACTTCTTTAGGATATATACCTACTAATGGGATGGCTGGGTCAATGGTATTTCTAATTCTAGACTTTTAAGGAATCGCCATACAGCTTTCCACAGTGGTTGTATCATTTGACAGTCCCATCAGCAGTGTATGAGAGTCCCAATCTCTCCATATCCTCACCAGCATTTGTTATTTTCTGTCTTGTTGAACTTTTCCATTAGTGCTGGGGTGAGATGGTATCTCATTGTTGTTTTGATTTGCATCTCTCAATGGCTAATGATGGTGAATATTTTTTCATGTGTTTGTTGGCCACCTGAATATCCTCTTTGAAGAGTCTATTCATGTCTTCTACCCATTTTTAATTGGACTGTTAATCTTTTTGTTGTTGAGGTGTTGGAGTTTTCTATAAATTTTAGAGATAAGTTCCTTGTCAGATATGTCATTGCCAAATATTTTTCCCAATCTGTAGGTTCTCTTTTGATTCTTTTGGAGAAGTCTTTTGAGGCACATAAGAATATAATTTTTAGGAGGTCCCATTCATCTAGTTTGTCTTCAGCTGTTTGTGCATTTTGGGTTATACTTGACAGTCTATGCCATAAGTTAGAGCCCCTAAATTTGCCCCTAGTTTTTCCTTGAGGAACTTTATAGTTTTAGGTTTCACATTGAAGTCTTTGATCCATCTGGAGTTAGTTTTGGTGTATGGTGTGAGGTACAGATTTTGTTTCATTTTTCTGCAAATGGATACCCAGTTTTGCCAGCACCATTTCTCACCTCTTGTCCATTTAATGGATTTCAGCCCTTTGTCAAAAATCAGCTGACCATAGCCACTCCTAGGAAGGAAGATTGAGCAATTGACTTCCTTGGAGATACTGCCTCGGAAATCCAAGGAGAGGTTGCTATGAGTCAGAGACAACTTGACTGCTCATAACAAGAACAACAGTAGGTCAATAGATCTATTTCTAGGTTCTTGATTCTGTCCCACTGGTCTATGTTGTCTGTTGTTATACCAGTACTGTGGTACTGCTGTGGCTGTATAGTAGGTTTTGAGATCCAGGAGTGTGAGACCTCCTACTTTATTCTTCTTTTTCAGTAGTGCTTTGCTTCTTCGAGGTCTCTTTACTTTCCATATAAAATTAGTGATTGGTTTTTCCATATCCTTCAGGAATGTTGATGGGATCTGGATTGGGATTGCATTGAATGTATAGATTGCTTTGGGTAGAATTGACATTTTCACAATGTTCAATCTTCCTATCTATGAGCATGGTATGTTCTTCCATTTATGTAGATCTCTTATGGTTTCTTGAAGTAGTGTTTTGTAGTTTTCTTTGTACAGGTCTTTTGTGTCCCTAGTGAGATTTATTCCCAAGTATTTTATTTTTTTGGTAGCTATTGTAAATGGTATTGATTTCCTTATTTCCCTTTCAGCAATCTCTTTGCTGGTGTAGAGAAATCCAACTAAGTTTTGTATGTTGATTTTGTATCCTGCCACTATGCTAAATCTCTCAATTAGTACCAGTAGTTTCTTTGCTGAGTCTCTTGGGTTTTCTGTACAGGATCATGTCATCAGCAAATAAGGATAGTTTAACTTCTTCCTTACCAATTTGGATGCCTTTGATTTTCCTTTCTTGGTTTATTGCCTCGGCTAGGACTTCCAATACAATGTTAAATACCAAAAAAACCAAACTCACTGCAGTCGAGTTGGATCCAACTCATAGCAACCCCTCCTTGGGTTTCTAAGGCAGTATCACCATGGAAGTAGATTGCCCAAACTTCCTTCCAAGGAGTGGCTGGTGGGTTTGAACCACCAGCTTTCTGGTTAGCAGTCAAATGCCTTAGGTACTACGCCACCAGAGCTTCCCCTACAGTGTTGAATATAAGTGGTGCTAAAGGGCATCCTTGTCTGGTTCCTGTTTGCAAGGGGAATGGTTCCAGTCTCTCTCCATTGAGAATAATGTTGGCTGTTTGTTTTGCATATATGCCCTTTATTTATTATGTTGAGGAATTTCCCTTCTATTCCTATTTTGCTGAAAGTTTTTATCAGGAAAGGGTATTGGATTTTATGAAATGCCTTTTCTGCATCAATTGATATGATCATGTGGTTCTTCTCCTGTGCTTTATTTATGTGGTGGATGACGTTGATTGTTTTTCTAATGTTGAACCATACTTGCACACCTGGTATGAACCCCACTTGGTCATAATGTATTATTTTTTTTATATGTTGTTGGAGTCTATTGGCTAGGATTTTGTTGAAGATTTTTGCATCTATATTCATGAGGGATATTGGTCTGAAGTTTTCCTTTTGAGTGATGTCTTAGCCTGATTTTGGTATCAAGGTTATGCTTGCTTCATAAAATGAAATTGGGAGGACTCTATCCTTTTCTATGTTCTGGAATAATTTGAGTAGGATTGGTGTCAGTTCTTCTCTGAACATTCAGTAGAATTCAGCAATGAAACTGTTTGGGCCAGGGCTTTTTTTTGTTGGTAATTTTTTTATGACCTGTCCAATTTTTTCTTTTGTTATGGATCTGTTTAAATTTTCTATCTTGTTAATTTAGATAAGTAGTATGTTTCTAGAAATCTGTCCATTTCTTCTAGATTTTTTAATTTACCTTAGTTTTTCATAGTATTCTGATATTACCCTTTTAATTTCTGTCAGTTCTGTTGTGGTGTCACCCAATTCATTTCTTATTTGTGTTATTTGTATTCTCTCCCTCTTTTCCTTTGTTAAATTTGCCAGTGGTTTGTCAATTTCATTAATCCTTTCAAAGAACCAACTTCTAGTCTTGTTGATTTTTTCTATTGTCTTTCTATTTTCTGTTTCATTTATTTCTGCTCAGATCTTTATTATTTCTTTTTTTCTGGTGACATAGACTTTTTTTGCTGCTCTTTTTCTAATTTTTGGAGATGGTGGGTTAAGGTGTTGATTTTGGCTCTTTCTTCTTTTTTGACGTGTGCATTTATTGCTATAATTGGTCTCTGATCACTGCTTTTGCTTTTTCCCAAAGATTTTGGTATGTTGTGTTTTCATTCTCGTTTCATTCAAGGAATTTTTTAATTTCATTTTTCATTTCCTGGTCATTTTCAAGGAGGGTATTATGCAGTTTCCATGTGTCTGCTTTTTTCCCATTCATCTTCCTATTGTTGATTTCTAATTTTACAGCATTGTGATCTGAGAAGATGTTTTGCAGTATTTCAATATTTTTATATTTACTGAGGCTTGCTTTGTGGCCTAACATATGGTCTATCCTGGAGAATGTTTCATCTGCACTGGAAAAGAATGTATATTGTGCTGTTGTTGGGTGAAGTGCTCTGTAGATGTCTATAAGTTCAAGTTGGTAGATTGTATTGTTTAGTTCTTCTGTGACTTTGTTTCTTTCCAGTTGTTCTATGTGTGATTGAAAGTGGTATATTAAATTTTCCTAATAAGACTGTGGAGTCATCTATTTGTCTTTTCAGTTCAGTTAGTCTGGTTTATGTATTTTGGGGCTCTTACATTGGGTGCACAGATATTTATTAAGGTTATGTCCTCTTGTTCAATTGATCCTTTAATCATTATATAATGTCTTTCATTGTCGCTTATGGTGGTTTTGTCTTAAAGTCAATTTTATCACACACTCACATGAAATTAATATTGCCACTCGTGCTCTTTTATGATTGCCATTTGCTTGATAAATTTTTTCCAACCTTTGATTTTTAGTCTGTTTTTGTCTTTCTCTCTAAGACGTGTCTCTTGTAGACAGCATATTGATGGGTTATGTTTTCTTATCTAGTCTGCAACTCTCTGTCTCTTGAGTAGTGCATTTAATCCATTGACATTCAGTGTAGTTATCAACAAATATGAATTTATTGCTGTCATTTTGTTATGTGCTTTTTCATGGTGTTGCTGATTTCTTTGTTCCATATAATTTTCTGTGCTGAGCTTATTTTGTTTATGTATCATGTTATCACTTCCTTTGTGGCTATTGTTTTAATATTTGGTAAATATTTGTACTGGTCCTCTTTTTCATTTTGATGTGAAGGTTTATCATTTTTCTTTGAAGTTACCCTGTGATTTATAATTTCTTCCCAAGTATAGAATAGTCTGTTTTATGTTGCAGTTGTCTTGACTTCCCTGCCATTTAGAAGTTCTGTAACTACACTATTTTTTCCCCCTCTTTTTGGTTTGTAGTTGTCCTCATTTGTGAATTGATGTGTCTGGTTGCCTGTTTACAGTCTTGTAGGCTTATTTACTTTGGATACTTTCATAATTGGGTTGGTTTCTGGGTTATGTCATCATGTGTGTTAATGGTCAGTTGTTTATTGCTGTTGCTTCTCTGTCCAAAGGACTTCCTTTAGCATCTCTTGTAAGGTTGGTCTGGTTTTAACAAATTCTCTTAATTTCTGCTTATCTGGATATGTCCTAATTTTACAGGGATTTTCTTCTGTATCTCTGTCAATTGGTTTATCTTTTTTTTGTTGAAGAGGGTCTGTGTAGCTTGTCTGCCTATTCTGCCATCTTCAATGAGGAGTTTTTTTAGGAGCTCTGGTGGTATAGTGGATAAGGCATTTGGCTGCTAACCAGAAGGTCAGCAGTTCAAACCCACCAGCTGCTCTGTGGAAGGAAGATGGGGGCAATCTACTTTCATAAAGAGTTACAGCCTTGGAAACCCAATGGTGGTCTCTATGAGTGGGAATTTACTCAATGGTAGTGAGATTGGTTTTGGTTTTGGTGGTGTAGTGGTTAAGCCATTTGGCTGCTACCCAAAAGGTTGGTGGTTCAAACTCACCAGCCACTCTGCAGAAGAAAGATGAAGCAGTCTGCTTCCATAAAGATTTATAGCCTTGGAAACCTAATAGGCGTCACTATGAGTCAGACGCAACACAATGGCATTGAGATTGGTTTGTTTTTTGTGGAGTTCTTTGGTTGAAATCAACAGAACTCCACTAGCTTAAATAATAAAGAGAATTAATCATCTCATTTACCCAAAAAAGTCCAGAGGTGGTTCTGGCTCTAGATAAGATTTGATGATGTCAAGAGTTTCATTTCATCCTCTCTCTGTTCTGGCTTCTTCTATGTGAGCTGCATCCTAGAGTAGACTTCCTTCATGGTCCCAAAATGGATGCCAACAGGTCCTGGGATTAAAGGATTCTTTGCTCACATCAGTGGGAAAGAGACCATTCATATACCAATTTTGTCAATTGACCCAATAATGTTGACCATGACAATCAGTTACATACTCCTGTTCTATGCCAGGTTCTATGCTAGGGCTTGGGGATAGCAAGGAGAACAAGACTGCAGTGCAGTGAATTGCTTAACATGGCCCTCTTAGCCATAGTCTTCCATTTTGTGATGTATTAAAAATCCTACCCTTCATGCCTGTTTACAGTGGCATGTATCTTGTGTCCCGTCTTGCTGGAGGGTGTGACTCAAGTCACCACCCTTAGTTCCCTTGAGGGTATATATGTGAATGTTTTGGCAAAGTTTGCTCTCTCTTGCCCCCAATCCTGCATTTGGTTCATCATCATCTCACCCCTGGACTTGAGACAGCAGCAAGTCACCTGACCTGCCAATTTGGATTTGCCAGGCCCTGCTATCATGTGAGTGTGTGAGTTCTGTGAGACTTCAGAGTGGAATAAGAAACCCTAAGATGGGAGGGAAAGTACTGAAAGGAGGAGGAGGAGTTAGTATTAGAGATGATGGAATGGTGCAGCAGTTAGGAAAAGCTGGACATTTGGGATATCTTTAACCTCTGCCTCATAGGGACCAGCCTTGTGCTGATCCTTCTAAAAGAAATTATTTGAGCAAGGACAATTGAGGGCCCTGCCCTCATGTAGCCTATAGTCTAAACAGAGATCAACAAGTACTGTGAGGGAAAAACAGAGGGCAGTGACCTAGATTAACAGGGGCACTCTCTCTCAGGCATAACCAAAACCCAAATCTGTTGCCTTCCAGTTGATTCTGAATCAGTCGGCCCTATAGGACACAGTAGAACTGCCCCAGAGGGTTTCCAGGGCTGTAAATCTTTGCAAAAGTGTTATCGGGGTCACTGTGACCTTGAGCAGGGATCCTTGCCTTCTACTGACAAAGAATTGAACAGGAGAGGCAAAATGTCCATGTGAACCAAAGTTTATTAAAGAGAGAGGAAGAGGGAGGGGCTTTCACTTATGCTAGTCTCCAGTCTCTCAGCAAGAAAATGATTTCCTAGGGTTTATGAAGGGTTTTAGTCAGGAATAAGGAGTAGGGGATTTCTGGGAAAAAGATGGGGTTATGAAAATCAGGTGCACACACAGGGGATAGCCAAGATGGATTCCATCGCAAAATCTGTTGGAACAAAGATGGAACCCATCGCAAAGGCTGCTGGCATGTTGCCATGACTTGCTGTAGGATGTTGTGCATGCGTAATGTCTGTGGACCTTGGTTCAAGTCCCGGCAAGGGATTCCTATTCTTGACCGCCTCTGGTGGAAGGTCACTTTGTCAGCGAAGTGAATTTTACTGTGCATGCTCCGTACCTGGTGAGGTACTTGAAAGACAATTGGAGGTTTATCTGCATTTTACAGTGGTCAAGTTTGTGGGGTCTTTTGAAATGTAATTTCTTATCTTGCCTAATGGCCTGCTTTATTAATGGCAAGCAGTTCTCTGTAGCCAGTAGCAATGTGGTGGTCTGCCACAAAACTATTCCACGAATACTGAATCGGAGGCTTGATTGACCTGGCTAGCCCAATTCCTTGCCTATCTCAGAAGCAGACTGCTATGTCTTTTTCTTGCGGAGCAGCTGGTGGGTTTGAACTGCTGACCTTTTGGTTAGCAGACAAGCACTTTAACACTGTGCCACCACAGCTTCTGTATCTCAGCTATGTTGTTGTTGTTGTTGTGTGCCATCGAGTCGGCCCCGACTCATAGCGACCCCTCCTTGGGTTTCCGAGGCAGTATCACTACGGAAGTAGGATTGCCCAACCTTCCTTCCGAGGAGTGGCTGGTGCGTTTGAACTGCCAGCCTTCTGGTTAGCAGTCAAGTGCCTTAGCCACTATGCTACCAGAGCTCTCAGCTATAGTAGTCAGGAAAGCCTCTCTGTGGCCTGTAAGATGACAAGCAACCACATTATGTAAAGGGCAGGCAAGAGAAGGGTTGTGACTGTCTAGGTGGAGGAGTGGAAAGGGCAGAGCTCTATAGCAGAAAAAACTTGAACTATTTTAGAAAATGGCAGAAGCTCAATGTGACTGGAAGTTGATGGAACTTGACATAATTTTAAGGTGGAGAAAATGGCAAGGCTGGATTTTGCTGGGACTTGTGGGACATGGTGAAGAGTTAGCATTTTGTTCTCAGTGAGTTACTACAATGCTCCTAACCCATATGGCACCTCCATATAGGCAAATCAGAAAAAGGCATCCACTCCTCAGAACATTTCCATCTGTTGGAAAATTGTTGCAATAAACTTTTTCAAAAATACTTTGCTGTGGTTTGGGTGAAAGTTTACAGAGCTCATTAATTTCTCATTTAACAATTTATACACGTTTTGTTTCGTGACATTAGTTGCACTCCCCTAATATGACAGTGCTCTTCCCCCTTTCTCCCTGGGTTACCACCAATTTCCATCCATTCTTTATCTCTTCCTGCTTCTGAACTTGGTTTTTGGGCAAATCCTGCCCTTTTAGTTTTGTATGGTTGATTGCTCTGAGGAGCACATTCCTCACAGGTGTTACTGTTCACTTTACAGGCCCGTTTATTGTTTGGCTGGAAAGTGATCCCCCGGGGTGGGTTCAGTTCCAGGTTTGAAGGGTGTCTAAATGCCATAGTCTCAGGGGTTCCACCAGTCTCTATCAGACCAGTAAGTCTGATCTTTTTAATTATTATGAATTTTGTTCTGTATTTTTCTCCCACTCCTTCCAGGACCTTCTACTGTGATCCCAAGTTGCCAGGCACCGTCTGGTTTCTCTGGTCTCAGGCTAGTGGAGGCTGTGGTTCGTGTGGTCTAATTAGTCCAGATGACTAATTGTTTCCTTGAGTCTTTGATTTTCTTCACTCTTCCTTGCTCCAGACAGGGAGAGACTTAAAATAGATTTTTGTTAGAACCAAGCACTTCACTGAAAGCTGGCAGAAAATTTTTGTAATAAATATAAAATTTACGATGTCTCCGATGTGGAAGACATATTGCCATTGGGTTGTGCTCTGGGGAGTCTTTAAAGAGTTTGGGCAGGGAAGTGACACAACCCAATGTGCTCCCAGTGTGGAGGGGAAAGCAGGGAAAAGAAGACATAAGATGAAGTATTTTGGAGGCAAAAAGGTTGGGTGAAGAGGATGAGACAATGGTAGTTCCTCAGGTTTGTGGAGAGCAGTGGCATTTTACTGAGATGGACAGAACTGGAGGAAGACCAGGGTCTATGAGTGGTGGGGACAAATAAATCAAGGAGTAATTAAAATCCAAGTATTTGCCACCTTCTCTTGAAAGATCTGTTTTCAACTAAAAGTTTAAGCAAATCCATCTTTTTTCCAAAACAAACGTCCTTGAAAAACTTATCCATAGAACCAAAGATAATTATCTTCCTTTCAGACGTAGAGAATTGGGTTAATTTAAACTCAAAGTTGAAATTTTCAGGTTCCTCTGTGTATTAGGCACTTTGCCAGACATTTTACACATGCTCTCTCATTTCCACGAGGTAGTTCCTACTGTTATCTTCATTTTAGAGATGAAATGTGAAGCTCAGAGAGAGATCTTGATCACTGGATTTGAACAAGATCCCAGAGTTACAAGTCTGAGCCAGGAGATGAACCAACTGCCTTTCAGTGACTTTGAGTCCCTTGCTCTTCTCAGTTTTGTCATCAGTTCAGTTCTACTGAACTTTCAGCAGTGGTGGAGATATTCTGTATTTGCACTATTGAATAAAGTTTTGTGGCTACTGATCACAGTGTGATTGATGAACTGAATTTTTAAATAATTTAAATTCAAATAGTCACACGTGGCTAGCGGCACAGCTCAAAATTAACGGTCTCCAAATTTTGGTGCACACACCCTAGGGAAGGCACAGAATATGTAGAGTACAGGAAACACACACACAAACATCTGTATACACATATATACACATATGTATACACACATATATATACATGTATACATACGATATGTGTATATATACATTTTAGATCATTACTCCTGATTTTCTTTTTTTGCCTGTTTTATAATGTATTAGGTACATATATGTATTTATGCCCATATGAACCAAAAAAACAAACTCACTGCTGTCAAGTCGATTCCAACTCATAGCAACCCCTCCTTGGGTTTCTGAGGCAGTATCTCTACGGAAGTGGATTGCCCAGTCTTCCTTCTGAGGAGTGGCTGGTGGGTTTGAACCGCCAGCGTAGGCACTATGCTACCCGAGCTCCCTATGCTCATATATATCCTATAAATAGTAAATGTTTCTAAGTTTCTAACTGCTTTGTTGTTCTTGTTAGTTGCCACTGAGTTGGCTGATTCATGGTGATCCCATGTACAACAGAGCAAAACTCTGCCCAGTCCTATACCTTCATCATTGGAAAGCATATTTCCATTGGTACAGCTATTTTGAGTGTCTTCCGCCTAGGGGCCTATCTTCCAGCACTATAGGACAATGTTCTGTTGTAATCCGTAAGAGTTTTCATGGGCTGGTTTCAGAAGTAGGTCTCAAGGCTTCGTCTGTCTTAGTATAGAAGCTCCACTGAAACCTGTCTACCATGAGTGACCCTTCTGGTATTTGAAATACAAGCATAGCTTCTAGCATCATAGCAACATAAAAGCCACCACAGACAAACTGACAGATGGGTGGTGGCCATGTGATTTATCTGAAGCAAAATAAGTATATGAGGTGTGGAAAAGTGGGAAGTATTTTTACAAATGGAGTGAATAACCCAAAATGTTTGCTGATTAATGGTATAGATTCAACCTTGTGTTGTTGTTATGTGCTGTCGAGTCAGCCCCGACTCATAGCGACCCCTCCTTGGGTTTCCAAGTCAGTATCACTATAGAAGTAGATTGCCCAACCTTCCTTCCAAGGAGTGGCTGGTGGGTTTGAACCGCCAGCCTTCTGGTTAGCAGTCAAGTGCCTTAGGCACTATGCTACCAGAGCTCCTAGATTCAACCTTAGACAACCAAATATAACAACTCCTAATCTCAAAATTTAAAGAGATTTTAGCGATGGTCTATCTAGTCCAACCTTTTTTCCAATGATGTTGTTGTTGTTATGTGCTGTCGAGTCAGACCCGACTCATAGCGACCCCTCCTTGGATTTCTGAGTTGATATCACTACGGAAATAGATTGTCCAACCTTCCTTCTGAGGAGTGGCTGGTGGGTTTGAACCGCCAGCCTTCTGGTTAGCAGTCAAGTGCCTTAGGCACTATGCTACCAGAGCTCCTAGATTCAACCTTAGACAACCAAATATAACAACTCCTAATCTCAAAATTTAAAGAGATTTTAGCGATGGTCTATCTAGTCCAACCTTTTTTCCAATGATGTTGTTGTTGTTATGTGCTGTCGAGTCAGACCCGACTCATAGCGACCCCTCCTTGGATTTCTGAGTTGATATCACTACGGAAATAGATTGTCCAACCTTCCTTCTGAGGAGTGGCTGGTGGGTTTGAACCGCCAGCCTTCTGGTTAGCAGTCAAGTGCCTTAAGCACTGTGCTACCAGAACTCCTCCAATAGATGTTGCTTTACATGTAGAGGGGGATGAGGTGAATGAAGGTGGGATAAGGTGATGGTTGAGACAACAGTCCTAGGAACATCTATCTGTACTTGTCATCTGAACAGAGACAGATATGACTAACACTTGTAAAGATCTTTTAGTATATAATCTGTAACTTTTCCCATTTGAAAAACAGATTGTTCATTCTTCCAGTTTTGTTTTAGTTACTAAAGATTTTTGTTTGTTTGCTTCCCAGATATGGAAATAAGGGAAAATGGGCACCAGGGGGCCTAGAAGAAGGGGAAAATCCCAAGCAGAAGAAACAAAGAGGCTGAACTAAGACCTGCTTGTTTTTTCCTCAGTGCCACTAGCTCGAGGCTTTCCTCTATGTGCAGGTTGGTTGGTGATGACTCCAATTCAAAAGCAATCAAACAAAGGTAAACATCTCTGAAAGGGCAGGTCAGTGGGAAATATAAAATTTACCAAAATCTGATTTCCATCTGCAGTCCCTGGATGGTACAAACAGTTAAGTGCTCACTACTAACCAAAAGGAACCTACCCAGATGTCCCTGGTAAGAAAGACCTGGTGATCTGCTTCCAAAAGGACACCACCTTGAAAACTGTGTGAAGCCACAGTTCTGCTCTGAAACACATGCGGTCACCATGAGTCTGAATCAAATCCACACACACACACACACACCTCACTGCCCTTGAGTTGATTTAGACTTACAGTGACCCTTCCTTGGGTTTCCAAGGTGGTTATCTCTAGAGAATATCGCCCAGTCTTCCTTCTGAGGAGTGGCTGGTGGGTTTGAACCGCCAGCCTTCTGGTTAGCAGTCAAATGGCTGGCCACCAGCAACTGGCTAATATCCATCTGATATACTTTTTGTTTAAAATGAGTATGCTTACACCCTCCCCCCTTCTCCACCCTAGATATCTTTACTGTCTATCCAAGCACTCACCAGGGCGCTTAGCAAACAGTGGCTGTGGTATAAATGAATAGGGTATGCTTAACCTGATACGGTGCAAAGTAGGTTGTTGAGGTTTGGTGGAGTCAAAGTTCCGTAAAGCCCAGAATTCTAAGGCGGGAATAAAGTCACGCACTCATCTGCCGGTGTGGAGTAAGTATGTGGGTATGTGCATTTTAGCCGCAGCTCCTTCGGTTTCAAAAGAGGTTTTAGTGAAAAGCAAATGGAAGATGACGGCAAGATCTGCGGTGCTAAATCAGAGTAGCAGAGAAAGGTCTGTCCATACACCTTTGGGCATCTAAATCTCCAAAGCCTTCCTTTCCTGACAGCGGAAAGTTCTTTACTTTCCCAGAGGGAGTTCTGTTCGGAGTCCCAGTCTCCCTTACATTCTTTCAGCTTCCTCATGAACTTCGTAGAAACCTTAGTCTTTTCCAGGAGCTTGCCAGAGCCAAGCCAGACAGGTAAGGCGGCCCCAAGCGCACCGAAATAGCTCTGGGGCCGGCCTCCGCACAAAGCACGCTGAAACAAATTCCATTCCCGGGATGCCGAGGGGGCGTGACCTCCGCGGTTGGCCCCGCCCCCTCCGGCGCGTTGAACTGGGCGGGAAGGGCGGGGCGAAAGAACTGGCGAGAAAGGGCGGGGAGTGAGCGGTGTGTTTGTGCTCGTGCTTGCGCGCTCGCGCCTAGCGTGTGGGTGAGGGCGCGCCCGTGCACGCGCAGGGGAGAAACCAGTTCAGGCGGCCGTTGTCGGGTTCGAGTGGAGGGGCGGGGAAGTCACCGGAGAGCTGAGCTTGCTGCTTGCCGAGTCCGGATATCGCCGGCTGCGCGGGGCTGCCGGCAGCACACACCCTGGGAGGCCAGGGTGGGGAAGCGGGCAGAGTCCGCGCCCAGCACCCGGGACTAGGAGGATTCGCACCCTCGCCGTCAGCCGCACCCGGCCGGGTAGGTGAAGCTTGGGTTGGTTGTCCGTCGGCCGTTGGCAGGCCGGGAGGGGAGAAGCGAAACTTTCCAGGAGCTTCCTCCCGCGGTCCTGCGGCCGTCCGCGACGCGGGGAGTGTCGTCTTCGCGGGCGGCGGCGGCCGACGCCATGTTGGGGTCTGTGAGAAACGGGGCGCTCCCGGCCCGCTCCCCTCCGCTCTGGGGCCGTCCCATGGCGGGGCGGGAACCGCGGAGAGTCGCCGCCGCTGCTGCGGTCTCTCCGGACCCGCCAACGCCGGGAGCGAGCAACGCCTGCCCGCAGGACGCCGCCTGTTCGGGGGCCGGCAGGGAAGGTTCAGGCCGGTGCCTATCCAGCTGGCTGGTCTGCGGGGCTGGGGAACCGAAGGGGCGGAGGGCAGGCGGGCGTCCAGTCCGGTAGTCTGCGGGACGGGGGGCGGGTTGATGCCGGAAGAGGGGCGCCGAGTTGGAGCGAGAAGTTGTGGGGCTTGCAGACGAGGGTCCTAGTCCTGGCCACTGGCATCTTAAGGACCTTGCTGTCCGAAAAGTTTTCAGGGTTTGGGGATCAGGGACGTTGTAACTTGAGCAACACATTTTTATGCGACTTGAAAAAAAATGGCACCGCAGAATTTGCTCTTACAGAACAGAGGGGTACCTTTCACATTCTTTATCTGTAGTCTTTTAAAATGTTACGGTCTTCTTCCGAATTTCCGTTCCCATATTGCTTGAATACACATGTATGTTGTTAGTGCGTTATAGAATTAACTTGTGTGAATTTGCTGTGGAAGCAAACATTAAGGTTACAGATAACTAGGACCTTCTTTGTAATTCATAGACTCACAAAGTATGGTAAGTTGATAAATGCCTTCTTTTTGTGTTTTAGTAAAGTTGCTGAAGAGAGTCATTAAAAATTTAGATACATGGTTTACTTGAAAGATTTAAAGATTTAAAGCCATTCTCTTAAGAATAAGATGAAGTGATCTTGACATTTCAAAGTCCCTCCCTGCTCGCCTTTGGTTTCTTAAAGGTGCGTGTCTGTCTTGTTTTGCGCGTTTACCTTTTTCTGTACTCGGGTGGTTCATGGGGTCCTGAGGTTAATTCAGTATTAAGAAAGCCTTCTATTTTTAATCCCTTTGGGTCCTTACAGCATTGAAGGTGAATGGTATTAAGTTACTTATTTGGAAAGCACATATAATCTCCTCAAAAAAAAAAAAAAAAAAAAAACACCCCAACTGGTGTACTGACTAAGGCATCAAAAGGGATTCAGCTAGAATTACCCCAGCAAATGAATATAAATTGTTATTTTAAATAAAGGTGTCTTGGCTTTAAAGTTCTGTTAAATGAAGTTAAGACTCTTCACCACGAATAAGATAAACCCTAGGACATGTCTTGGAGAATTCTCTTTTTAAGTCTTTATAGCTTCTGCTCAGATTTGATTGCCAATTTCCTTAATTCTTTAAAAAATTTTTTTTTCTTCATTAACAAGTATGTATCATTATGCGTACTTGTTTTTATAGATGAAGGATTATTTAGTGGTCCCAGATGGTTATTGAAAATGATCATCGGTATGCTGGCTTGTTTGATGTTTATCTCACTTGGCCTTGACAATAGCCCTATGAAATAAAAAAATGACGTGACTTAGCTTAAACAGTCTAGCAGCTGAGCTGGTATTTAACTAAGATCCTATAAAGCCTTCTGTTTTTTCCTCTAGCATAACTGTGTAGTACTCATAAACTTATTCCTGTGGAACAACCTCTGTCTACCTTGTTTCCTCTTGTCTTCACTACTTTTTCTGATTTGAATTTACATCTTCTCTGTTGTTGTTGTTGTTATGTGCTGTCAAGTCAGACCCGACTCATAGCGACCCCTTCTTGGGTTTCCGAGGCAATATCACTATGGAAGTCGATTGCCCCATCTTCCTTACGAGTAGTGGCTGGTGGGTTTGAACCGTCAGCCTTCTGGTTAGCAGTCAGGTGCCTTCTGGAGAGCTGATATACTGAAATTTTTCCTCTTAAAAATACTCATTTAAGCCTATTAAAATATTCACTTAAGCCTACCCTTTGAAGTCTTTTCTGCCATATTCTCCCTGATTTCTCCCATGGTGTCCCTGTGAATACTGCATAGATCTGTTATGATACCTCCATGATGACAGCAGGCATTGCTTGGGGTCTGTCTAATTTGCCTCTCCATCTCCAGCATGTGGAGAACATAGCAGATGCTCAGGAAGGATTTGAATGGATAAGTACACATATGTTTGTTCCTTGTAAATATGCTTCATAAATTTCCTTATTAAATTGTCATTTTCATGGCCCAAGTAGTTAGATCTTCTCTGTAGTCTTTCCTCCAGCGTATGGCATGAGCTTCATTGAATCTGCAGATAGGTTCTTGGGTTTTTCTTTTGTAGAATTTACCTTTGTTGATATGGTAAGTTAGTGAATTTTGGTCTAGGGCAAAGAACTTGAATGTTTATGAAATTTATTAGTGGATAATGGGCTGAAGTATAATCACTGATATATGGAAGAGAAGTCATGAATCAACAGAAGGGTTATTGTCATGATTTTAAAGTAGAATTTAATTTATTTGCATTGGATAGAAATATAGTTAATGCCTGAAAATTTTGAAGGCCATGTTTATACATTTAAGCTCTTTGGTAGAGCAGATCTCATTACTGCTCTGTCAGTCATTGTCAGAATTGTCTTAGAAGTTTGTTTTAGAATGTCCTGCTTACGGGAAAACATAAAGATTGCTAAACTTATCTTTGAGAGCCAGCTTTGTGCGCCAGCTGTGTGTTTAATAGCATTGTGCATTTTGGCCTAACTGAATGCAAAATACTTTATAGATGTTTTCAGTTTATGACCCTTGAACAAGTCACTTTACTTCTCTATGCTTCACTGACTCATTTGTGAAAGACACAGAAATATGGTGCACCCACTTCTCATCAATATGGTTAGGTTCCAAAGGCCAGGTTGTTAGGTGAAATCGGTGTTTTGCGAAAATGGAGGATCACAAAATGGAAGATGACTACATCATTACGTAACTACCAAACCACTGGGCCAGCCACATTGACATATGACCTTAACCATCACAGCCAGCATTACTGTTCTCACACCTTAGAGTTCTTCAATGCTAGATGTATGCTAATGCACAAAATAGTTGGGTAGTAGGTTTTTTTTCCTGTGGTCATAAATGTGACATGTTGGATAATGAGATAGTTGATAAGTGAGGAGAACAAAAAACCCCACTGCCATCCAGTTGATTCCAACTCGTAACAATGCTAGAAAACAGAGTAGAACTGCCCATAGGGTTTCCAAGGCTATAAATATTTATGGAAACAGACTGCCTCATCTTTCTCCTCTGTGGCTGGTGGATTTGAACTGCTGATCTTTTGGTTAGCAGCTGAATACCTTAACCATTGCACCACCAGAGCTCCTTGATAAAGTGAGGAATAGGTGTAAAACCTGTGAAAGCTGAAACCTGTGTGAGGCAGAAACCTCTCAAGAGAAAGAAAATTAAAATATTTTCCACTAAAGTGAACGGCAGAAAAATTGTGAGACCTGAAAAAATAAGGCAGTCCTGCAGAGTTCTGGCTTTCACGGGTTTCAGTGTATTTGCTTCACGTTGTAAGGATGAAGTACCTGCCACATGATATTCAAGATCATGCTACTAGATGAATGATGACAAGAAATTATACAGAATCACAGAGGGTTTTTTTTTTTTTTAAATTGTGATTTGGGTGAAAGTTCACAGAGCAAATTCACTTTCCATATAGCAGTTCATACACATTTTGTCTCATAACACTGACTATAATTTACCCCAATGCAACAGCTCCCCTCCCACTTCCTCCCAATAGTTACCTCTTCTCTGTGTCCATCCCTCCATGCACTCCTGCCCCCTGAACTGTCTCCTTGTGCGTAAACATCCCTTCGTTTTCCCATGAATGTTGTCTCCAAGGAGTGTATCTACCTCAGGTACATGTTCAACTCTTAGGCCTGTCTTTTTTTTTTTTAAACATTGTGTTTTAGGTGAAAGTTTACACAGCAAATTAGTTTCCCATTCAACAATTCATGTAGAAATTGTTTCATAACATTGGTTACTATCCCTGCCTTGCCTTCCCCATTTGCATCCCTCCAGTTTCCCTGCCCATCCATCTTTGCCTTCTCATCTTTGCTTTTGGGCAAATACTGCCCATTTGGTCTTGTATAGTTGATTATTCTAAAAGAGCACATTGTTCATGGGTACTATTATCTATTTTATAGGCTGATCTATTTGCTGAAAAGTGGCCTCTAGGAATAGCTTCACTTCCAGTTTAACCCTTTCAAAACCAAAATACTTTCTGCTTTGTATTTTTTGTTGAAACCATGTGTATTTAGTAATGGAAGGCATTTTGAATGAAATGAAAAAAAAATTTTTGAAGTAATAATGGATTTTGATACCATTAATATAGAGAACTCTAGAATGAATTAATCTCTACAATTAGTAGAAGGAATTGCTAGTGTTGGAAATGAGTCCCATTTCTTCAGATTCATGCAGTTATAAAAGAACCCCACCCCCCCACACACACACACCAGATGACAGCACTCACTAAAAGTAGAATAGCAGCTTCCCAATAAACCCCAGAGGTGGAGAATGTAGATGGGCACTGTATAGGTCATGAAAGGTTTAAAAGCGTATCTTAGGGCCATAGTCTCAGGGGTTCTTCCATTCTTTATTAGTCCAGTAAGTCTGGTCTTTTATGAGTTTGAGTTTTATTTTACATTTTTATCTCATTCTAATGGGGACTTTCTATTGTGATCTTGGTCAGAGTAGGTGGTAGTGTAGCCAGGCATCTAGGTCTTAAGGTCTCTGGCTAGAAGAGGCTGTGGCTCGTCTGGCCATTAGGCCTGTAGACTGTTTGCTTCTTTGAGTCTTTGGTTCCTTCAGCCTTCTTTGCTTCAGACAGGAGGCGACCAGTAGTTATATCTTAGATGGCCACTCACAAACTTTTTAGGGCCCCATATGCTACTCACCAAACCAGGATGTAGAACATTATGCCATTTGACCTAAATGTCTCCCGAGACTTTGATCCTGAACCTTCAAGCCCAGTGACTCAATTCCACAAGGTGTTTGGATATGTCTAGGAAGTTTCCATAAATATGCCCCCCCAGTGTGCTGTATCATGTGTGTACATATATATATATACACACACACACACACACACACACACACACATATATGTCATATACAATATGTATGTACCAGTACCCACAACTACCTGCATATGCATGCATACATACGTACTTCCATGCACCCTCCCTTGCCGGTGTAGCATATATATCTACATAGGTTACCAGTTGTTCTGGTTACCTAGTGCCACTCTGACGAGAAATATGCCACAAACGGAATGGCCTTAACAAACAGGAGTTTAATTCTCTCACAATTTGGAGGCTTTAAGTCCAAGTTCAAAATGCCAGACTCTAGGGGCTGGGTGAAAGCCCCTCAATCTTGGGGTCCAACTCTGCCTCCTGCTCTCAGCCCACTGGAGCTAGAGGCATTTTTCTTCAGTCAAACAGCTGCAGCTGCTGAGGCTGAGAAGCCCCAAGGTTGACAAGTAAAAAGACACAGTCCCGATGTTACCAAACCACATGGCAGGCCACCACCTCAAGTCCATTGTAAGTCCCAAGGTCGGCAGAGCCTGGCAGGCTGCTGAGCAATGACACAGCTATATGCAAGGCCCAAGCATGCCATAGGCTAGAGACCATTCTCAAAGCTTCTCTTTATATACAGGAAGCAGACCACATACCCAAAGGCAGCTACTGAGCTGCTCCCAAGAGATTCCACCATGGAGTTGATTACCAGTCTCGTCATTCATGGGGAATACTACATCCAGCTGCCCACCCACTCAACTGGGCCTAGCCAAGTTGACATACAAACATAACCATCACACCAGTCATAAATTTTTGTTGTTAATACTGTCGTAGAATTGTATATGTTATGCAATTTCCATAGTTGTCCTTTATTCTTGTGTACTTCTCAGTGTCTTTATTTATCTTGGTCACATGCTAACTCCTCCCATATTGTGTATTGCCTTTCCTTTTACCAGAATTAACATGTGTCTGCTATCTAGTTAGTTCCCTCTTCCATCCCTGGAAGCCATCAAAGAACGTTCCTTTCTGTGTGTAAATACTTAGGCTGTTTCCATTTTTTGCTATTGTGAATGCTTTAGTGAACATAGGTATACATATGTCTATTTGTCATTGCTCTTATATCTCTTGGAGAGAGAAATATATCTAGTAGATTGCTGGATCATATGGTATATCTAGGGATGCTCTATTTCTGACTTTTTGAGGAAGTGCCATACTATCCATTTTCCATGGTGGTTGTACCATGTTACAATCCCACTAGAAGTGTACAAGGGTTCCAGTCTCCCTGCAGCCTCGCCAGCATTTGTTATTTTCTGAGTTTTTTTAATCAGTGCCATTTTTTGCAGGGTTGAGATGGTATCTCATTGTAGTTTTGATTTGTACCTCTCTAACAGCTAGTGATCACAAGCATCTCATGATGTGTTTGTTAGCTGCCAGAATATCTTATTTGGTGAAGTGTCCATGTCCTTTGCTAAGTTTTTGATTGAATTGTTTGTCTTTTTATTGTTGAGATGTTTAAATTTTCTATATATTTTAGAGATTAGACCATTGTTGAATATGTCATTGCGAAAATTATTTTTCCAGTCTGAGTGCTGTAGAGTCAATTTCAACTCATAACGACTCCTCCTCGGGTTTCCCAGATGGTACCCTACGGAAGTAGATTTCCCAGTCGTTCTTCCGAGGAGTGGCTGGTGGATTTGAACCGCCAGCCTTCTGGTTAGCAGTCAGGCACTACACCACCAGAGCTCCCGTCTATAGGTTCTCATTTTAGTCTCTTGGGAAAGTCTTTTGATGAACATAAGTATTTTATTTTTAGGAGGTCTCAGTTATCTAGTTTATTTTCTGTTGTTTGTACATTTTTAGTTGTTTGATAGTATATTTATGCCATAAATTAGTACCCTTAGCTTTGTCCCTATGTTATCTTCCATGAGCATTATAGTTTTAGGTTTAACATTTAGGTCTTTGATCCATTTTGAATTTGTTTTTGTGTATGGTTTGAAGTATGGATCCTCTTTAATTTTGCTGCAAATGGATATCTAGTTTTGCCAGCACCATTTAAATAGACTAACCCCTTGTTGAAGATCAGCTGTCCATAGCTGGATGGATTTACTTCTGGGTTCTCAGTTCTGTTTCATTGGTCTATATGCCTATCGTTGTACCAGTATCAGGCTGTTTTCACTACTGTGGTTGTATAGTGAGTTCTGAGATAAGGAAGTGTGAGGCCTCTTAACTTTCTTCAAAACATAGACTGTTAAAAGAGGAGTGACCTTTAGAAATACCTAGTTCAATTTCAACCTTGGCTGCACAATAGAATCTCCTGAGGAGGTTTTTTTAAAATACCGATGTCTAGACCCCACCCAAGAACAAATAATCAGAAGTACTGGATTTGGGGCTAGGGCATATGCAGTTTTGTTCTCCCCTCCCACTTTTTTTTAGCACCCATGTTTCTAATGTGTAGTCAGGGTTATGAACCATCTATTTAATTCAATTCCCCATCTCCTTCTTACTCTCTTTATTTTATGATTTGATAAAGTGCAGAGAGATTAAGTGCCAGCTAAATTCTTATCTAGCTAGAAAGGATGTATTTGCAGCTGAGGAAAGTGAAGTGCATAGAGAGGTTAGCTAACAGTCATTTCAGACCAGAAAGGCCATGTTGGGATGTAGTTCACAAACTCCAGTGGCCATCGCCTTCACTCCCCATGAACAGCCTACATGTAACCAAAAACAAGCCCACTGTCACCAAGTCGATTCCAACTCATAGCGACCCTATAGGGCACAGTAGAACTGGGTTTCCAAGGTGATAAATCTTTACAGAAGCAAATTGCTTGATCTTTGTTCTGTGGGGTAGCTGGTGGGTTCGAACTGCCAGCCTTTTTGTTAGCAGCCAGATGTTTTAAACACCACCTCACCAGAGGTCCTTAGCCTGCAACAGTGCAACGCAACTCATTGCCATCGAATCAGATCCGACTCATAAGGACCCCTCCTTGGGTTTCCGAGGGGTATCACTACGGAAGTAGATTGCCCAACCTTCCTTCCGAGGAGTGGCTGGTGGGTTTGAACTGCCAGCCTTCTGGTTAGCAGTCAGATGCTTTAGGCACTATGCTACCAGAGCTCCCCATTAGCCTACATATATATTAAAAACAAAAACAAACAAACAAAAAAACCTCACTGCCATTGAGTGAGTACTGACTTGTAGCAACCTCTGTTGAGTTTCTGAGGTGGTAAATCTTTACAGAAGTAGATTGCCCCATCTTCCCTCGTGAGCGGCTGGTGGGTTTGAACCACCAACCTTCTGGTTAACAGTCAAATGCCTTAGGCACTACACCACCAGAGCTCCTTTAGCCTACATATGTGACTGTATTACTAACCTTGTCATGCAGAACTGCTCTCTTAAGTCTGAACCTCTGTGGTCAGAGGTGGTGATTCAAGGGCCTGTCTTTCTGTTTATCTTCCATCATTCCTGATGAACCAACTCTTTGCCCTCATTGTCACCACTAGTCTCTCCCAGGCAATTAGTCGTCCTCCTTCTTTATCCAATTCAGCCCTGTAGTTCATATTCTAATTATGAACTTACTGGCACCATATAGTCCCTCTCTCCTTGACCTTTGCTGTATGTAACTGGTCAGTTCTCAACTTATAAATATCACCACTGTTTACTTTTCCTACTTCTGTCCCTGCCTAATTACAACTCCCTCACCCCCAACCCCCACTTCCACCCCCTCCCTCCACCGCCCACAAAAACTCAGCATGGTGACTGCTATCTATTTGTTTTCCAGCCGTCTGTGTGTTGGTTGCCCTTTAATCCTTTCCTCATACCAAAGTTGACTGTTTTCTCTGTTGATTTTTGACTGCTCAGGTCCCCATCACCAGTCTTGAAACACTGGACTCTTAGCAGACGCTCTTGCTTCCTTCTGAAATGATTAAAGTTTTATGATGTAAAATTTCTATTTTTCTCCCTTGCATCAGTTTTTTTCTTCCTGTTTTTGGAAGTGAAACTATCCTTAATTCAATATTTGGGGAAATAAAACAAAAGTTCCATGTATACTTTATATGTATTTTTATTAACTGTACATATAACTTTAAAATTTGCTTTTTAAACTTAAATTTTTCTACATATTCCTCTTTGCATTTTGTTCTTTAATTAAAAAGCTTTTTCCTTTGTGTTTATTATAAGATAAATAGGCAGTATCAAAGTATTATCACTCTAGTAATCAGAGATAATCAACACTAAATTTTTGGTATGTTCAGATCATTCCAAACTTTAAAAAAACAAAAACAAGTAGGTTCTTATTATATGTCCTGTTTGGAACCCTTTATGTAATAAAATGTCTTATTAACAATTTTCTGTGCTAAATATTAATCTGTGTTTTCTCAAAAGCAGTCTAGATATTCATTGTATGAATATAGTCTAATTAACCAATCACTGTTGTTGGCCAGTTGAAGTTGTCAGAGATTTTGTTTCACTTGGATCCACAGTCAATGTCCATGGAAGCAGCAGTCAAAAAGCAACTGACATATTGTGTTGGGCAAATCTGCTGCAAAAGACCTCTTTAAAGTGTTAAAGAGCAAAGATGTCACTTTGAAGACTAAGTAAGGTGTACACCCCTACCAAAGCCTAGTGTTTTCAGTAGCCCATGTGAAAGCTAGACAACAAGGAAGATTGAAGAAGAATTGACCCATTTGAATTATGGTGTTGGTGAAAAATATTGAAAATACCATGGACTGGCAGACAAACAAATCTGTCTTCGAAGAGGTATAGCCAGAATGCTCCTTAGAAGAGAGAATGGCCAGACTTTGTCTCATGTACTTTGGTCATGTTGTCAGAAGGGACCAGTTCTTGGATGAAGGATATCATGCTTGGTAAAGTAGTGTTGTTGTTGTTGTTGTTATGTGCCGTCGAGTCGGCCCCGACTCATAGCGACCTCTCCTTGGGTTTCCGAGGCAGTATCACTACAGAAGTAGGATTGCCCAACCTTCCTTCCGAGGAGTAGCTGGTGGGTTTGAACCGCCAGCCCTCTGGTTAGCAGTCAAATGCTTTAGCCACTATGCTACCAGAACTCCTTGGTAAAGTAGAGGGTCAGTATAAAGGGAAAGACCCTCAACGAGATAGATTGACAGAGTGGCTGTAATAATGGGCTTAAGCATAGCCAGGATTGTGAGGATGGTGCAGGACCACGTACTGTTCTGTTGTGCGTAGGGTTGCTAGTGAGTCAGAACCTACTCACAGCACCTAACAACAACATTTATGTTGTTACTGGCTTTTCAATAATACAGACGGCTACAGTGAATTTATGTGAATAACTTTGTACACTGGTCTAATTTTTTAAAACATAATTCTTGTGTGAATTCTCTGAGGCTCTTATGGTGCCAAAATGGCATTTAGAAAAGTTGTTTCACTATATAACCAAACCAAACCCACTGTCGTTCAGTTCCTTTTGACTCATAGTTACTCTGTAGGGCACAGTAGAACTGCTGTCCCATAAGGGTTCCAAGACACTAAATCTTTACAGATGCAGACTGCTTCATCTTTCTCCCATGGAGTGGCTAGTGGGTTCAAACTGCTGACCTTGTGGTTAACAGCAAAATACTTTTAAAACCAGCACCTTCAGAGCTCCTGCTTTAGTATATACTTTCTAGAATATGAGTACCCTTTCCCCCTACATCTTAGAGAGGTGGGTGATATCTAACATTTTTATATTTACTGGTCATTTTTATTTGTTCTTTTGGGAATTGCCATTTTTGTCTTACCATTTTTCTTTTAGGATATTTTCCTTTTTTCTTACTGATTTGCAGAAATCTTTATATATTAAGAATATTGATTCTTCATCATATATTGCAAATCTTTAATTCTTTTTTCCTTCCTAATGTTGAAGTTTAAAATTTTTCTGTAGTAAAAATATTTTCTTTTATGACACTGACTTTTCCATGATATATTTAACCATTCCTCTATAGCCAGAAATTTAGGTTTTGCTTTTTTCACTGTTAGAGTTAATGGCAGGGGAAATAGCTTTTTATATGCAGCATTCACCCTCTTCCCCCAGTTTGTTTCTCCAGCATAGATTTCTGTGTAGCAAAATGCCTGAAGGTCAAAGGCCATTGCCTTCTAAAATATTTTATTATTATACAGTACTGTTAGCCCTTGGTATTTTACTTACTTATTTGTTTTAACATGTTCCACTGTTATTACTTGTAACCTTGTGGCAGGTTATTTAGTCTCTGATACTTAGGAAACATGTGGAAAGCATGTGGAAAAGATGCTTTGTGCTCTCTTGCCGCCCCTTCTCTTTGCTCTCGTTTCTCCTCCTGCTTTCTGAAAGGTGCTCCCCAGTTTTGTCATTTGCCCCTTTTTCTTTGCCACAGCATCGCTACGTGAATGACTGCCAAACTGCTCTGTCCAGGAGCTCCCAGCACATATTTGCATTTTTGTCTGTCTGACAGACACTTGTCTTGTATCCAGTCCAAGATAAATCTGTTCCAAACTGCTCCTTCTCCCTCCCAAAACAAAAATTATCCTCTTCCTAGTGGCTTACGCGTAAGTCTTTAAAGTGATTTAATGCTCGGTTTTCTTCTGCATATTCAGTTAGGTACTAAATCCTATCTTCTGTGCCTCAGTAATCTCTTACTTCATTCTGGCCTTTCATTTCTGCTGCCAATTATTGTGTGTCACCTTTCCCTTAGAGACTATTGCAGTACTGTTCTTGTCTGGCTGGTTTCTTTGCCTTTAGTCTTGCTTCTTTATGCTCTCCCCAACCCATGTTGTATATTTTCCTGTTTAAAAATCTCTGTCTTCCCGTTGCCTACATAAAATCTGAACTGTTTGGTCTGATACTTTTTCCCATTGTAGCTTGCTTCTCCTTATTTTGCCAGACTTCTGTTTACCGTTGTACCTTTTCCTGGCCCTGCCTCCTCCAGCTGAGGCTCAGCTCTTGCATCTCTGTGAGATGTACTTGTGCACCACCATTCCCCTCTTCTTTCCCTGGCCCCCACCCCTCAAATAGTTCGATTTACTACTTTTGTTTAAAGACTCAGCTCAAATACCTCATCAAAACACCACCAATTCAATTCTTTGTCTGGAGATTTTCATCACTTAAAAAGAATGTTTTTAGTTTGCTTCCCCTCTGCTGTTCAGACCTGGATTGTACAGATTGGAGTTAATCATATTTCTCAGTTCATAGTTTACCACATGAGTTACCAGAATCCTTCCTTGTTATTTTTCCTTCTTTGTCAGTTACTCCCATCTTCCTCTTCCCTTTAGAAACACACCCTAATGTGTAATAAATATGTTCTATACACTTGTGTATATAAATTTGAAGAATATAGCTATTTTTCTCTTCCATGAAGAGGATTAATTTTTTAATGTCTTCTGTCTTTCAAAACTGCTTTGCACAGAGCAGGTGATCAGTAGATACATGGCTACTTGAAATTCATTGAAAATTATTAATGATTACAGCAGTATCCATATTCTTTAGAATTTAATTTGAGGTATTTTCTATCTCTTAATACTGCTTTGCACAGAATAGGTAGTCAGTAAATATTTGGCTACTTGAAATTCAATGAAATATGAATTATAGAAGTATCCAAAGAGCCTTGGGGTCATAGTGGTTAAAGCATTGGACTTCCAACTAAAAAGGTTGGAGGTTCTAACCCACCAACTGCTTCGTGGGAGAAAGATGAGGCTGTCTGCTTCCGTAAAGATTTATAATTTACAGCCTTGGAAACCCTGCGGGGAAGTTCTACTCTGTCCAGAAGTGTTGCTAATGAGTCAGAATTGACTCTCAATGGGTTTGGTTTGGTTGGTTTTATACTAGTATCCATATTCCTTAGAATTTAATTTCTGGGAATTTCAGCTTTTACTTTTCCAGATCCAGTCAGTGACAATCCTGAACCCGACCTGCCCTTTCTAGTCTTATTTCAAGCTTCAGATTCTAATCAACTTTTCCCTCTACTTTTGCAATAATTTTAACTGGTGTCCTGTTAGCAGTCTCTCCCTTCTCCAGTTTATCTTTTACTCTGTTTCTCCAGTTACCTTAGAAAAATCCTGATCCAGTCAGGCCACTCTTTCCAAAAACTTCAAAAGGAAGTCTCAGGAATCAGTCAGATCTCGTCATATTTTTCTCCCATTACATAACTCCCCACCACCTCTACTGATGCTATATGCCATGCGATTTTTCTTACATACATTTACTTGCACTTTGTGTCTTTACTTAACCATTTTGTGCCTTTTGAAGTTCTTATTCACAAGTGTTTCAGGTGTTCAAATGCTGCATTCTCAGTGCGGAGTCCTCACTCTTTTTTCTTCCCACTTTGTTAATATTTTTATTATAGTACATAGTTCATTCTGCTTTGTATTCAGACTTTGTGATACATATCTAAATACCCACCCTATGGTACTTTTTTTTTTTTTTTTTTTTAAGCTGTAATACCAAATACAAAGCCTTGAGTGCAGCAGGCAGATTGTAACTGTTTTGAATGATACTAAGTAAAATTTGTTAGGGCTGTGATGGGATAACCCATTCCATAATAGCATTTCAGTTGAGCTTTATTGAATTTATTTTTCAAATATTATATGATGTTTTCTTTACTGCTGTTAGCACTGTATAGCTGCCCTACAAAATACTTTATGAAATGATGCAGCTTTTTATCTGAATATTTTTTGATGGTGGAAATAATGATGCATCAGCATTTTTTATCTGCTCGCTAAACAGCTGTGCTTTTTGGCAAGAGAAGAAGAAATCAATTTTATATATTATCATGAGATTGAGGGTTTTTTTTTTTTTCTAAAACAGGATGTGCCGTGCTCAATACTTAGAATTTATAATTAGATACTACAGTTAAAGGAACCAGAACATTTGCCTATAAATTTAATATCTGTGGGTCTATGAAACGATCAGTAGTTGATGTATAGGGTGTGGTTCCTGTTTTCTGTGAAAATTAATATAGTTGTGAAAAAATGAAGTCTTTGATTTTCATCTGACTCCAGGTTGAGAAGCTGCTTCTAACTGATCACATTCAGCTCAGTGCACTTTGATGGCGTGCCTATGCAAGCATTTCTGTAGGAGCTATTGGGAATATAAACTGTAGAAAATAATCTTGTTCTCAGGAATTTCCAGATCTGTTGGGAATAGGCATGTATGCAAATCATTATAAAACATACCAGAATGTAAGTGTTATAAAGTGGTACACATAAAAAAAAGTATGAGAGTTTAAAGGAGAAACGTAGTATCTGACTTTGAGGCTGTTGAACTACATCATGAAGGACTGGTATGATTTCAGCAAATAGAAAAAAACAAGAGGGTGAGGGCATTTGAGGTCAGGGGTGGGGAAGGAAGCCCAGAACAGTCTGGTTTGATTATTACAGGGGAAACATGTAGAAAGAGGTGAAGCTGGAAACATAGACTGGGACATGCTGGGGCTTGACTGTGAAGGACTTTGATACAAGGTGCAGGATTTTGGATTTAGTGTTGTTGGCTAGGGTACTTTTGGTTTTTGCAAAGAGGTTAACCTGATCATAACTCTTGTTTAAGAATACTGATTTTGCCTTGTGTGGGATGGTTTAAATGCTAAAGACTAGAAGACTTGGTCAGAACTTGAGGCCCATTTTCTCTCCTCAATCCTACCTTTCCAGAGTTCTTTTGTAACCACCACTGTGGCTATTCTGCTCTTCCAAATTAATTTTCTACAGTCTTCAATGATGAGTCAGTTGTTTTTACATACACCGCATGGATACCAGCTTGCCTCTTTCCTTTCTTTCTATATATTCTCTAAAGTTCTAATTGAATAAGAATAGTAAATTTTGATTGGTAGTAAAATATAATCAAATGTTTGACAGAAAATTAATTTGTAGGCAAATATGACTTGCAGTAAACCAGAAATACTACTACCTACTATCACAGACTCATTACTTTAAAAATGAAAAGGGCTTTACACAGATAGTTTTGTTCAAGCTTTCCTTTTTTTTAAGAGCAGTTAAGGAATTTGTGTGGAATCTCATATTTAGTGCCTGAGTGGAGGTGAGTATCCAGGTCACCTAGTTTATAGTTCATTGGTTTTTTCTCTGTAGTGCACAGTTGGATGCTGAAGACACTGATAATAGTACTATGTGTAAGAAATAAATTAGAGGACTTTTTTGTTTAAATTCACCTATAAGGATGAGATAACAAGTATTGATTTTCAGTAGGAAGAAGTGGACCATAGTATTCTGTGACAGTTGAGTTCTCTTTTCACTTATAAATTGTATTCTGTGACTTTTTTAAAAGAAGACTTCTATTTTGCCTCATCTAGTGTTACACTTTTAACAGGTGGTAGACACTCCACTAACGAGCTTATTACTTTAGAAATAAGATGCTACTGAAAAACAGGGGTAAAGCTTGGGCAATTCAAATGCAATTCTTATCTGCTGTTGTGGAGGAGAGAACTTAAAATCTTTGATTTTTCATGTTTTTAATTGTTGTGTAAAGCTGACTTTATAAAAGATACATGTAGGTTCTAGTTATTTGTAGTGATATTTCATAACTTTTGTTATTTCTTCTTAGAAATCTTTCACAGAACAAAAAGGAAATCTACTTATTTTAAAAAAATAGAATAAAACTCACTCTAGCTTGCAATTACCATATAGGTTCAATGGACACTTATAAATCTAAGATATGTTATGGGATCCTAGTTGCAGTGCAGTAAATTACTTAGTATGGCTTTTCTACCCATAAGTCATTGTAAACTCAGTGGTGGAATGAGCAACTGAGGAGCTGATTGTAAATGTTATCCACGTGGAGTATTTCTGTTGGGCGTGGCACAATACAATGTTCTGGGAGGTGCCCACTTTCTCTCAGGTGCTTAGAGTTCTGATGCTATGATTGGCTAGTTTAACCACCCTGCCGGGCTCAAAAGGAGGCCTCCTAGAGGCAGAACTCTCTCTGACTGCTGGTGGAGGAAGACGTGCTGCCAAAAGAGACATGCGCCCCTGAAAAAGACACGTGCTGCTGGGAAAGAGACATGCATTGCTGAGTGAGACACCGAGGGACCAGCACTGCTGGGAAAGAGACTGTGAGAGACTCTTGGCTGAGGGACAGTGTGCTGGGAGAGAGACTGAGCGTTCTTCCTGAACTTGAGTTGTAGCCTGGTGCTTCCCTAATAAACCCTGTAATCTGTGAGTTGTGTGTGGCCACTGCAGTGAATTATCGAACCCAGGAGAGAGGTGGTGGGTGCTTTGGGAGGAACGGTTGGAGAAAGAGCTGGAGGGAGGCAGCATGTCTGGCCTTGCAGTAATAGGCCTTGGGTTACTGCTGGTAATCCTGTCTTCCTCTTATAGGGTTAGAGGAGGTCAGAACATGTGGCCTCCTTGTCGTTTTTGCACTAGTGATCTTACTTTTCCTGTATCTTAAAACATTTTTCCATTTTGCTATTTTTATATCTTAGGAACTGTTTCATCACTACTCATAAAATTTCCCCAACTATGCCAAAAGGAAAAAAATGGAAGAATGACAGAACAGTCTAGAAGGATGATGCACTGGTGAAATAAATCATCATCATTGCATCCTTCAGTTTTCTTATTGCATTGTCCATAGTATTGCATCATCTTTCAAGAAGATACACAAGCAGTTTAGAGATACCCTTTTTGTTTTAAGCTTTCATTTAACACATTTGAGAATTCATATTTTTTCACTTTTCATTTTCCATCTTTAATGGCAAAGAAGAAGACATTTCAGACAAATCAAAAGACAAATGCAAAGAAACAGCAACACTAAAATTAGTAATGATGGTGAATTTGATCATACAGAAGAAATCTTGGACTGTGATAGATTAAAAAACAACATCTCATTTTATCCAAACTCAAGAATTAATGAGTTACTCAGCCAAACAAGAGACAGCCCTATGAGTTGAACAATTACACCAGGGAGATGCATTCCTTAGAATGTGCAATCTTGGGAGATCAGAAAGGCAGGAGGAAAGAAAGCTAGGGAGGCAAGAATGCATAGGTAAGAAGGACACAGGGAAGGGTTAACCACAGGGAGGAAGTGGAAAGAGAGCTAGTACATTATGGGATTGTAACCAGTGTCACAAAACAAAATATATATAAATTTTTGCACAGAAAACCTATCTGCTCTGTAAAATTTCACCCAAATCACAATAAAAAGTTAAAAAAGAATTAATGAGTGAGCAGTGTTTCTAAAGGCAAAAATGGAACTATTACAGGGTCATGCATGACACCCGCTGATCACTTAGTTGCATTCAAAGGTTGTTGCCAATTTTGGAGATATATATACCTTTAGTACCAGAGAAGTATAAAATACTTACTAGTTTGAAATTTTATAAAAAATATTTCTTTATTGTTGGTAAATATGTGTGTGTGTGTGCCATTACAATACCATTTTCTAATTCAATATTTTTCAGGTATAAAAATTTCCCTTAAAGTTACTATTTTTTTTCTACTTTCCCTTTATTTTTATTTTTGTAAATAACATAGTCATAAAATGACCAATATATGAAAAAGGTCTTGGATCGTTGGGACTGGAAATGAAGTAAATTGGACCCAGATAGTAAATTGGTGTGGTAGTTAAGGTTGTGTGTCAACTTGGTTGGGCCTGGTTTTGAGTGGCTGTGTAGCTGGATGTAGTTATTCTCCATCATGAGACTGGTAATCAACTCCATGGTGGAACCTACTGTGAGCAGTTGAGTAGCTGCCTTAGGAAGATGTGGTCTGCTTCCAGTATATAAGGAGAAGCTTTGAGGAAGGTCTCTAGCTTTTGGCACATCTCGATCCTGCATTTGGCTGAGTCTTCATCTCAATGGCTTGCCTTGTTGTCTACTGATCTTGGGATTGTTAATGGACTTGAAATAGTGGCCTGTGTGTTAGTTGATAGTTTTGGGACTGTGTTAACGGAATTAAGTGAAGCCTCCAGCTTCAGTGGACCGGGAGCAAGAGGCAGAGCTGAAGCCCAAGGTCTAGGGACCTTTATGCAACCCTTAGAGCTGGCACTTTGAACTCAGACTTGTAGCCTCCTAAACTATAAGGGAATAAATCCCTGTTTGTTAAAGCCACCCATTTGTGGTATTGATTTGATTCATAGCAACTCCTCTTTGGGTTTCCAAGGCAATATCACTATGAAGTAGATTGCCCAGTTTTCTTTCCGAGGAGTGGCTGGTGGGTTTCAACCGCCAGCCTTCTGTTTAGTAGTCACATGCCTTAGGTACTACACCACTAGAGCTCCTATATCTGTTGTAAACTTGAAAAAAAAAAAAAAAAAAACACTCACTCACTGTCATTGAGTCAGGGAGCTCTGGTGGCGTAGTGCCTCAGGTATTTGACTGTTAACCAGAAGGTTGGCAGTTCAAACCCACCAGCCACTCCTTGGAAGGAAGATTGGGCAATCTACTTCCATAGTGCTACCCCCTCAGACACCCAGGGGGAGGCGTTCCTATGAGTTGGATCCAAATCGATGGCAGTAAGTTTGATTTTTGGTTTTTGCAGTCATTGAGTCGATTCTGACTCATAGCGACCCTCACTGGGTTTCCAAGGCTATAAATCTTTACGGAAATAGTTTGCCTCATTTTCTGTGGAGCAGCTGGTGGG
Source organism: Orycteropus afer afer (assembly GCF_000298275.1). NCBI lineage: Eukaryota > Metazoa > Chordata > Mammalia > Tubulidentata > Orycteropodidae > Orycteropus > Orycteropus afer. Next base: position 19,152,374 of record NW_006921608.1, on the reverse strand, counting down.
TTTGAACTGCTGGCCCTCCAGTTAGCAGCCAAAGGCCTTATCCACTATACGACCAGAGCTCCTTAGCAGCACTAGAGAACCAATTGGGATGATTATTTTTCCTGGTATGCTGAAGGTTAAAGCTCCTCTGTGGTTCCAGTGTGAAGCTAAGATAAGGAACTACTATTCTAAATAGATTTCATATACATAAACAGGAGATTAAGCAAAACGTTTTTGAGAAAGCTAAGTAATAGGCTATAATCTAGATGGCTAATAGGCTATAATCTAGATCCAGATGCATGGTACCAACACCAAATTATAAAAAAATAAATGGATTAGATCAGACTGTTGAGAATTGGATCTTAAGAGTATGTAAAAATTTAATATCGTAGAGTACCATGAATTAATAGATTAGATGATTAATACCATTAATAGCTACCATTTGTTGAGTACTTACAGAACATTTGTTATGTATTATTTACCTCCCCACTGTGTAGCTGCTATTATTATTATTCCCATCTCTGTGTGAGGAAATTAAGGCTTGGTGATACTGTTTACCTGTATTTGGTGATTATGGAGCTCTTTTAGCATGCAAATATTTGTAAAGAAAAAAAATTTTCACCTATGTAAAATACATTTCAATTGGATGGAAAAATTAAATGAAAAATTTGTATCATGAAATACAGGTAATAAAACAGCTCGTCTGATACCTAGATTATTGTTGATAGATGCCATTGAGTCGTTTTCAACTTGTAGTGACCCTATGCACTCAATGAACGAAACACTGTCTGATCCTGCACCATCCTATCAATCCTTGCTATGTCCATCGTTGCAGCCACTGTGTCAGTCCCTCTGATTGGGGGGGGTCTTCCCCTTTTTCACTGACCCTCTGTTTTACCAACGGTGATGTCCTTCTCCAGGAACTGGTCCCTTTTGACTATATGACCAATGTACAAGAGAGTAAGTCTGGCCATTCTTGCTTCTAAGGAGCATGCCGGCTTTCTCCAAGACAAATTTCCTCATTCTTCTATCAGTCCATGATACATTCAATATTCGTTTGTCACCAACACCACAGTACAGATGCATCAGTGTTTCTGTGGTCTTCCTTATTCATTATCTAGGTCTCACATACATAAGAAGCGATTGAAAATACCATACCTTAGGTCAGGTGCACTTTAGTCTTCATAGTGACAGTTTTGCTTGTTAATACTTTAAAGAGGTCTTTTGCAGCAGATTAGCCCAGTGTAATACTTCGTTTGATTTCTTGCTTCCATGGGCATTGATTGTGAATCCAAGTAAAATGAAATCCTTGACAACTTCACTCTTTTCTCCATTTATCATGATGATGCTTATTGGTCCACTTGTGAGGATTTTTGTTTCGTGTTGAGGTGCGATCCATACTGAAGGCTATAATCTCTGATCTTCTTTCGTAAGCAGGGTTCTCATCTGCATATCACAAGTTGTTAATGAGTCTTTCTCTAATCCTGATGCCTCATTCTTCTTTATATAGTCTAGCATCTTGGATTATTTGGTATGTATACATATTGAATAAATATGGTGAAAGGATACAACCCTGATGCATACTTTCCTGATTTTAAACCATGTAGAATCCCCTTTTTTTGTTCAAACGACTGCCTCTTGGTCTATGTACAGTTCCTCATGAGCACAATTAAATGTTCTGGGATTCCCTTTCTTCATAATGTTACCCATAATTTGTTATGATCCACATAGTCGAATGCCTTTGCATAGTCAATAAAACACAGATGAACATCTTTCTGTTATTCTCTGGTTTCAGATACTTCAGGGATATCATTGCAATTATATCCATGTCCATTTCTGAATCCAGCTTGGATTTCTGGCAGTTCCCTGTTGATGAACTGCTACCACCATTTTTTATTTATCTTCAGGGAAATTTTACTTACTTAATGATGTTGGTAACATAGTGGCTAAAGCACTTGACTGCTAACCAGAAGGCTGGCGGTTCAAACCCACCAGCCACTCCTCAGAAGGAAGGTTGGGCAATCCTACTTCCATAGTGATACTGCCTCGGAAACCCAAGGAGGGGTCGCTATGAGTCGGGGCCGACTCGACGGCACATAACAACAATAACAACAACAACAACAAATGATGTTAATGATATTTTCAATAATTTTTGCATTCTGTTAGATCACCTTTCTTTAGAATGGGCACAAATATGGATCTTTTTTCTATCTAGTCAATTGGCCAGAAATTTGTCATCCACATTTCTTGATATAAACAAGTAAGCCTCCAGCGCTGCATCTGTTTATTGAAACATCAATTCCTGGGGCCCTGTTTTTCGCCATTTCCTTCAGTGCAGCTTGGATTTCTTCCTTCAGTACCATCGGTTCTTGATCATATGCTACCACCTGAAATGGCTGAATGTCAACCAATTCTTTTTAGTGCAGTGACTATATTCCTTCTACCTTCTTTTGATGCTTCCTGCATCATTCATTATTTTACCCATAGAATCCTTGAATATTGCAACTTGAATCTTGAATTTTTTCTTCTGTTGTTTAAGCTTGAGAAATGCCGAGAACGTGCTTCCCTTTTGCTTTTCTAACTCTGGGTATTTACTTTGTCTTCTCAAGCTGCCCTCTGAAATCTTCTGTTCAGCTCTTTTACTTCATCATTTCTTCCATTCGCTTTAGCTACTCTCTGTTCAAGAGCAAGTGTCACTCTCTTCTGACATCTCTTTTGATCTTTTGTAGCTTTCCTTTCTTTTTAATAACCTTTTACTTTCTTCATGTATGATGTCATTGATGTCATCTCACAACTCATCTGGTCTTCAGTCATTTGTGTTCAGTGTGTTACATCTCTTCTTGATGGTCTCTAAATTCAGGTGGGATATATTGAGGATTGTATTTGGCTTTTGTGAACTTGTTTTAGTTTTCTTCAGCTTCAACTTAAACTTGCATATGAGCATTTGATGGTCTGTTTCATAGTTGGTCCCTAGACGCCTTCTGATGATACTGAGCAGCTCCATCACCTCTTCTTGCAGATGTAGTAGATTTGATTCCTGTGTTTTCCGTTTGGCAAGGTTCACATGTATAGTCTCCATTTATGTTGTTGAAAAAGATATCTACAATGAATAAGTCATTGGTCTTGTGGAATTTTATTATGTGATCTCCACCATTATTTCAATTGCCAAGGCCATATTTTCCCACCACTGATGCTTTTTCATTGTTTCCAACTTTCTCATTTCAATTAGTAGTAATTATCAATACATCTTGATTGCATGTTTGGTCAATTTCAGACTACAGATGTTGGTTAAAATCTTCAGTGTCTTCACCTTTGGTTTTAGTGGTGAGTGAGTAAATTTGAATAATAGTAGTATTAACTGGTCTTCCTTTTAGGTTTACAGATGTTATCCTGTCACTGACAGCATTGTACTTCAGGATAGAACTTGAAATGTTCTAGTATCTAGATTTAAAAAAAAAAAAAAACAACTCACCACCACTGAGTCATTTCCAGCTCATAGCAATTCCTCCTTGGGTTTCCAAGGTATTATCTCCATGGAAGTAGATTGCACAACCTTCCCTTTTGAGGAGTGGCTGGTGGGTTTGAATTGCCAACCTTCTGGTTAGCAGTCACATGCCTTAGGCACTATGCCACCAGAGCTCCCATAATATCTAGATAGGAAAGCTTAAAAATAATGGAAGAAAATCATGAAGGAAGAGATTTGTTAAGTTTAACTGTTGTTGTTGTTATGTGCCGTCGAGTCGGCCCCGACTCATAGCGACCCCTCCTTGGGTTTCCGAGGCAGTATCACTACGGAAGTAGGATTGCCCAACCTTCCTTCCGAGGAGTGGCTGGTGGGTTTGAACCGCCAGCCTTCTGGTTAGCAGTCAAGTGCTTTAGCCACTATGCTACCAGAGCTCCTTAAGTTTAACTATAGTTATTTAAATAAAACTGCCCCTATCAAATGCTTGAATAAAATTATAGATTACTAGACTAGGGAAGGGAGCTCAGATGGCATAGTGCCTAAGACATTTGACTGCTAACGAGGGGGCTGGCGGGTCAAACCCATCAGCCACTCCTCGGAAGGAAGGTTGGGCAATCTACTTCCATAGTGAAACCATCTCAGAAACACAGGGAGGGGTCTTTATGAGTCAGATCTGACTTGACAGCAGTGAGAGACTAGGGGAAGCAAAAAAATAAATGCATTAATGGCCACTATATGTACCAGAAGGCTGGCGGTTCAAATCCACCAGCCACTCCTCGGAAGGAAGATGGGGCAATCTACTTCCGTAGTGATACTGCCTCGGAAACCCAAGGAGGGGTCGCTATGAGTCAGGTCTGACTTGATGGCACATAACAACAACATATGTAAAACATTCATAGAAATTACTAACCCTTAAATATTTGGGCTTACAAGTACAGGTGGGTAGTAAACATGTTAGGAAGTGGTCACCCTCATTAGGTAGCTATGAAAGAAAACATTATGTTAAATTAAAAGTACTAATCTAGGGTCTTTGCCCACAGTATTAATTCCTTTTGCATGGCTGACTCCTCATTCTTTAAGATCAAGTTGATAATACCACCTCAGTGAGGCCTTTTTTGAACTCAGTCTAAATGAACTTCCTTGTTTGTTGGCTTTCTGCTTATTTCCTTCACTTTAAGTTACCTTTTATAATTACTTATTTATATACTTTATTTATCTTCCACTAGACTCTAAGCTCTGAGAGGAAAAGAATAACACCTGGCATCTAGGAAGTGCTAGATAAATATTTAATAAGTGAACAAATGAATAAAAAGAGAAGTGAAAGAAACGAATAAAATGAGATGCCGGTTTTTAATTGTTTGCTGAAACTTTTAAAGAAAAAAGTGTAAGTGTGGAATAGTGTAGGATAGGTGCAGTCATTGTGTTGCTTGGTAAGTTGGTGTTACTTTCAGAATGGAAATTTTGTAAAAGGTAGCAAGAGTCTTAAACATTCATGCTTTTGACTCAGTAATTTTACTTCTTGGACTTGGTCCTAAAAAAAGTCATCTCTGCCAGGAGGCGGGAAAGCTTTTCTCTTAGCTTTTCCTTTATTCACAGATATTCCTTCCCAAGAAAAGGAGATACAGGTCTGATTGGACTGTGTTTTCTCATTTTCTTCTTTCCATACCCCTCAGTGGTTAAGCTATCCAAAAGACTCAGTCTTTGGTGAGGCCCAGTAATCTTTGTTCTAATCCTTTAACAAAAGACTTTGAGAGCTCTTATTGCTTTGGTCTTGTCAGTGTGCTGATGGTAAATTTAGATGTGGGCTTTGCGGGTAGGGAGAGCTTCCCCCATGCTCCCTTAGGCCCTGAGCCAAAGGGCAGTGTCCTAATGCAGTTTACCAAAGAACCTTGCTTTGGGATATCTACTGGTAACCCAGCTGAAAGTGGTACTTTGATTTTCCTTTTGATAACTTCCCCACTCCTTTCCCAGTCAGTGCTTGTCCTCCTCCATCTCTCTGTCAGTTTTGTGTAGAGCAGGATTTTTGTATGTCTGGGTTTTGAAATCCAGTGCCTCCCATCTTTTCCATGTCACGTAGAGAAACAATTTTAAGATCAACAAAGGGTAATGAGAGAAGCTGCTTAAGGTCAACGACTGCTAGCCTCAGAACTCTAGCTGGGAGGTTGAGCTTCCCACTGGAATCCCTTAAGGGCTGAGGGGATCAACATCTGGACACTCCTGGACTGTGGCACATCTGTTGAGAAGTTCTGTGTGCTTATTGTTTTACAAATACAGGTCACAACCATTAGTGAGATCAATTGTAAGTTAATAATAACCAACATTAAAATGAAGAGAACAGAATGCATTATTTATGAGTGTTTGCAGTCTTGCAGTATGAAATGTGTTTCTTTTTAAAAATATTTTTACTGTTGTAAATATATTTAACATAATACTTGTCAGTCTGCCACTTTTCATGTGTACAATTCATTGACACCAGTTATATCAGTCATGTTGTGCAGAAATGTATTTCTTATGTGGGTGAGCCCCTGTCAAACTTTGAAAGCTGTTTGCTCTAGCCAAATACCAATTAATAATACCCCAAACCTCTGTTAATATGTATAATCTCCAGAGGATAAGATTTATGAGCAAAGATTCAGACTTAACTATATTGCAGAATTTGCGTACTGAAGTATTTATTGGGGAAATGGCTAGGTAAATCAAGAAGATACATACTTTCAGCTGAATTGTTCTAATTAATATTCCCTTATCTGTCTTTATTTTTAGGGTTTGCAGTGGAGGTTCAGAGGTTAGTAATAGCTTTCTTACAATTCTTGTAGAATTGTGCTGTCTTAAGGAACAATTAGTGTACCATAATATATAGTTAGAGCACCATATTATAGCGGTAACAGCTCAGAGAAATCAGATTTGAGTCCCAGTTCTACAGCTACTATCTCTGAGACAGCCTTGGGCAAGTTACTTAAGCTCTTTGTCTCTGTTTACCCATCCATAAAATGGAGGTAACAGTGCATGTATCTTATGGTAATGCATACAAAGTGCTCAGCACAGGGCCTGGAACAGGCCCCCAGTTAGAGTTAGTCCCAGGCTATGTTTTGCCTCTTACATACATTTTGAATGTTTCTCTCTCTGCCTTAGTTTCTTCTTAAGCTCACGTTTCAGCATATATTTACCAGATTCTTATTTGGAGAATGGTAAAAACTTCTTTAGTTACTTTACAGGAGGTTGAGTCAGTTAAAATCAGAAGATAGTAGATGTGAAAAGCACTTTTATGTATTTATGGTAGTATTACTTCCAGTCGTAATGATAGAAATCAATTAGCATTGTATATGGACTGATTAGCAGCTATATGTCCAAATGTACAGAATCAGTGTATTCACTTGGAGATAAATAGATACTGTCATTTATCTAAAAGTGCCAAGCTCAAAGTGGCCACAGAGCATTTGCAGTTACTCCTTTTATTTGGAACATTCTCCCCTTTCCTCCACCCCACATTTCTTTTCATGTCTAGTTCCTCCTTATCAACTGAAATGATACCATGTTAGGAAGGCCTTCTTCAACCCTCTAGTCTGAGTAACTCAGTTGATCTTTTTTAAATAACCTTTATTATTATTATTATTTTTAATCATAGCTTTAATTACTACCTGGTTCTTGATTTTGTTTTCTGTTTTCCTTTTCTTCCCCAACTAGGATGGAAGCTTTGAAGAACAAGGACATTGCCTTTATTGTTTTTTATTTTTCTTGCACCTAGATTAGTGCCTGACAAAATCAGTACTTGTTGAAAGTATGAATATAATAGAAAGTATAAAAAAAAATCCCTAATCTCACTTCCCAGAGATAAATAACCATTATTAATAGTACGGTAGATTATTTGCTAATTTTATATTCTCTGTGTGTGCTGTTTTTATTGTTATTAATTACAAGTTCTGTTTTTAAGGAGCTCTGGTGGTACAGTGGTTAAGGCATTTAGCTGCTAACTAGTAGGTCGATGGTTCAAACCACAGGAGAAAGATGGTGGTGGTCGGCTTCCATAAAGATTTACAGCCTTGGAAACCTTACAGGGCAGTTCCACTTTGTTCTGTAGGGTTACTATGAGTTGGAATTGACTCGATTACCAGTGAGTTGGGTTGTGTTTTGTTATGCGTACATTTATAAGTGTCTGTGTTTACAGAAAAGTCTGTGTTTATGCTTTTATACCATATTTCATTGATTCTAAATATGAACATTTTTCCCCCTATACTTTGTCACTGAAATTGGGATGTTTTATAATCAAGGGTATGCCATGGTTTAATTGGCAGCGTTTTTTTCTTTCCCTGGAGCACATAAAATGAGGGTGAGTCTTAAAATCTATAGCATCTTAGATTTGATTAAATATTGTGTGTGTGTGTAAACAAAAATGGCATCGTGATGTTCAACTCTTTCTTCCGTTTAAATATTTTTATTATTTCTCCATACTATTGCTCTGGTAGCATAGTGCCTAAGGCACTTGATTGCTAACCAGAAGGCTGGCGGTTCAAACCCACCAGCCACTTCTCAGAAGAGGACTGTATCACTACTTCCTAGTGATACCGACTCGGAAACCCAAGGAGGGGTCGCTATGAGTCGGGTCCGACTCAACGGCAAACAACAACAACAACATTGCATTTAGATCTATATCTCCTTCCTAACAGATTCTAGCATAATATTGTGGGTGTATTATAACTTATTTAACCAGTCCTTCTGATGAACATATGGAGTTTTTCCAGTTTTTCTTTCTCTTACAAACAATGCTGTGTTGAATATCCTTGTACATGTATTTGTGCACTTGTATGAAATTTCCTTTGGGTAAATACTTAGATCAGTGGGTACACATATTTCCTACAATGTATGTGAATACATATTTCCCTCCAACATTACTAGCATTGCATTTTATGAAACAAATTTTTTTTTTTGTTAATCTGATAGGAAAAAATATCCGAATATTTTAACAGTCATTTCTTTAATTATGAATGAAATTGAACCTCTTAATTTTTTTTTTTCTTTTTTGAACCTCTTAATTTTTATTAGCTGTTCTTATTTCCCTTTCTTTGATATACATACTTTTACCTAGGACAGTAGACTTTTCATTGGCTGTCAGATTAGCCCTAATTAGATAAGAGAAACCATTACAGTTAGGAACCATGTATAATCATGTTAATTCTTGGGAACCACTTTCAGGCCTACCAGAGCCCACCTCTGTGGAAAACAAAAGGGCTTTATAAAGATCCAGGATTTAGAGAAAGACAGAATTCAGAAATAATCGGAATTTTAATGTCCTTTATAATGGAGGCCAAGAAGGGTTACTATATCAATTTGTGAGTTGAATACGGAAACTTTTAATTTTGCTGTTAGTCTTTACACTTTAAGTATCCCCCCTTTTCAGACCCTGTTCCTCTTTAAAATGGTTGAGTTGTAGTAGGTTCTGGTTATTGTGTTAAGTGGATTTTCAACCCATAATGACCTCTGGTGATAGAGTAGAACTGCCCCATAAGGTTTTCTAGGTGGTAATTTTTTTTTTTAATTGTGATTTGGGTGAAAGTTTACAGAGCAAATTCATTTTCCATACAGCAGCTCACATATACTTTTGTCTCATGACATGACTACAGTTTCCCACAATGCAACAGCTCCCCTCCCACTTCTGCCCACAGTTACCTCTTCCCTGTGCCCTTCCCTCCCATTCACTCCTGTCCCTCGAGCTGTCTCCCTGTGCATACACAGCCCTTCTATTCTCCTATGATTGATCTCTCCAAGAAATGTATCTACCTAATATAAATGTTCAGCTCATATGTATAGGCTGTAATTTTTATGGGAGCAGATTACCAGGTCTTTCTTGGGTGCTACCAAGGTTCCTTAGTATTGGGTTATTAGATCTGAAATAGGATACAACTCAGGGACTTGAGAGGAAGTCAAGATAAGTAAGGGTGTATTTTTTTGTGCATTATTAAAATGTTCTTGTTGATATTTTTGAGCGCTTATGCTGTGCTAGACAGTGTTACTGTTGGATATGAGGTGATCTCTGCCTTTTGAGTTCTACTGTAGCCTGGAGGAGACAGATTTCAATCCTTTGGTAAGAGTGAAGCTAGGAGATCCATGGCATATGGCAAACAACAGAGAAAGGTTTTTAGTCAGGTAGGGGAGTTTCTGGAAGGATTTCTGGAGGGAATATAACTTGAACTGAGGCCTGAAGGATGAGTAAGAATTAACTAGGTATAGTAAACAGCAAAGGAAACAACAGATGAGAGGAGATATGGATAAATGAAATGGACTACCAGTTGTAGGGTATTCTTAGAACATGAAGTTGGAAGTGAAGAATGACTTAAGGTGAGATAAGCAAGAACCAGGCTACAAAGGGCCTGCAGTGCCATGCTAAAGATCCTGTATTTTATAGGTTAAAAGGACTCATTTTGGGCAATTTCAGGGCCAAATTTGCATTTTACAGATTACCCCCTGAAGAATGATTTAGAGAACAAGACTGAAATAAGGAGACATGTTGAGAAATCCAGTAATCCAGGGGAGAGGATTAAAGCCTTAGCTCAAGGTGATAGCTTCTTGGAAACATGGTTGTTATTTCCCTTAGTTTATGTAAGTAAATATTCGAACTTCAGTTGTTCAGAATCCCACTGAGATTACATTTCAGGGAACATGTGTATAATCTTGTAAAGCTGAGTTACATTCATTCTGCAGGTGTTTATCATTTCTTTATATCTGTAAGAAATTTATACTTTTCTAAATATCTATTTAAGTAGTATGGTGCTAACTGGAGGTGGTTACTGTTTTTGATTAAATGGGAGGTGTCAACCCTTTTGATGTGTTTAGTGATTATTTTAGAGGGAAAAACTTCGAGCATTTTGCATTTGTGTAAGAGCAATGACTTGTTAGATTAAATTGGCTATATAATTTCTTAACTTTTGTGAATTTATAATTTCCACATGCTAACTTATTTTTTTCTTTCTCTTAAGGCTATTTGCAAAAGATGGTGGATCGCTTGGCAAACAGTGAAGCAAACACTAGACGCATAAGTATAGTAGAGAACTGTTTTGGAGCTGCTGGGCAACCCTTAACAATACCTGGACGGGTGCTTATTGGAGAAGGAGTATTGACTAAGTTATGCAGAAAAAAGCCCAAAGCAAGACAGTTTTTCTTATTTAATGATATACTTGTATATGGCAATATTGTTATCCAGAAGAAAAAATATAACAAACAACACATTATTCCCCTGGAAAATGTCACTATTGATTCAATCAAAGATGAGGGAGACTTAAGGAATGGATGGCTTATCAAGACACCAACTAAATCATTTGCAGTTTATGCTGCCACTGCCACTGAGAAATCAGAATGGATGAATCATATAAATAAATGTGTTACTGATTTACTCTCCAAAAGTGGGAAAACACCCAGTAATGAACATGCTGCTGTCTGGGTTCCTGACTCTGAGGCTACTGTATGTATGCGTTGTCAGAAAGCAAAATTCACACCTGTTAATCGTCGGCACCATTGCCGCAAATGTGGTTTTGTCGTCTGTGGGCCCTGCTCTGAAAAGAGATTTCTTCTTCCCAGCCAGTCCTCCAAGCCTGTGCGAATTTGTGACTTCTGCTATGACCTGCTTTCTACCGGGGACATGGCTACGTGCCAGCCTACCAGATCAGACTCTTATAGTCAGTCATTGAAGTCGCCTTTAAATGATGTGTCTGATGATGATGACGATGATGATAGCAGTGACTGAGGACACACTGTGAAATATTTAATTGGGTATGACTGTCTGAGAAAACAGCTTTGGTGGAAAAGTAAAATTCTGAGCGTGTTCTCAGTTTTGCTGTAACCATGAATTTGCCTGAGAAACTTTTGACCTAGGTGCCTCAATATATTCTTTAGAAAGTAAGTTCCCCTGCTCCCCATTCTTCTACAGGGCTGGACTATTGCAAACACATCAGATGAATCTTTGGCTTCTTATGCTTGTTTATTTCAAGATTATTTTCTTGGAAGGTTGGGTTATGATTATTATTTAACAACAGATCATTTTATTTTAATATTACTTTATTATTTCTGTTACGTGAAAAAACTAAAAGCAAAAAATGATGAAAAAGGAGTATGATGTGGTCAGTTAACAATAATATTATTAGCTTTTTTCTAATCTAATTGTTAAGACACCAGTAACAAAAATACATGATTTGGTAATACTTTGACTTTTTCATATACCAAATGGTGCCTTATAATAATAGCACTGCTATATGAAATAAGCCCCTACCTTCTCACTTTTCAGTTTGTTTAAAAAAATATGCTGGTGCTCTTTGAGATGATAAAATGAGTGTTTATGAGTGGTTGTAATTAGGAAACACTTCTCATATGAACAGCTACAATGAACTAAATTTAGAGGTATCCTAATTCCATATGAATAAATATTTTTTTCCGTAAAATTGTTGTGATTATATTTTTACATTTACATCATAGGTACCAAATTGTCGAATATAATATTTTAAATTAATAATAGGTTGCAATTTTAGGAATTTGGTTTGAAATGATCAAATAATACTGATTTGTTATATTGCAGTTGTTTCAACTTTTAAGTAAGACATTTTTAGATATAAGTTCATCTGTTTTAACATTATTTCTAGAATGAAAAAACTTTAGGGAAAAGACATCTCTTCAAAGAACAATAACCCCATGATCGAGCACAAAACAGGCTTAAGGATTTGGAAGAAACAACGTGTAGGAATGGTCAGAGCAGATGATGTCTTTAGAAACTTAAATTTGACCAGAACTTCATATCTGTGGAAGTATTGTTTATCTCATTGTGAAACAATCTTGAATTTACAAATAATAGTGTTATATTTTATAAAGTTTTGTAAAGTCCCAAACAATATTTCTATTTTTGTAAAACAATTTAAAGTTTGATCTGTTTCTGAAATCTTTTTGTAATCTATCGAAATAGAGTAGCAATTTCTAAATTGTAAACTTTTTTGAATCAGTCTAGATTGCTTTTTTTGTGGTGATTTTTTTACTTTTTGCTTTTGAGGCAGCCATTAGGTTGAAAGTGTATTTATCATATAAAACTTGATGCATTTTGCACTACTCTCCATTTTTATGCTGCAAATAATTATAGTCTTTCAAATACGAAAAATCAGCAGTCTAAAGTTTGTTGTAAATTCTAACTTTTTTTTTTTTTAATCTTCAGGTATGGATATATTGCAAATGTCATGAGAGGTTTGATTCAATAACTTGAGATGGGGGAATCTTTGGTGTCTTACTGTTTGGTTAAGGCAGTAAAATACTGTTAAATTTTGCAAGTATCTGAGACATACAAATCTCTTTGTAGGAAATGTGAAAGGCAGGCACAGCAGGGCTAGTTTTTGTTTTTTGACTATCAAATGGACTTTTGTTTCTAAGCAGTATATACAGATCATCAATTAACATATCTGGAAAGGACCATGAAACCTGAGAAGTGCTAGTGGTGACCTGCTGGTGTATAGGAATTTAGCAAATTTGGGAACCAAGGGGAAGTGTTCTGAGATAACTTTTGCATTGTCAACCTTTCTTGGCTCTGTTTTTACAATAAAAAACATTTTACATTTCACCTCTGTTCTCTGCATATTGTGACTTGAAGTCGGCACCCCCCCCATAAAGATATGCATCTTTGCCTCATTATTCAATAGCTGTGATACTTGCTGTGCTGTGCGCCAGGCATTGTTCTAGGCACTAGAGGTAGAACATAAAACACATACTCTCTTTTTTCTTCATGGAGTTTACATGCAAATAGAATCCCAGATGAGTTTTCTTCTGGCATTTTTCTGTGATTTTTAAAGCTTTCATAAATGTATGTAAACCTGAAATAGTTTTGATGCCAAGTTCTTCATGGTGTTATTCTTGATGAAATTTACTTGAACTGCCCCAGACTCCTAGTCTATTAACCAAATTGGTAACTGTTGGTGTAAGAGAAATAAGATTTTATAGTGCAAAGGAAAATTTTATAACTTAATATAGGATTTTGTATCTTTTGAGTCAAGTGTGTAAAATGGACATAGTTTATACAAAGTTTATATATCCTTATTATAAACTCTTATGAATAAGTGATAATAAATTAAGATTCTTTAAAGGTCCAAAATATGCTAATTTTATTGCACAGAATGTAGCTTTAAAAGTGTAGTAGCAATTATATATTACATTGCTATACATGTTACAAGATAAAGAGTGAAGTCTGGAAGGAAAATACATGAGGTGGTGTTACGTTCATTGGTGTAATTTTAAAGTCCTTTCTTAAAGGCTAAATTAAAGATTTATTCAATATTTATTAAGCATCTATTATATCTGAATCTATAGTAATGATACTGGGTCTTTCAAGTTTTTTAAAGGTACATATCTGTAAGGATTATTAATGGCATTCCCTTGAACATCAAATCAAAGTAAATTTCTTAAAAATTACTTTGTACTTGGTATCTGCAGTAACAAATTGTTTTACATGCGTGTACTTAGTACACCAAATTTCAGCACTAGAAAGCAGTATTTTAAACCATATAATGAGCAGTATTTTTCTTTTTTTAATTTATTGTGATTTGGGTGAAGATTTACAGAGCAAATTTACTTTCCATATAGCAGTTCACATATACTTTGTCTCATGTCATTGACCACAGTTTACCACAATGCAACAGCTCCCCT
>NW_006921608.1:19111860-19134135 GCF_000298275.1 Orycteropus afer afer | reverse complement strand
TTTGTTCCCCAGCCACCGTGCACAGTCTTCCGTGCAGTCCCTGGCTAGCAGGGTGATTTTTGGGTTAATTCTTAGGTCCTACCACCACTCGGGAATCTCCAAGCCGTGTCGTCTGTGCTGTCAGGGGTGCTCAGGCCGCTGCCAGACCGCTGCTCCGTGTGTCTCCTTTTTTGGTATTTTCACGCAAATTCTTCTGCTAGTTGGGGTTTAGTCCACTTTTGTATCCTTCCCTTGAAGGCTCAGGAGTGCAAGATTATCTTCTGTGTCTGTGTTAATTGGTTTCCCTTTGTTGAAGAGCGTCTGTGCAGTCCTTCTGCCTAGTCTGCCTCTTGCCGGAACTCCCCAGTATTTTTCTTTTTATGTGTGCACTCTAAATGCAATATTAGAGAAAATAATATGCTTTACTATTCCACCCTGCTTTTTAGAGTTCATGCAGTTTCTTTTAATCTATTTTTTTTTAATTGAGGTGAAAGTCACATAACACAGTAGCTATTTTAAACTCTGCGATTCAGTGCCAGTTAGTGTATTCACCTTGTGCAACCACCATCTTTCTAGTTTTAAAAAGTTTTTTTTCTTTGTTCTTCCAATCTTACCCTTTTTTTCTTAATGGACTTTATTTTTTAGAGCAGTTTTAGTTTTCAGGAAAATTGTCCAGAACGTGCTGTTCTCATATACCTCTTCTCCCTCCCCTGCACTCTATTTCTCCTATTACTAACATTGCATTTTTCTGGTACATTGTTACGATTGATGAACCAGTTCCTTATTTTTTAAAAGCAGACTTACCATGATATAATTCACATACCATGCAGTTTAAAGTGTGGATTTTAATGGATTCTAGTATATTACAAAACCCCCTAGTGATTCCTGAACATTTTCATCACACTGCAAAGAAACCTGGACCGTTAGCAACCACTACCCACTCTTTCCCCCCTGCCCTACACTCAAAAAAAAAAAAAAAAACAAATAAACCCAGAGTGGAACTGCCCCAAAGGGTTTTCCAAGGCTGTAAATCTTCCCAAAAGTAGACTGCCTCATTTTTCTCCTGGGGGGTGGCTAGTGGATTTGAACTGCCAACCTCTTGGTTATAGTAGCTGAATGTCCTAACCACCAGTGCACCTTACCCCAGCACCAGGCAGCCATTAATCCACTTTCTGTCTATAGATTTGCCTTTTCTGGACATGTCATGTAAATGAATTGTGCAATATGTGTTCTTCGGTGACTGGCTCCTTTCACCTGGTGTAATATTTTCAAGGTTCATCCATGTAGTGTGTGTGAGTATTCCTTTTTTGCTGTTCATATTAATTTTTTTTTTTAACTCTTCCTTGTGACTTAGGTGAAAGTTTACAGTCAAATTGGTTTTCTGTTCAACAATCCATACGCATTTTGTTTCATGACATCGATTGCAGTCCCCACAGTGTAACGGCACTGTTACCACTTCCACCCTGTTTCCTGTTTGCCTACATCCTTCTTTCCCATCCCTTCCTGCCTCCTTAGCTTTATCCCTGGGCCAATGATGCCTTTTTGATCTTGTTATAAGGAGTGTATACCTCCCTGGTGGTATTGTTCACCTTATAGGCCTGTCTGTCCTTTGGCTGAAAATTGAGCTATGGTGGTAAGTTAAGTTCCAGGCCTGAGAGGTGTCTAAACGCCATAGTCTTAGGGTCTTTTTTGTTGTTTTATTATAGTAAAATGTGTGATGGATTGCTTTTATATGGCCTTTATCACCATGGTCTTGTAACTCCTACCAAATGATGGGTGGGACTATGCAGATGAGGTGCTTGTGGCCCATCAACAGGATTGGATACCTTGCTAATAATGCATATAAGGTGCATGGTACTCTTGTAGAAGTAGGACCATGCAAATAAGATGTGTAGAACCCTAATGAAGGGATTAGTCAATTTTGCCAACCTGGTAGTTTTAAAATTAGCAATCCCAGAGTAGACAAGGTGGGACCTTATACCACCAAGAAGACATGGGAGTGAAGCACGGCCTTTGGACCTGGAGTTCCTGCACTGAGAGTCTCCTCGACCCGGGAGACAGAGCTGTAACACCAAAGATGGCAAGGAATGGCAGAAAAATAGTGGCAGCAGAACCAGGAGGCCAGTGCAAGACAGCACTGTGGGCTTCCTGGCTATCAGCAATGGACAGGTGTTCACTTTCTCCCATCTTCCCCACCAGTGTTTTGGACTAGAGCCATCTTAGTGGTGTGACCCAAGCCATGGTATTTTCAGTTGCCTCCTACACATGAAAAAGCTGAGCAATGAATAAGGAAGAGTAGAAAAAGATTTGGTTCCTTTGAACTATGGTGTTGGTGAAGAATATTGAGTATACTATGGACTGCCAAAAAAATGAACAAATCTGTCTTGGAAGAAGTACAGCCAGAATGCTGCTTAGAAGCAATGATGGAGAGACTTTGTCTCACATACTTTGGACATATTATCAGGAGGGAAAAGTCTCTGGAGAGGGACCTCGTACTTGGTAAAGTTAGAGGTCAGCGAAAAAGAGGGAGGACCCACAAGGAGATAGATTGACACAGTGGCTGCAATGATGGGCTCCAGCACAGCAAAGCTTGTGAGGATGGCGCAGGACCGGGCAGTGTTTCCTTCTGTTGTACGAAGGGTCACTGGGAGTCAGAACCAACTTGACAGGGAGCTCTGGTAGCATAGTGCCTAAGGCACTTGACTGCTAACCAGAAGGCTGGCGGTTCAAACCCACCAGCCACTCCTCGGAAGGAGGGTTGGGCATTCCTACTTCCGTAGTGATACTGCCTCGGAAACCCAAGGAGGCGTCGCTATGAGTCGGGGCTGACTCGATGGCAAATAACAACAACAACAACAAAGTGGATGTGAATTACCTCACTGGTTTTGATTTGTATTTTCTTAATGACTGTATGAAGTTAAGGATCTTTCTAGGTAATTATTGGTCATTTGTGTGTCTTCTTTGGAGAAATGTCTATTCCATTTCTGGCTCCTTTTTCAATTGAGTTGTCTTTTTGTTAGTGAGTTGTAATAGTTCTTGATATATTTCAGGTAGCAGTCCTCCTTAGATACATGATTTGCAAATATTTTCTCCCATTCTGCATGTTGTCTTTTCACATTCTTGATGGTATTGTTGGCAGCACGAAGGTTTTTAATTTTGATTTAAGTGCAACTTATTTTTTCTATTGTTGTTTGCTTTTGATTGTTGCAGCTAAAAAACTATTGCCTTACCCATGGTCACAAAGATTTACTTCTATGTTTTCTTCTAAGAGTTTTATAGTTTTACTTCTTACATTTAGGTCTATAGCTTTGGACAGTAGATGAGAATCAATTTTGAATTAATTCAGTCTGATGAAGACTCTTGGTTATTGGTACACAGGAATTCTTTTGCATTATTCCAGTGTTAGAGTGGGGACTATTTCCTGATAAATCAGATAATTCATTAGCCAATTTCCAGTCAAGTAAAACAGCAATGTGGTTGCATCAGGATTTGTTTCATGGCTACCCATTGTCATTGAGTCGATTCCATCTCGTAGTGACCCTGTAGGACAGGGTGGAACCTTAGGGTTTCCAACACTGTAATCTCTATGGAAGCAGATTGCCAGGCCTTTCTCTCGCTGAGTGGCTGGTGGGTTCCAACTGCTGGACCTTTCAGTTAGCAGCTGAACACTTAAGCACCAGAGCTCCTCCTGTTTCTTACCTTCCTCAGGAGGGTAAAACAACTATTTATGGACGTACTAGAGGTAGGCTCAGAAAACAAATATTTGTCTACATGCTGAAGACATGGAGTAGGCTTGGGAGAAGAAGGTAGGATCTCAATTTGGTTGAGGAATTAATGAATGGGATTTATTAGATTTAAGAGAGTTTTAGAGAATGAGATGTAATAGATTTGAAGTACACAATTCTCCAGAAATTATTTGAAAACTTATTTTTTGTGATATGAAAAATAAGTGGCTACTATTATATGTAATTTACATTTGTGGTTGAGCCAATATGGTAAAATGTAGTTTATGACTGGAAAAAAAAAATCTACAAATAGAAATTTTGGTATTCACTTGTTGGAGTACAAAGGGAATATTGCTAATGCAGTGTGTGTATCACTGAGAATGAGAACAAGCTATTAGAACAAGGAGAATGAGTTTAATAGACATCATTGTTTTCCCTACACTTTGTTTTTTGAAAACCAGTTTACTTGTAACTGGGTATAATAAAGCATACTATTTATTTTGGGATGTAACTATTCTAACGTCTTATCCTTTAAAAGCATTTTTTGAGGATATTTCACATTTAAATCTGAGCATAGAAACTAAAACCTGTGCTAACACTGGTCAAGTTGTCCCTTGTTGGTTTACATGAAAAAGTATGAAAGCATGCTTGATTTATAAACTTAAACAAGTGACTTATAAAAGTGTGTACTGAAATTCATATTCCAATGTCAGTGGTAGTGTCATCAAGCTTACAATGATTTGAGATTTTAGATCTGGTGGTTTAGAATTAGTTTCCGTGATTCAGAATATTTTAGTAGAGGCTTTTAAGGTTTTAAAAGCAGAAATAATCGATGATAAAATGTTAAACTCAGCTTTTCTCTTGGCTAATTGGTAATATGCCAAAATGTTTTTCCTAGCTTCCAAATGAGCTTAACTCCAAGTCATAGAGTCTAGTCTAAATAGCATAAATAAATATAATTTCTCATTTTCATTAGGAGCTTCCATTCTGTGTAATGGGTATGACTATTAACTAAGCCTACAGTGTTTGTTTATAACTGAACTAAATTTATTTCTATTTGTGAAATTTTGATTCAATTTAATATGGCAGAACTGAAATTTCACTGAGTTAGATCAGTTGAGAGAGGGTGAAGGTGCTGATAATAATATACTTGGGTTTCTTCTAACGTAGAAAAAGGAAATTGAAAGCATTCCTTTAAAAGACTGCATTTTGGTATTTTAACAAGAGTTTAATGTTTAAGAGTAAGTTTAATGTTTGAAAGTGAGTTTAATATTTGAAAGTGGATTTTCCCTTTTGTAGGCAAAGGAAGATTTGTATTTTATCAGCACAGAGCTCCAGTCTAGTCGTGTCTATTGTCACGGATATTCTGCCCCTATTTTCAGGCTAACAACAGTTGTTATTTAGACTATAATATTCCTTGCAGAGATGTGATTTAAAAATTCAAGAAACTGACGATACGTTAGAAAACTTTATTGAGGTATGTAGAGGTAATTCATGTTTGGAAAAGTAAGTTAGGTCAAACTGTTTTCAAGTTAGGTTTGAATTGTGTTTTTAAATTCATACTTGGGTTTCTGTGATGTTCTATATGAATCTGATTTCATACAGTACTTTACTGTATACTTAGGTTTCAGACACCCTGGAGTATTGGCTGTGGCCTGAATATGCCCTGCGACCCTTCCTTCCACCTCCATTCCCTTGCTCCAGTGGTCTCTTGTGGCAGTGCCGTCTGCAAACCAAGCCCTCATGTATTTGCTTCGTTCTTTCTCTCCTTCAGAACCACCTCCTTGGAGCCTTACTCCCTCCTTCAGAGCTGCAATAAATTCCCTCTATCCTAACTCTCCCATATGACCTAAGACACTGCCTTTGGCCTTAGCTTATAATAATGCTATACTTATATTTCTTCTTGCTACCAGTCTATAAAACAATCCATTGGGTGTCTTAAAATATAACCTAGTGCCTTGCACATAAAAATGATAAAATTTGAATATATGAATAAACATTTGTTGCCTTAGAACAAAAAACTATATAATTTTTTTTCCTAGAGGTAAAGAATTCATATTATTTGACATATAGTGAAAATTTAGTGTAGTCTTAATAAATGAGCATGAAATAAATATGGCAGTAAGAATCTTGAAAGAAAGACAGAATACCCTTCCAAGTGACCGGTCTGTGGTAGGCCATGTCAGATAGACCTGGTAGTTTCCTTCTGAAAGGTCACACAGCCTTGAAAACCCTACGGAGGGCAGTTCTACTCTGTACACAATGGGTCACCATGAATCGGAATTGACTCGATGACAATTAACAACAATATGGTGGTGTTCCTTGCCCAGGAGCAAGTATCTAGGTGCTGTTCTTTATCATTTTATCCTTAGCCAAGCTGTTCATGTATAGCATTGCCAATAATAGCTAACTGTGCTACTCTATATGTCAGGTCCTGTTCTGAGTATGATTATTAAGCCAATTAATTCTCACATCAAACCTGTGAGACAGACATTGTTTTTGTTAGGTGCCATTGAGTCTTCTCTGACTCATAGCAACCATATGCACAGCAGGACAAAACACTGCCCAGTCTTGTATCAGCCTCACAATCCTTGCTGTACCTGAGCCCATCATTACAGCCACTGTGTCTATCCATCTCGTCGAGGGCCTTCCCCTTCTTTGTTGACTCTCCACTTTACCAAACATGATATCCTTCTCCAGGGAATGGTTCCTTCTGACAACATGACCAAAGTAGGTGAGACGAAGTCTGGCCATTCTCACTTCCAAGGAGCATTCCGGCTGCACTTCTTGCAGGACAGATTTGTTAGTACTTTTAGCAGACCATGGTACTCTTAGCATTCTTCTCCAGCACCACAACTCAAAAGCATCCACTCTTCTTCAGTCTTGTGTATTCATTGTCCAGCTCTTACATGCGTAATAGGTGATTGAAAATACCATGGCTTGAGTTAGGTGCACCTTAGTCTTCAAGGAGACATCTTTGCTCTTCAACACTTGAAAGAGGTCTTTTGCAGCAGATTTTCCCAATGCAATATGTCTTCTGATGTCTCGACTGCTGCTTCCTTCCATTGGTGTTGATTGTAGAACCAAGTAGTATGAAGTCCTTGACAACTTCAGTCTTTCTCCATCCACTGTGAAGCTGTTTAGTGGACCAGTTGTGAGGATTTTTGTTTTGTTTATATTGAGGTGTAATCCATCCTGCAAACTAATCTTTAACCTACATCAGTAATCTTCAAGTCATCCTCACTTTCAGCAAGCAAAGTTGTGTGTTCTGTGTATCACAAGTTGTTAATGAGTCTTTCTCTAATCCTAATGCCAAGTTCTTCTTCATATAATCAAGCTCTTTGTTGGATCCACTATTTGCTCAGCATACAAGTTGAGTAAGTATAGTGAAAGGATTCAACCCTGACACACTCCCTTCCTGATTTTGAACCATGCAGTATCCCCTTGTTCTGTTGGAACTACAGCCTCCTGGTCTATGTACAAGTTCCTCATGAGCACAATTAAGTGTTCTGGAAATCCCATTTTTCTCCATGTTATCCACAATTTGTTATAATCCATACAATCTAATGCTTTGGCACAGTCAATAAAACATAAGTAAACATCTTTCTGGTATTCTTTGCTTCCAGCTAAGATCCATCTAACATCAGCAATGATATCCCTCATTCCACATCCTCTTCTGAATCCAGCTTGCATTTCTGGAAGCTCTGTCAGTTTACTGCTGCAACCATTTTTGAGTTATCTTCAGTAAGATTTTACTTGCATGTGATGTTCATGATATTGTTCAATAATTTCCACATTCTGTGGGATCACCTTTCTTTGGAATGGATACAGATATGGATCTCTTCCAGTCAGTTGGCCAGGTAGCTGTCTTCCAAATCTCTTGGCTTAGCCAAGTGAGTGCCTTCAGTGGGGCATCTGTTTGATGAACCATCTCAATGGGTATTCTGTCAATTCCTGGAGGCTTATTCCTTCAGTGCAGCTTCAACTTCTTCCTTCAATATCATTAATTCTTATGCCACCTAATCATAATATAATCATATGCCACCTCCCGAAATGGATGAAGATTGGCTAGTTCTTTTTGGTGTGGTGACTCTGTGTACTCCTTCCATCTTTCTTTGATGCTTCCTTCCTGCATCATTCAATATGTTGCCCATAGAATTATTCAGTATTGCACTTGAGGCTTAATTTTTTTCCTTAGTTCTTTCAGCTTGAGAAATGTCAAACGTGTTCTTCCCTTTTGGTTCTCTAACTCCAGGTCTTTGCACATTTCGTTATAGTAATTACCTTTGCCTTCTTGAGCTGCTCTTTGAAATCTTCTGTTCAGCTCTTTTATCTTGTCATTTCTTCCATTTCCTTTAGCTAGTTTCTGCTCAAGGGCAGAGAGTTTCAGAGTCTCTTCTGATGTCTGTTTTGGTCTTTTTTTTCCTTTCCTGTCTTTTTTATGACCTCTTTCTTCATGAATGATGTTTTTTACGTCATGCCACAATTCCTCTGGTTTTCGGTCATTGGTGTTCAATGCAACAAATCTATTCTTTAAATGGTCTTTAAATTCAGGAGGGATATTATCAAGGTCATATTTTGGCTCTCGTGGACTTGTTTTAATTTTTGTGGTAGTTAAGTTTGTATGTCAACTTGGCTAGGCCTGATTGGCTGAGCAGCTGGATGTAGTATTCCCCATAATGAGACTGGTAATCAGCTCCATGGTGGAATCTACTATGAGCAGCTGAGTAGCTGCCTTCAGGATGTGGTCTGCTTCCTATGTATAAGCAGAAGCCTTGGGGAATGGTTTCTAGCTTATGGCACGTTTGAACCCTGTGTGTAGCTGTGTCATTGTTCAGCAGCCTGCCATGCTCTACTGACTTGGGGACTTAAAGTGGACTCGAATTAATGGCCTGCTGTGTGGTTTGGTAACATTGGGACTGCCATTTTATTTGTTGACCTTGGGCTTGTTAGCCTCAGCAGCCAGTGGCTGCCTGAGTGAAGAGATAGCTCTAGCTTCAGTGGGTTGGGAGCAAGAGGCAGAGCTTAATGCCAAGGTTGAGGGGCTTTTACCCAGCCCCTAGAGCCTGGCACTTGGAACTCAGACTTCTAGCCTCACGAACTGCAAGAGAATAAACTCCTGTTTGTTCAAGCCATCCCATTTGTAGTATATTCTTGTCAGAGCAGTACTAGGTAACCAGAACAATTGTCTTCAACTTCATCTTGAACATGCATATGAGCAGTTGATGGTCTGTTCCACAATCAGCTCCTGGCCTTGTTTTGACCAAAGATATTGAACTTCTCCATTGCCTCTTGCCACAGATGTAATCAATCTGATTCCTATGTATTCCATCTGGTGATGTCCACATGTATAGTTGTCGCTATACATGTTCTTGAAAAAAGGTATTTGCAACAAATAAGTCATTGCTCTTGCAAGATTTTATCATGCTACCTTCAGCATTATTTTTATCACCAAGGTCATATTTTCCAACTACCAGTAACACTTCTTTGTTTACAACTTTTGCATTCCATTCACCAGTGATAATCAACACATGTTGACTGCATGTTCAGTCAATTTTAGACTTCAGAAGTTGGTAGAAATCTTTAATTTCCTCATCTTTGGCTTTGGTGGTTGGTGCTTAAATTTGAACAATAGTAGTATTAACTGGTCTTCCTTGTAGGCATATGAATATTATCCTATCATGACAGCATTGTACTTCAGGACAGATCTTGAAACACTCTTTGTGATGATAAATGCCTCACCATTCCTCTTTAATGTGTCATTCCTGGCCTAGTAGATCATGTGGTTGTCTGATTCATAATGGCCAAAACCAGTCCATTTCAGCTCACAAATGCCTAGGATATCAATCTTTATGTGTTCCATTTCATTTTTGACAACTTCCAGTTTTCCTAGATTCATACTTTGTACATGCCATGTTCCAGTTATTAATGGATGTTTGCATCTGTTTCTACTTATTTTGAGTTGTGCCACATCAGCCAATGGAGGTCTTGAAACTTTTACTGTATCCATCTTGTTAAGGTCGTCTCTACTCTGAGGAGTCAGCTCTTCCCCAGTCAAATTTTGAGTGCTTTCTGACCTGATGGGGTCATCTTCTGGCACTGTATCGGACAATAGGCTATTCATAATGTTTAGGGCTATTCACACAGTTTTCCAGTAATATATCAGACCATGTTTCACTGCTATTCATAAGGTTTTCACTGGCCAATTGTTTGAGAAATGGATGACCTCTTCCTTCTTCCAAGTCTGTCTTAGCCTAGAAGCTCTGCTGAAACCTGCCCATGGTATGGGTAACCCTGCTGGCATTTTGCAACATGGTGGCATAGCCTCCATCCTTACAGCAACAAGTAAGCCACCACAGAATGACAAACTGACACACAACTTTTTCTGCCTTAGTTGGTCCTACCGCTCTGCACCTGCCTACCTCAGGTCCTGGCCTTGATTTAGAGCCACCTCAAAGCCTCCAAGCCTCAGGTCTGCCTACCTCAGGCCCCAACCTTAATAAAGAGCTGCTCCCAAGCAAAAAGCAGCCTCCTAACCCCGGGCCAGCCTACTCAGGCCTCAGCCTTAATATAGAGCCACCCCCAAGCGAAAAGCAGAGGTAGATAGAGTAGTAGTATTCCTAACTTACAGGATGTTAAAACAAAAATTATATTAAGTCAATAATGGAAATTGATTAAAGTTTATTTACTATATGATTTGAAAATTGGGGCAACATTTCCAACTTTTGCAGATTCCATTTTTGTTAACTTCTTATTGTGATTTGGGTGAACGTTTACAGAGCAAATTCATTTTCCATTCAATAGTTCATACACATTTTGTTTCGTGACATTAATTGAAATCTCTACAACATAACAACTCTCTTCCCACTTCCTCCCTGTAGTTACCTTTTCTCTGTGTCTTTCTGTTTGTACCTCTTGTGTACTTCTTCCTCTCTTCCTTTTCCTTAGTGATACTGTGCTGGTCATCTGCTTTAGGTATATTGCCTTCCCCTTCATCCAAATCATTACGTGTCTCCTACATTCTTTTACAGATTCTTACACTCCAGTTTATTGCTAGTAATTAATTATACATTGCCTTGTAAACAGGGCTTGAAAGTGTTACATCATAACTTGTGGACATGCAACCTTTTCTTGAAGAACAATTCAGACAATTACTGACTTACCTAAAACATAGCTCTAGTGTGACCTTTGGAGTTTCTGTTTTTAAAACTGCACAGAGATAATTCTATAAAAAAGCACGATGCCCAAGGAGAAACATTCTTTACTGATTAAGCTGGACCATTGCTTGACTTAAAGGTGACTTTTAGGAAACCATTATTATTTTTTTCAAGGCTCAAGATTCCAAGATCATCTCAGGGCAATAGCTTGGGTAGGTCACCTCGACCTGTGTGGATCTGGGTTCCACTAACATGAAAAACTCTGTTCCTCAAGGGATATTGAGGTAGGTCACACGTCTATTAAGTGGCAGGCCCAAGATGTGAACTCTGCCTCCAGAATTCATGCTCCTGACCCATAGTGTGGGGAAGTTGCGATGTGTATTTGAGGGAATTACTGAAGATTTTTGAGCAAATGGCAACATTGGCAAATTCTTAGTCTTACGGTAAGTCCAGCTCATTGGTCCTTATCTGGATGGTGTTGATTTTAGTTGTTGATTTTCTGGGGCTGTTGAGTTAATTCCAACTCTGGTGACTTACATGTGTGTCAGAGTAGAACTGTGCTTCATAGCATTTTCAACAGATGAGTTTTTGGAAGTAGACCAGTAGACCTGTCTTCTGAGGTGCCTCTGGGTAGACTTGAACCTCCAACCTTTCAGTTAGCACTGAATGTGTTAACTGCACCACCCAGAGACTCCATGGGGCTTCCCTAGCACTTTATTTACGTGTTTATTGTAATGTATCTGTTTATATACATTATCTGTCTATCATATTAATGTGATTCCCTGAGGGGAAGAATTTTATATTGTTAGTGGCAGGAGTTTAGCTGTACCCCCATAATGTCCATTCTTCTCCTTAATAACTCATTTCAAATCAATATGTGATCTAAGTAGAAACAATGTGCCTGCTGTGTAAACCAACTTCAAGACATGTCTCTTCCCCATGGTCACAGGAGACATCAAGCTCAACTGGCATAACATCCTACACAAAAACATTGTTCTACATCCTACATTGGTGAGTAGCAACTGGGGTCTCTTTTTTAAATTTTTATTGTGATTTAGGGGAAAGGTTACAGAGCAAATTCATTTTCCATATAGCAGTTTGTACACATTTTGTTCCATGACTGCAAAATGGGCAAGGAGGCCACATCTCCTGACCTCCTCTAACCACACAAGAGGAAGACAGGATCACCATCAGTAACCCAAGGCCTATTACTGCAAGACCAGACATGCTACCTCCCTTCAGCCCTTTCACCAACTGTTCCTCCCAAAGCACCCACCACCTCTCTCCTGGGTTCGATAATTCGCTGCAGTGGCCACACAGAACTCACAGATTATGGGGTTTATTAGGGAAGCACCAGGCTGCAATTCACATTCAGGAAAAATGTCCAGTCTCTCTCCCAGCCCGCTGTCTCTCACAGTTTCTTTCCCAGCAGTGTGTGTTCTTCGGTGTCTCTCTCAGCAGTGCATGTCTCTTGCATCTCTTTCCCAGCAGTGTATGCCTCTTAGGGGCACGTCCTTCCTCAGCCAGCAGTCAGAGAGAGTTCTGCCTCTAGGAGGCCTCCTTTTGAGCCCAGCAGAGTGGCCAAACCAACCAATCATAACATCAGAATTCTAAGCACCTGAGAGAGAGCGGGACCCTGCCAGAACATTGTTTTGTGCCACTCCCAACAGAAATACCCCAGGTGGACAACTTTAGCAATCAGGAGCTTCTCAGTTGCTCATGGCAAATTCCACCTCGGAGTTTACAAAGACTTATGGGTGGAAAAGCCACACTAAGTAATTTACTACACCGCAATGACATTAACTGCAATTCCCCACAATGTAACAGCTCTCTTCCCACTTCCTCCCTGTAGTTACCTCTTCTCTGTGTCCTTCTTTCCTATGCATTCCTGCCCCCTGAGCTGTGTCCATGAGTAAATACTGCCCTTCTATTCTCTCATGATTGATCATTCTAAGCAGTGTATCTACCTGATGTAAATGTTCACCCTATCTGCCTGTCACGGGAGTGAGTTCAATTCCATACCTGAAGGGTAACTAGGGGCCTTAATCTCAGGCTTCTCACCAGGCTTTATTAGACCAGTAAACCTTTTATTTTTTGTGATTTTGAGTTTTGGTCCACATTGTTCTCCCACTCTATCCAGGATCTCCTGTACTAATCCCTTTCTGAGTGGTTGACAGTGGTAGCCAGGCACCATCTAGTACTTCTAGTCTCATAGTCAGGCTGAGGTTTGAATGGTCCACTAGACCCCTGGACTAATTGTTTCCATGAATCTTTGGTTTTCTTCATTCTTCTTTGCTCTGGACAAGGAGAGACCCATTGTTGCATCTAGATGGTTGACAACTTAAAATCTGGGGTCTTGAAAGCTTGCAAGTGCTCATCTAGATGCAACAATGGGTCTTACCTGGAGTAAAGACCCTTCAGGTATGGAATTGAATTCACTCCTGTGGCTTCCAGCCAAACAATAGACAAGCATATAGGATAAACATTTATACCAGATAGGTACACGCCTTAGAACAATCAATTATGGGAGATCAGAAGGGCAGTAGTTGCACGGGGAGATAGCTTAGGGGCCAGGGATGTGTAGGAAAGAAGGACATAGGGAATAGGTAACCACAGAGAGGAAGTGGGAAGAGAGCTGTTGCATTGTGGGGATTGCAATCAATGTCATGAAACAAAATGTGTATGAACTGCTGTATGGAAAATGAATTTGCTTTGTAAACTTTAATGCCCCCCAAAACAACAACCATACACACACAAAAAAACCCACCAAGACATGTCCAGCTCCTATTTGCTATCCATCAACTCCTTTCATTTGAAAATGATATAGCTGCCATTGTATCATTCAACTTTAGGTGAACTTCACACACAATGCCTGTCCATTCATTTTCTTATTTGATTGAGCAAGTTCTTTGACTGAGAAAGTGTTTTCATTAGGCACTGTTTTAGGCTCTGGGAATATAGCAATGCTCACAGAGTCTGAAATTCCTTCCCTCATATTTTAGTATATAATATAATACAATGTCAGGTAGTATACATGCTGTGGTGAAAAGTTAGACAGGTTGTGGAGGGAGCTCAGTGTTGAGTCCCTACTGTGTACATAGCTGGGTGCTTTTTAAATGCTAGAATAAATGAATATTAAAGTTCACAATAGAAATTTAGGCTACTGTCCTCAACTAGAATCAGCTATTATAATTCTGTTCTGAAGGATGAACATTTGTTTGTTTAAATAGCCTGTGCTTAAAAATAAGGTCTGCACAGGAAAAGTTGAAAATGCAAATCAAAACCACAATGAGGTATCACTTCACACCCACTAGGATGGCTGTTGTCAGAAAGATGGGGAATAACAAGTGTTCATGAGGATGTGGAGAAGTTGGAACCCTCTGGCTTTGCTGATGGATATGGAAAATGGTACAGCAACTGTGGAAAACAGTTTAGCAGTTCCTCAAAAACATAAACAGAATTACCTTGTTGCTGCAGTGTTGATTCTGACTTGGGTGTATCCCCAAAAGACTTGACAGCAGGGACTCAAACAGTTAGTTGTACACCAGTGTTCGTTGCATCATTAGTCACGATAGCCAAAAGGTGGAAAACAACCTAAATGCCCAATAGATGGATGAACAAAATGTGATATATATAATGGAATATTATTCTATCCTAAAGATAATTGAAGTTCTGATGATGGATGAACCTTGAAAACATTATGCTAAGTGAAATAAGACACAAAAGGACAAATAATGTGTGATGCTTCTTACATGAAATGTCTAAAATAGGCAAATGCATAGAGACACAAATTTATTAGCAGTTACCAAGGGCAGGGAAGTGGAGGAAATGGGGAGGTATTGCTTACAGAGTACTGCGATTCTGTTAGGGGTGTTGGAAAACTTTGGAAATAGACAGTGGTGAGGGCTACAGAACCTGGTGAATGTACTTAAAGTCAACAGTCAGTCCTCGATGAAGCCAGAGCCTGCTAGGAAATATTTGACATGGATTCAAGAACTTGCTCACTTAGTAAATACAAAGAGAATTATAGTTTTCAGGGTCAAGTTTACACACATATTTCCTTTTGGGCACTACTGAAGAGAGATTAATCCTGCTCTGGGATGACAAAGAGAGAGAAAGACTTTTATGAATAAATTAGGCATGCCAGCAGTGGTGATGACTGAGTTGCTAGCCAACATGTAGCTCGGCCAGGGCTTATTCTAATTTAAAGTCATTCTGTGTCCTGCTCTGTCATCAGATGAGTTGTTTTGAAGCAGGCCACTTGGCTGCTTTGGCTTCAGAAGACAACCACTAATTAGGACGTTATGTATCTAAAGAATGTAGCTCTTTCCAAGCCTCTGTGAGTTCTTGGAACTTTGAAAGGAAGGATTGGGATTTGCTTCCTGGTGCTGGAAGTTTGGAGAAAACCTAGCTCCCATGTGACCCCTCTGAGACACCTTGGCAGCATTCTTCCTTTCTTTGACCCCTGCTTTCCAAGCTCCCCACTTCCAAGCAGAACTGCATGTGGACTGCTGGTCTGGGCGCTTCTCATGTATTAGAGTTGCTTTATCTCTGCCTGTGCATTAGGTGGGAGCTCTAGTAGAACAGTGCCTAAGGCGTTTGACTGCTAACCAGAAGGCTGGCGGTTCAAATCCACCTGCCACTCCTCGGAAGGAAGGTTAGGCAATCTACTTCCATAGTGATACTGCCTCAGAAACCCAAGGAGGGGTCGCTATGAGTTGGATCTGACTCCACGGCAGTGCATTGTGTTGCGTTGCATTGTGCATTAGGTGAGTTTGGGAACCTGGTAAGGACTTGGGCTGCCTTGTTCATCCTCTTATCCTCAGCACTTTACACAGGGTCTGATATATGGTAGGTGCCCAATAACTGTTGGTTGAACTGAAGTTGGTGAAAGTGTCCAGTGAGCATACTCTCTCAGGAGAAGGATGGATGTCTTTTGAATCTGCATACCTACTAAGAAAAAAGGTTTTCTTTAAGCAGTGTTGGAAGCTTACACAAAGCCCTTCTGCTTGGTGATGAGAGGCTGCCAAGGGATGCCATGCTGCTTGTTCCTGCTCAACAGGCCTACTCTGTGGGGGTGGACAGGAGGGAGGTCTTGCCCTGCCTTGTGGTGCAAGTGCCAAAAGAACAAGCCCATGGCAGGGATTTCCCTTTGGAAAGGCTTCTGGGCCACTTCACTGTGCTGCCTTCTGCCTTTATGGAGCTGGCCAAACTACTTGCTTGGAAGGGTCTTTTCTTGATCTTTACGTATCTGCAGAAGAAGGCACAGCATGGTTTTTCTTTTCAAAATGAGTCTTGACAATGATAGACAAAATCTGGACTAGTAAAAGTCACCTTTTTCCTACTCTCAAATCTTTTCTCAAGAGGGATAAGAAATAAGAATACTAAGCTTTAGGTCAAGGTGCTCTGATGGTGCAGTGGTTAAGGCATTTGGCTGCTAACCAGAAGGTCAACGGTTCAAAAACACCAGCCACTCTGTGGAAAAAAGGTGGGAAAGTCTGCTTCTATAAAGATTGGAAACCCTATGGGCAGTTCTACCCTGTCATATAGGGTCACTGAGTTAGAATTGACTTAATGGCAGTGGGTTCAGCTTTAGGCCAAGTTCTAATTGATTTCCACTGATTCTGAAGAGGAAAAGCTTTTCTACTCGTTTTTCTTTGTTAGTCTTTGAAGCTGTTTATTTAAATAAATTTAGAGGACTCCCTACAGTGTTTCAAGCATGTGGCTGGTTTATATATAGGTCAACATAGGTCAAGACTGATCAACTGATCACTTTAAAAATATGACACAGGTGTGGATTAATCTTTTTAAGGGATGTCATCCATAAATTCAATTCTATGGAAAAATCCGTGATCCTTTAGCTGTTGATAAAATGTTGCATATGGTTTAAAACCAGACCAGTTGCCACTGAGTTAATTCCTACTCGTGGCAACCCCGTATGTGTCAGAGTGGAACTGTGCTCCATACTTTTTCAGAATAGATCACCAGGCCTTTCCTCTGAGGCACCTTAGGATAGACTAAAACCTCCAACCCTTTGGTCAGCACCCAAATGTGTTAATGTTTGCACCACCCAGGGACTCTACGTATTA
Organism: Orycteropus afer afer; assembly: GCF_000298275.1. Classification (NCBI taxonomy): domain Eukaryota; kingdom Metazoa; phylum Chordata; class Mammalia; order Tubulidentata; family Orycteropodidae; genus Orycteropus; species Orycteropus afer. The sequence goes on along the minus strand of NW_006921608.1, from coordinate 19,117,185 downwards.
TTTACATTCCATAAATAACGAATATGTTTGTTGGCATTGCCAAGAAGCTCATCATTGAACTAGGCTGGTATAGAAATTCCCATGTTGGAGAGGCAGTAAGGGTGGAAAGGAGACTGGCTTTAGTTTTGGTCAGAGCCAGGATTACATTCTGTGCCAGCCCTGTTACTGACTGGCAGCATGAACTTGGGTAGGTCATATTACCTCTCTGAGTCTCAACTTCTTCACCTGGAAGATGGGGTTAATAATATTTACCTTGAAGAATTGTTGGGTAGGTTCAATAACTTCCCATAAACCTCTGACCTCCATGCTTAACACATGATGATTGTTCAAAATGTTTTCATGATTCGGAGCTATCTCACTGTAAATATGCTATAAATGTTCATCATGAGCAAATTTCATTTTTTTCTTTTGTCTGTATTTTATACCTCTTTCCATGTAAGAAAATTCTCTGTCCCAAAAATTAAATAGAGATTATATACAGAGATTATATTGTGAGGGATTTTTCAATCCCTCTCTACACTGGCTCCTTCCATCAGCATTTAAACAAGTACAATTGGCTTCCATATATATATATACTTTTATTATGATTTGGGTGAAAATTTACAAAGCAGTTTTGTTTTCCATTCAACAGTTCATACAGATTTTGTTTTGTGAGATTATAAATTAAATACAAAGATTATACTGTGAGAAGAAATTGCAAAGCAAGTGACTTGGAATCTTATATAGAAAAAAAAAATTAAAGGCCAGAAACATCTAAATAGGAGTAAAGGAGATTGTCACAGGAGAGGGGGAGAGTCAGAGGCCAAGAAGGGAACACTCAAGAACACTGATGTGTTAGGGCCAGCCAGAAGACAGAGATTCAGGGGAAGAAAATCAGTGTTCCCAAAGCCAAGGGAAGGGAGTATTTTAATGGATAACAGTGTGAGCAGCAAGAGGGTCAGATGTTAGACATGTTTGTTCAAGTAAGGGGGGGGCATGAATCACCTGGCATGGAGTACCTCCATGGAGGCTTGGGTCTGAGTCTGCTAGAAGTGGTAAGAGGAAGGGTGGGGCATGGAGAGCGCAGTCTGCAAAATCCTTGCACCAAGTTTGGTTAGGGAGAGAGGGTACTAGCCAGAAAGAGGCTTGGATGTGAGTTTTCTGTTGTTGTTGTTCTTGTTTTTAAAATAAGGTGGAAGGCAAATGACCAAGATTGGTAAGGAAGAAGTGAAACTATATTTGCAGATGATACGATCCTATACATAGAAATCCCAGAGATTAGGCAAGAAAACTACTGGAACTAACTGAAAAATTCAGCAAAGTGGCAGGATACAAGATGAACATACAACACTCATTTGGATTCTGCTATATCAACAAAGAGATCCCTGAAAAGGAAATAAAGGAAACAGTACCATTTACAATAGTGACCAGGTAGCTACACTCCTTAGAACAATCAACTCTGGGTGATCAGAAGGGCACCATTCATGCAGGCATAAAGCTCAGAAGGCAGGAATGCATAGGAAAGAAGGACACAAGGAAAAGGATGCGGGAAGAGAGCTGTTATGTTGTGGGGATTTTGTCACAAAACAAATTCTGTATGAACTGTTAAATGGAAAACAAAATTGTTCTGTAAACTTTCACCCAAATCATAATAAAATTAAAAAAAAAAAAAAAAAAAGATGGAAGCCAATTGTACTTGTTTAAATGCTGATAGAAGGAGCCAGTGTAGAGAGGGACTGAAAAAGTGATAACTGACGGATTAGCATGCCAGAAGAGACAGAAAAGTGGACATGGGCACTGGAGAGGGAACACATTTCTATTGTGTCTGAAGGGAGGAGGCAGGAAATGCTGTAGATGCAGATGAGTTTTTGGGTGGCCTGGAAGGAAGTCAGAGCTCTCTTCTGGGGACTTCTCTTTTCTTGTGAAGGAGGGAGTGAGTTATTCTTCTGAAGGGTGGAGTGTGGGGGAAGTGGTGGGGTAGGGCTTTTAGGGAATGCAGAAAATCTGAATTGGCTGCCATGAAGACTGGCAAAGAAAAATGATCAGGAAACTTAGAAAGACTGCTGGACTGCTCTGAAGTTGAAGTTGGAGACCATGAACCTACAGTGGCCCAGCCATGAAGCTAAGAGACATTTCTGCAGGTTCTCTTTGAAGCCTAGGTTTAGAAAAGGTGGGGTTTGGGTTATCCAGTCTTGGATTAGCTTGGGTGAGTGCAATGAAAGAACAATGAATGTGGCAATGAAGTTGATATTTGGAGAACAGAGATTGGCATGATTTACCATGGAGTCTGGGCTTGATAGGGAAGGAACTAAAAACAGAATGGGGTTGATACAAAAGGCAAAAGTAGAGGAGTTAAGATACTGGAGGTCTCGCAGAAATAAAAGAACAGGTGTGAGGATGGTAATTGGAATGAGAACTGGTAGCTTGTAATCAGAATGGGTTGTTGGGTTTAAGATTTCATAGGTGGAGCAATTCTTGGAATCTTATACAGAAAAAAAAAAATTAAAGGCCAGAAACATCCAAGTAGGAGTAAAGGAGATTGTCACGGGAGAGGGGGAGTCTCAGAGGCCAAGAAGGGAACACTCAAGAACACTGATATGTTAGGGTCAGCCAGAAGACAGAGATTCAGGGGAGGAAAATCAGTGCTCCCAAAGCCAAGGGAGGGGAGTATTTGAATGGATAACAGTGTGAGCAGCAAGAGGGTCAGATGTTAGACATGTTTGTTCAAGTAAGGGGGGGGCATGAATCACCTGGCATGGAGTACCTTCATGGATGCTTAGGTCTGAGTCTGCTGAGTCATCATGGGTAATGTCAAGGCTAAGAATCAGCCAAGGGAGGGTGGTTTAAGTGGAATTGAGGAGACATTCCTTTGAAATCAAAGAACTGAGAATGTGAAGCTACCCATAATGGCAGAGTTTGGGGTGGAAAAGAGGACTGAGCAAGGTGCCAAAGGTTCCTTGAGTGAGGAGGAGGAATGACTTGAGGTTGGCATTTGACATTGACAGAGTGAAGTAGAAAGGCTAGCCTAGCATCAGCCTGAAAGGGTAGAAGAGTTGACATGTAGTTGACATTGGGGATTGCTTCCCACATTGGAGGTACCACCCATGGGGTTAAGGAGAATGAGAGTACCTCCTTGGGAAGCTGGTATCCTTACAGGGATGAGCTAGGATCAGTTAACCTGAAGAGGTGGGGGGAAGGGACCATTAGTGACAGAATCATGGAGGCAAGAGATTTTACCAGGGAATAGAGTTCTAGGGAGCTTAGGTAAATGTTACAGAGAGAAGGGAGTGCTAAAAGGTTGGTCAATGGCAAGGAAGCTCTGGGTTCTTTGGCAATTAAAGTGTAAGCAAAGTGATGAGAAAAGAGCTGAAATTTTGGCCATTGGTCAGAGATAGTAAGAATCTGACACAGGTATCAGCTGGCTTCAAGTTTTCCAAAGAATGAACCCCAGAAATCCTCTAATGGATGAAGGGAAGAGGAGGGTTCAGACTTTTCTGGAAGGGGAGGGAAGACCTCCCCATACAGGGAGAGAAGACTTCCCTGCAGATGGAAGGGCGTGGCCAGAAGCATACCAACGAGGGAGTTTCCAACTACCCGGGACCAATGACTAAGTAGCTCAGTGCCACTAAGACAGAGAATGTCGGGTGGTGCTACATTATGAGGCACCTTGCAGCACACGCTAAAGAGTTTAGACTTTAAGCGCAGGTGTGACACAACCTGTGAGACTTAGGTGAAGCCAGTGAGAAGGGTGGGCTGAGTGCAGATCACATGAAGTTGGTTAGCATGAGCATTTATGGCACTGACAGGGGCTTGGTGGGGAGAAGGTGAATGAAGTAATGAGGAGTGAAGAGGGTCACACTGGGGGAGGGGGGGAAGAAGGAAGAGAGAGAGCGAGAGGGAAGGAGAAGAAAAAGGGGAGAGGGGGAGGAGAGGGAAAGAGAGAAGAGAGATTTCAAATAATTAGTTCTACCCAGGCTTATACCTTGATTTGTGGCCCTCACCATTCACTACCCTAACAAACCAAAAAACCACACATACTGCCATCAAGTTGATTCTGACTCATAGTGACCCCCATTGGGTTTCCAAGGTAGTAAATCTTTATGGATGTAGATTGCCCAGTCTTCCTTCCACGGGGTGGCTGGTGGGTTCAAACCACCAACTTTTGGTTAGCAGCCAAATGCCTTAACTACTACACCACCAGAGCTCTTTAATTTAATCTAAGATCACTTCAAAATCAAGTCCACATACATTCTTGATGCTGCAGTGACCACATATCTAAAGTTCTTAAATGCAAAATTATTCTTGATTTATAAATTGATCCATGCATTGACTTCTTTAATTAAAATCCCAGGGATAATTAGGAAATATGAGGACAGGAGGAGCTCTGGTGGCATAGTGCCTAAGGCATTTGACTGCTAACCAGAAGGCAGGCGGTTCAAACCCACCAGCCACTCCTCAGGAGGAAGATTGGGCAATCTACTTCCATAGAGATACTGCCTCAGAAACCGAAGGAGGAGTTGCTATGAGTCAAGATTGACTTGATGACAGTGAATTTGGTTTTGTGGTTTATGAGGACAGACTAGAGAAATGAAAGATAACTGAATTAAAGTCTAAGTAGGGACGTAAGATAGAACTAGGGGCTCCGAAGGCCTACAATGAAGAATTAGATATGACAATTCTCAGAGTTGTTGACTATGTGGTTGTCAGAACATTCTGAATTTATTCTAGGTTTCCCTGTGAATGCATAACAATTTGATATTAACTCATCATTTTACTCCTTTTGTTCTTTTGTAATAATAACAGCAAGACTCTCTGTAGGTCAGAAAAGTCAGTCCTATCTGTAAGTATCTGTAAAGCAAAGATTTTGAAGACATAGGTGCGCCTGACCCAAATCATGGTATTTTCTTTCTTTTTTTGGGAGGGGGAATGACACTTGTCACCACAATTATTTTTATTTTTAGTCTTTTAATTTTCATTTTTGAAATTGTAAAATGTAATAAAGCTACCAAAAAAATGCCTAATGCATACATATACCGTGCCATACAGCTTATAAGCAGTCATCCCTTTAACATTCACCCAGGTGAAAAAACAGAGTTGACTATACCCCACATACTGAAAAATGACCTGCTATGAAGCAACTCCCCTGTCTGACCACTACGCAGACACCATCCATTTCTGTTCCTCCTTTTTTTTTTTTTTTTATATTTTTTTTTTATTTTTTTTTTTTTATAGTGTTTTTTAATTTTTGCAGTGTTCCTTCGTCCTAGAACTACTTATAACCTTTCCTTGACTTTTTACAATAATGAACTAATACAATATTTGTCCTTCTGTGATTGACTTATTTCA
>NW_006921608.1:19101123-19111760 GCF_000298275.1 Orycteropus afer afer | reverse complement strand
TCTGTGATTGACTTATTTCACTCAGCATAATGTCCTCCAAGTTCATCCACATCATGTGGTGTTTTGCAGATTCTACATTATTCTTTAGTGTTGCATAGTAATCCATTGTGTGTATATACCATAGTTTGGTCATCCATTCTTCTGTTGATGGGCACCTAGGTTGCCTCCATCTTTTTGCTATTGTAAATAGTGCTGCGATGAACATGGGTGTGCACATATCTGTTCTTGTCCTGACTCTCATTTCTTTAGGATATATACCTAGTAAATGGGATTACTAGATCAAATCGTATTTCTAATTCCAACTTTTTAAGGAATCACCATACTGCTTTCCACAGTGGTTGTATCATCATTTTATATTCCCACCAATAGTGTATAAAAGTCCCAATCTCTTCACATCCTCTCCAGCATTTGTTATTTTCTGTCTTGTTGAACTTTGCCACTAGTGCTGGGGTGAGATGGTATCTCATTGTTGTTTTGATTTGCAACTCTTTAATGGCTAATGATCACAAATATTTCTTCATATGTTTTTTGGCCGCCTGAATATCCTCTTTGATGATGTGTCTGTTCATATCTTCTGCCCATTTTTAAATTGGATTGTTTGTCTTTTTGTTGTTGAGGTGTTGGAGTTTTCTACAAATTTTAGAGATAAGTTCCTTGTTAGGTAAGTCATTACCAAATATTTTTTCCCAATCTGTAGGTTCTCTTTTGACCCTTTTGGAGAAGTCTTTGGAAGCACATAAAAATTTAATTTTTAGAAGGTCCCAATCATCTACTTTCTCTTCTGCTGTCTGTGCATTTTGGATTATGCTTGACAATCTACTTATGCCATAAATTAGGGCCCCTAAATTTTGCCCTAGTTTTTCTTGAGGAAATTTACAGTTTTAGGGTTCACATTTAAGTCTTTGATCCATCTGGAGTTAGTTTTTGTGTATGGTGTGAGGACAGATCTTGTTTCATTTCTCTGCAAATGGATATGCAGTTTTGCCAGTACCATTTGTTAAAGAAACCATCTCTTCCTCATTTAATGGATTTCAGCCCTTTCTAAAAATTAGCTGACCATAGGTCGATGGATCTGTTTCTGGGTTCTCAATTTTGTTCCATTGGTCTATGTGTCTGTCATTGTACCAATACCAGGCAGTTTTGACTACTGTGGTTGTACAGCAGATTTTGAGATCTGGGAGTTTGAGACCTCCTACTTTGTTTTCCTTCTTCAAGAGTGGTTTGCTTAGTTAGGTCTCCTTCCTTTCCAGATAAAGTTAGTGATTGTTTTTTTCCATATCCTTAAAGAATGTTGATGAGATCTGCATTGAGATTGCACTGAATGTATAGATTGCTTTGGGTAGTATTGACATGTTCACAATGTTCAATCATCCTATCCATGAACATAGTATGTTCTTCCATTTATGTAGATCTCTTATGGTTTCTTGAAGTAGTGTTTTGTAGTTTTCTTTGTGCAGGTCTTTTGTGTTCTTAGTGAAATTTATTCCCTATTATTTTATTTTTTTGGTAACTATTGTAAATGGTATTGATTTCCGTATTTCTTTTTCAGCAATCTCTTTGCTGGTGTAAAGCAATCCAACTGATTTTTGGATGTTGATCTTGTATCCTGCCACAATGCTGAATCTCTCAATTAGTTGCAGTAGTTTTTTTTTTTTTTTTTGCTGAGTCTCTTGGATTTTCTATGTATAAGATCATATCATCAGCAAACAGGGATGGTGTGTTAGATTGGGTTCTTTTGAGTAACACAAAAACCAGCAAAGCATATATATATATATATATATATATATATATATATATATATATACACACACACACACACACACACAGAGAGAAATTTATCTTAGGAAAATGGCTCACAAATGTATAGAAGCTGGCAAGTCCAAAGTCCCTGGAGGAAACGGGCTGGTGGCAGCCTTAGTTTCCACAAGCTCAGGGGGCTGAGAAATTCAAGGCTGGCAGGCAGTACACTGGTTGTTGACTCCAACGAAAGACGAATCCGAGATCTCCAGGCTGAGCGGTGGGCTGCTCACTCACGGAAGTTTGTAGTCAGCACACCAGGGTTCCAATCCCTCAAAGAATGTCTCTCTTCCCAGGATGTCCCTGGATATCCTGGAAGCAGGCCACACCCCTAGGGAAACTCCCCTTAGGCAGATTGGCCACTCAGAACACAGTCATCCAATCCCATCATGGGAACAACCACACAGAACTGGGGTCCAGCCAAGTTGACACACAGCTCCAACTATCACAGATAGTTTGACTTCTTCCTTACCAATTTGGATGCCTTTGATTTCCCTTTCTTGGTCTATTGCCCTGGCAAGAACTTCCAATACAATGTTGAATAGAGGGCATCCTTGTCTGGTTCCTAGTCACAAGGGGAATGGTCTTAGTCTCTCTCCATTGAGAACAATGTTGATTGTTTGTTTTGCATATATGCCCTTTATTATGTTGAGGAATTTCCCTTCCATTCCTATTTTGCTCAGAGTTTTTTTTTTTTTTAAATCAGGAATGGGTGTAAGATTTTATCAAATGCCTTTTCTGCATTGATTGATATGATCGTGTGGTTCTTTTTCTTTGTTTCATTTATGTGATGGATGATGTTGATTGTATTTCTAATTTTGAACCATAGTTGCATACTGGTATAAACCTCACTTGGTCATGATGTATTATTTTTTTGGTATGTTGTTGGAGTCTATTGGCTATTTTTTTGATATGTTGTTGGAGTCTATTGGCTAGGATTTTGTGGAAAATTTTTACATCTATATTCATGAGGGATATTGGTCTATGGTTTTCCTTTTTAGTAATGTCTTAGCCTGGTTTTGGTATCAAGCTTATGCTTGCTTCGCTTCAGAAAATGATTTGGGAAGATTCCATCCTTTTCTATGTTTTGGAATAATGTGAGTAGGATTGGTGTCATTTCTTCTCTGAACGTTTGGTAGAATTCTCCAGTGAAACTGTCTGGGCCAGGTTTTGTGTGTGTGTGTGTGTGTGTGTGTGTGTTGGTAATTTTTTAATGACCTGTTCAATTTCTTCTTTTGTTATGGGTCTGTTCAAATTTTCCACCTCAGTCTATGTTAGTTTAGGAAAGTAATATGTTTCTAGAAATCTGTCCATTTCTTTTAGATTTTCAAAGCCATGGTATTTTCACTAGCCTCACATGCATTGAAAGCCTGACAATGAATAAGGAAGACTGAAGTACTGAGGCATGAATTGTGTTGGTAAAGAATACTGAAAATATCATGGAATGCCAGAAGAATCAACAAATGCATCTTGGAAGAGGTACGGCTGGAATGCTCCTTAGAGAGAATAGCCAGCCTTCATCTCATGTACTTTGGTCATGTTGTCAGAAGGGACCATTCCCTGGAGAAGGATCATGCTTGGTAAAGTAGAGGGTCAGTGAAAAAGAGGAAGACCCACAACCAGATAGACTGAGGCCGCAACAGTGGGCCCAAGCACAGCAACAATTGTGAGGATGGTGCAGGAGCAGGCAGTGTTTTGCTCTATTGTAGGCAGAGTCAGTATGAGCCTAACGACAATGTAAAGCACAGCTCATTTAGCTGACCTCTTTATCATTAATTTGTCCTGAAATGGTGTCATGAACATCATCACCATTTGAAGTTGTTTCGAGCCATCCAGTCCCTCTGACTCATGGTGACCTTAGGTACAACAGAATGAAGCATTGCCTGGTCCTGGGCTATCTTCATGATCAAGTTGGAGCAGAGCATCTTGATTTTACCAGATCTTTTACCATTGCTGATCAACCTAGTTAGTCATTCTCCTGTTAAATATTTGCTCTTTTTAAAAATCTTATCATTCTTTTTTTTAAAAAAATAATACATTTTTTTTGTTTTGTTTTTGCTGAATGTTTACATACTAAGTTAGGTTCCCATATGACAGTTTTCCCACAAATTGATTGATAACAGTAGTTACATTTTTCACATTCTGTCAACACCCTCAGTAATTTTATTCTGGGTGTTCCACTTCCAATACTCTATTTTCCTGCCTCCTTATCTTCTCACCTTTGCTTTGGATTAAATGTTGACCTTTTGGACTCATACAGATGTTTTCTGAGTAAAGCACTGATTTAATGGGTAATAATAGCCTTTATTGTGTATGTCAGTCTGCTTTTCTGCTAAAAGGTGATCTCAGAGGTTAGTTTTGGTTCAAAGTTTAAAGAGTGTCTCAGGGTGATAGTTTCATGAAGTCCTCTGGTCTCAGTCCTGTTAGTCTGGACCTTTTTTTTTTTTTTTTTAAGAATTTGAGTTTTGTTCTGCATTTTTCTCCTTTTCTAACCAGGATCATCTAATGTGCCCCTAGTCAGATCGATTAATGGTGATAGGCAGGCACCGTCCAGTTCTTCTAGCCTCCAGATAGTTGAGGTTATGGCTCGTGTAGGCTATTAGCCTTTTAGACTTGTTGGTTCTCTTGTGATTTTGGTTATTTTCTTACTCTTTTGCCCCTGTCAAGTAGAGACAAATAGTTGTGTCTTAGATGGCTGCTTGCAAACTTTTAAGACCTTAGATCTTACGACTTCACTAGGATGCAGAACTTGAATTGTGTGAACTATGTTATGGACTGAATTGTCCCATAGGACTATAGTCCTAAGCTTTCAAGTCCAGAAAACTGATCTCAGAAGATGTTTGTTTATGTCTAAGGAGTATCTGCAGTTATGTCTTCAACGTATATAGGTGCCTGGCTACACATATCCGTACTTATACATACATATACATACATCTATCTTTTCTCATGTATGTGTACACCTATCTATATATATGTATGCCTATACTCATCCTTAAGTGATCCTAGACTTGTATTTTATTAGAGTTGTCGCCCTCCTTAATATGTTAAATTATTTGGTACAGGCATTCATTTCTCATGAGTGCTTCCCAGTGGCATCGTTTAATTGGTCATGCTATACTCACTACATCCACATTCAGTAGCACTTTACTGATTACCAAAAGTAACAAGAATCTGTGATTTAGAGTGTGCGTCTCACACCCTCCTCCCCCTGGTAACCACCAGCGAACAGTGTTCTCTCTAAATACATCTGTTCTTGTCTTCTTATAAAAGAGGGATCATAAATTATTTGTCCTATGTGCCTGACTTATTTTGCTTAGCATTATGCCTTCCAGGTCCATCCATGTTATGATATGTTTTGCGGACACATTGTTGTTCTTTATGGTTGAATAGTATTCCATTGTATGTATGTACCGCATTTTGAGTTATCCATTCATCTGCTGGTGGGCACTTCAGTTTGTTTCCATTTTTTTTGCTATTGTAAAGCTGCGATGAACATTGAAGTGCATATATCTGCTCATGACACTACCTTTAAGTCTTGAGGGTATATCCCTGAGAATATGAGTGCTGCATCTTAGGGTAGTTCTTTTTCTAGTTTTTTGATGAAGGGCCACATTGCTCTCCAAAGTCGTTGTACCATTTTTGTCATTCTGTCTAAACAGAAGCCACATGTTCACATTCTGATGTCCAGCCCAGTAATACAGACTGTTTTTCTTATCACATTTTTGTGTAATATGGATTCCCTGGCTTGAGAATGGCACACAGGGTGAAGACTGTATAAGTGCATTCATGTGTGTGTGTGTGCATGTGTGAGTGTGAAGTGGTTAGTTGTGGATAGACTACTTTAGGTTCAGATATTCAGAATTTGAAAGTTAGAGTTTTTTTAACTTCAGCTTTCCTCTGCTGTGAGGCATTAGGGGAACATAAGGGTAGCTATTTTCAGCTGGAGGGGCTTGAGATCATCAGAGCCATTCTTAATGTACAGAGAAGGAATCTGATGTCAAGAGGGCATGTGACTTGCCTGAAGTCATGCAGAGGCAGTGGGGCAAAGGCAGGTCGCAAACACAAATTTCCTGATTTCCTAGTACTTAGCTTGCAGTTACTGATTAGGATGATTGATAACACGAATGTGATGGGATGGAGTGTGCTGGAACCAAGATAGATGTTTTAATGAAAACGACAGCAAGGGAGATCTTGGGAGCTCTGGTGGCATAGTGCCTAAGGCATTTGACTGCTCACCAAAGGCTTTATTGTCCTGAGAGCTGGTATTTGTAGCTTTTCCTATCTCCTAGGCTGTGGCTACCTCACAGGCCAGGTGGTTCTAGTGTTTGGGTGCAGTTGGGGAAGGGAGCAGAAGGATGCTGCTCTGTGATTCCATCAGTGCAAGGAGGTTACATTCTGCAGTAGCACATGTGGCAAGAGTCCAGACATCCTTTAGGAAGTGATCGACATACAATCTCTCAGTAACATAAACACAGCTTGTTTTCCCTTCAGTACTGGAACAGATGACTGTTTTTCACATAAGCCCAAGATAAAGTCACTAGCTTGCATTGAGGGGACATGGTGCGCCCCACATACATATTTTTAAGCACTGAGCAATGAGATACTCACTCTATGAGAGCCCAAGGGCCCGAGACTGGCTGAAGGAACAGCAAGGTCATATCTTCTATCCCAGCTCACTCTGGGCTATTATGCTCAGAAGGACAAAGGGCAGGCAGCAGCATCTACAAGAAATACAAACTATTTAAGGTTTGTTTTTCCCCCCCAAAGAAATCAGATAAGTGAGCTTAATCTATTGCCATCCAGTTGATTCTGACTGGTAGCAATATAGGTCAGAGTAGAACTTCCTCATAGGGTTTCCAAGGCTGTAATCTGTATGGAAACAGACTGACACATCTTTCTCCCTCAGAGCAGCTGTTAAGTTCCAACTGCTGACCTTTCAGTTAACAGCTGAATGTTTAACTACTGTGTCACCAAGTCTCCTTTAATTGAATTTAAGGAATTAAAAATGCATTTGGTGCCATTGTACCCTGTCAATTCCAACCTGAAAGTCATATAAATAAGATTCTCCCACACCATTAATATACTTTTTTCTCTCTTATGTGCCTCAGTTTTTCCCCATTTAGTTCCTTTCTCCAAATTTAGCTTCTATTATTTCTCTGCAGAATCCTTTTAACCCTTCCCCTACCCCTTATAACCATGTCTTGGTTAGAATATACCCACTTCCTATGTCCTAATGTTGACTATTCCTTCTCTTTTCCAAGCTTGTCACCTAGAGCTTGTTTAGAGATGAGTTAGATTTTTTTTTAATTATTATTATCAAAAACTTTTAACATGGTTGTCTTGTTTCTTTTTAGGCAAAATATGTTTAATGACTGCCTCTTCCTTTAATTTTTCCTCTATTCAATTACTCCTAATTCCCCAGCTTGATTATTTATTGACTTTGTGACTTGAAACAATTTTCTTAACCTGTTTAAATTTGTTTTCTTCATCTGTAAAATAGAGATAATAACAGTACTTTCCTCATAGTTTTTTTTTTTTTTTTTTTGGACTGATTGATGATAATGCCATATTCGTGTACCAGGTAGAAATAGACATTAATTGGACTCTTTTTCTGAATAATGAAGTACAGTTAAAATGTTACCTAATCTTTTAAAAGAATCTTATAAGCATTTAGCTCAGGAGGAAAAAAGAATTTAAGTAGTATTGTGGCTTATTAATAAATTAACTTTACAGCACTTCATTCTTTTTTTTATGATTTATTTTATTGTTGTTGTTCAGCATATACACAGCGAAACATACACTTTCTCCATGTGCAATTCAGTGACACCGATTAAATTCTTCAAGTTGTGCAACCATCTCACCTTCTTTTTCTGAGTCTTCGTGGATTTAGTTATGTGACCCAAAATACGTGTTGTAAATCCTGACCTCTATGCCTGTGGTTATAATCCCATTTGGGAATGAGCTGTCTGTGTTGTGCTAATGAAGCAGGATTAGTGTAGGGTATATCTTGAGTCAATTTCTTTTGAGATATAAAAAGAAATTGAATAAGTAAGCAGAGAGAGAAAAAAAGAGATGGAGTTGGATAAGTGACAAGACACATGGCAATCTCCAAGGAACCAGGAAATAGAAGCTGAAGAGACAAGGATTTTCCTCCACAGCTGACACAGAGAGAAAACATTCCCCTAGAACTGGTGCCCTGAATTTGGACGTCTAGTTTCCTAAACTGTGAGCAAATAAATTTGTTTGTTAAAACCCTCCACTTGTGGTATTTTAGTTTATAGCAACACTGGAGAACTAAGGCTTGAGTTGTTCTTCATATTGACATAAACTCACTGCCCTGTATCTTACCTCCTCAGAGTGTTTTTTAAGGAGTCAATGAGGTTTAAAAAAAAAAAAGCCGAGTCCAAGGTATGGTGTTATTATGTGCCGTGGAGTCAGACCCAACTCATAGCGACCTCTCCTTGGGTTTCTGAGGCGGTATCACTATGGAGTAGATTTCCCAACTTTCCTTCCAAGGAGTGGCTGGTGGGTTTGAACCGCCAGCCTTCCGGTTAGCAGTCAGTGCCTTTGGCACTACGCTACCAGGGCTCCCAGTTCAGAGTATAGCAGACAGTTAATAAATGGTAACTAGGATTTTCAGTTTTTCTGATGTTTGCCTAAAAAGCAGATTTTAAATAAATGATAACTACTAAGATTTTCAATTTTTTACTATAATGCTTCTATTTCAAATTATATGCAAATAGTTGCCACCTAAAGATAAAGAATATTTTTATTGTTAATTTTTATTTGATTTTATTTCATTTCCATAGTACATGTGAATAATTGATGTGCTATGAAAACTATCTTGAATAGGGACAGCTCCTCATAGTTTTTTATTTTATTAATCATAACACTTGCAAGTATAATTTGTTCCTTTAAGTGGTCATCCCTCTTTTCCTTGAGAGGAGCCTGTACACTTCAGATCCATCATAAGGACTCTCTTTACCCTGGATGTTAGAAGAAGGTAATGGGTCAGTCGGGCACAGTTTTGTTAAGCTTTCATTATCTATTCAGCGTGCAGGAACTCATTGGAATTGGATGGACTGGTAAGAATAGTACAAGCACTGTGTCCTGTATGACTGTCCCCTTTCTTGTCTCTTCTACTTCACGAAGTTATCCAAGAGCCTCGAAATGCAGAAACATAGCCCAGACCCAACAATGGGGTGGGAGACACAGCCAGCCTCAGAGATGCCAGTGTTTATGCTGCAGGAACGTGGGCAGAATCCCCGGCAAATAATAAAGCCAGAGCCCATTCAGACCAAGTTTCTGAGTGAGAGTGGTGACTAGCCAATACTCCCCAGCAGGCCTCTCCTTCTGCTTGAAAGCACCTATCAGCTGAGTCCACAGGAAGAGCTCAAGAACCAGGCAGGAAGAGTTCGCTAAGCTAACTTTTAACTTGACTAAGTTAACATTTAAGTTAAACACTGACCAAATTAAAGAGGGAGAGTGAGGTGAATACCCTATATGGACTTGTGACTAGATGATAACTACTCAATTGATGCTGATACTGCTTCCTTATTTGCAAAGTAATGACTTTTAGTTACAGAAGTGATACTATTGTTTTTTCTCTCCCAATGGCCAGACATTTTAAAAATTAAAGAAGTGGAATTTGAGTCTAGGATGTAAAAAATGACTCACGAGTAAGTCCCTAGACAGCATTCTGATAATCTTTGTGTATTGATTTACTAATAGAAAGAGAAAAACCTCATAAAAGCCAGGGACAAAGAGGAAATCCTAATTTTTTCTAAGTTTCTCCATTTTAAGGCCTATAGTTAAGTATTGTATTTTTCAGAAAATGCACTATAGCCTCATTTTTAAAAATGATCAGAAACTAGTAAGCAGTTCTCTTGGAGAGTAACTTGAATGGCTTCCGTTGATATTTTAAAAGATAGACTGTTTCTTTGGTGTTATTGAGGGTCTGTGTTGGTCTGTGTTCCACTGGGCAGAGTAAATACACTTGGCGGAAGACACCTCACCCTCTCTCTTTCACTTAGGCAAATTGGACATGTGATTTACAGGACTGTAGCCAAAAAACAAACAAACAAACAAACACTTAGCTTAAGTTATGGTACCTAATCAACTGACTCATTCAACCATGAATATGAAAAGTTTGACTGAAAAGCTGATTTAAATGTGGGCGACTAGACTTTTTTGGGGCTATAAGAACTAATACTTGTTCAGTCCTTACATTCACTGAAACCCTTTCTTAATGACTCCCATTTCACATTGTACAAAATAGACCAGTTTGACTGGAAGGGACTGGTCTGAGAGTTTGCCCAAAGGAATTTCCCTGTGCAGGCTACTGTGCAAGATGTGTGCAGGATCACAATTTTGAAAAGCCTTCCAGCACCTTCCATTCTCCTACTATCAGTACTTTTCATTTTCTTTATCGGCGTTCTGCTATGTTATTTTCTCTGCTCTTAACTATTGCCGTAAATGGCTTGAAGGATATGAATACAGTGAAACCTGTGAAAGCCGGAACTCGGCGAGACTGTCTTGCTTGTCTGCGTTTCTGAAGTTTTCTGCCTCTGACAGGATGCAGTTGCCACTTTTTTGTTCCTCTCTATTTAATGGAAAGCATTTGAGTTTTCCTTCTAACAGGTTTCCACCTTACTCAGGTTCTGGCTTTTGCAGATTTTACTGTACATTAATATCTAAAGCCACACTTCCCAATGTAACCCTCCTGGCTAAGGCACTTGACTGCTAACCAGAAGGCTGGCAGTTCAAACCCACCAGCCACTCCTCGGAAGGAAGGTTGGGCGGGGCTAGGAGAGAGCTCTGGTAGCATAGTGCCTAAGGCA